>NW_020955468.1:962501-1047717 GCF_003031625.1 Empidonax traillii | reverse complement strand
GGGGGAAATGGGGAGGCGCGGAGAGCGGGGCGGCGGGTCCCACTGGCGCTGGAGGGGGGTGGGATGGCGTGGGGAGGGATTGGTGTTCCCCAGTGCCCCGCGTGGGGACAGCGCGCGGGGGCGGCGCTCCCTCCGATGGCGATGAGCGGGGTGCGTGGGGACACCCCCCCCTCCCCACGGCGGCCGCGGACCCACTCCCCACACCCCGCTCCGCTGCTCCTCCTCCCGTCGCGGTTCCGCGGAGCTTCTGTACGCGGGATTTACGCGGGTGACCCCCTCCTTCCCTTCCCTTCCTCCCCGCTCCCCCGGCATGGCAGTCCCGCGCTCCGTGCGCGCTTCCAGCGGCGGGGATGGAGAGCGGGGCCAGCCCGGCGCCGGGACCCGGGAGCGCGGCCCCGACGTGCCCCGCGCCTCCGGGTCGCCCCCATGAAAACCCTCGGGCGTTTCATTTAACTAAATAAGGGGCCCTTTTGGCGTTGTTCCGCTGCGCCCCGCCGTCCCCGAAGCGGCGGGAAGCCCCCGTGGATGTGCAGAAGGTCTGTGGTTTGCAGAGGTGAGGGAGGAGAAGGGGAGGCGTTCCAGGGTTCCCGCTTTTCGGGTTGAAATCCGGGAAACGGCTGATAAGGTGCCCGAGGTGAGGCTGGGATCTATCTGCACGTGGCCCTTAAGAGTTTTCCGTCTCTTTTGTGTTTTGGTGAAGTTGGGCAATGTGTTGGTGGCAGCAGAGAGGAGCAGCATCCCCACTGCTCTCCCGCCTTAGTCCGGCTTGGACGCACCAACGTGCTTGGTTGCCCAGGTTCTATGGGAGCAGAAACTGGCTTTTGTTGGTAAAGGTCTGGATTCTGACAAGGCCCAAACAAGGACTAAAACCAGAAAAAAGGGGTAACCTTGAGGAGGGCCCAATAAACTCACGTTGCCGCCGTGGTGCTTGCCTAGGGATGGACGCTGTATGCAAAATGTGAAGTTAAAAATGCTGAATTATGGTGGACTTCAGTGCTGAGAAGGTAACTTGCTCTGTGGCTAACATATGAAATCAAGCTAACTTTATGTGTAATATACAATATACCATGTATATATATATATATATATATATATATATATATATATATGCATGTATACTCTCTAAATCTTATTATTGGTGGACTTGAATTTAGGTGGATTTAGTAATGATTGGGGGTTTTTTCCCTCATAGAAGTCTGGTGTTATGCTACATCTATGCAAGAAAAATTAGGCTGACATTATATTATGTCAGAAAACTTAAACTAGTTAGCAGGTTGTTGTTTGTTGTTTTTTCTTGGCAGGTGCCATCTCATGTTTCCCAAGCTCTGCAGAAGATAGTTGGACACAACTCTGAACTGAAAGCTCTGTAGTAGCAATTAATGCATTACACAGCTTGAGCTGATGAACTTAGCTGAGTGCCAGGATATGTTATCTTTGAGCTCAGCTGTGTGCTGCCACTGCACTTCACCTTCTGCTGGGGGCTCACTTGTGTCCAGCTGTGCAACTTGATTTTTGTAGAAATAGAGAGGGCATGGTAATTCCCACTTTGTATGTTTGAGTTGCCTGAAAAGTTCTGTGCTTTTAGTATTTTTTTTTTTTTTAATTATCAAATGGTCCCCTACAGCGAGCAGTGCTGCTGTACAGTGTTTACACCTGCAGACTGTGGTGGAGATGCTGTGTTGGCTGCCCTTTGGGTCCTGAGGGAAGCTGGAGGCACTGACCCTGTAACAATCCAGGCATGTGGCCCTGGGCACTCTCAGGGACCTTGCCGAAATAAAATTTGGTTAATGTCTTTGTTGGCAGCATCTAGACCAGAGGATGAAGTTGTGACCTTCTTTGGGTGCTGCCACTGAGGCTGTGCTGACGGAGCTCCACCGGGATTTTTCAGCCCAGAAGTAAGATATTTTTTGTCTAAAAGGGACACCAACCAAGGAGTGCGACGACCACAGGTTTTCTTGCTTGAGAATCCTTCCCATGTACTCTGAGGAGCTTGGGATTGAAGGCACCAGCCTTGACAGCAACTATCTGAGTGTCAGGACATGCCAGTCCAGTAAGTAATGGGGCAGGTACAGGGTTGTGTAATGGTCCCCTTGAATGAGAAGTACTGCCTGGCAAGTGAGTGTAGTGCTTAAGAAAGAAGACAGAGGCTTTGGGACACATCAAGCTGATTTTTACTATCTTTATTAACTACAGGCTCTGTCCACTCAATGCAGTAGACTTGGAAACGTGACATGTTGAGCAAAAGGAAACTCTTTTGGTGAATGAGATGGTTTGGCATCTGAAGATGCTATATATGGATATAGTTTAAACTGGTAAAAAGCCATGCAGTTCTTGTGCAGAAATGTTAGTTCCCATAAGAGCAGCAGAAGGTTTTGTGTTGGTTTCGCTGAGGTTGTAATTCCACCTTCTTCTCCTGCTGTTACTCCTTGACTGCTCACTGTTGGGGTTAAAAGGAGCTGGTATTTGAGAGGAAATACCCCAAGCTCTCAGAAGACTTTTCCCATGTGCAGGTTTGTGATACCTTATCAGAAGGAGCTGCATGGTGGGATTAGAGCCAGGGAGGTGGCAGGAAGTATGGGTGTTGGGAGGAGTGACGGCATGCCCACAGCCACCACTGCCATGCAATCCCTTAACACTGTTTCCTGCAATGGGGTACTTCAACTGCACTACTGTGGTGCAGAAAAAGCTGTGTGAAGCACAGCTTTCTTTTCCTGGCTGCGAATCAGTGAAAAGCAGCCTTTAGTCCCTGTAAGTAAAGTCTGTCAGCAGTTTGGATGCATGCTCACTACCTCTTAGCACAGGTTTAACTTTGGCTTATTCCTTTCGGCTCTTTGAGTTTTCTTGCCGTGGCAGTTGCTGTTCCTCCGCTCCTGGTAAATGAAGGTATTGTGTATAAGCTTGTGTCTATAGGATGTCACTGCACTGATAATAACTTTTTCTGAGGGAAGTAGATGAAGGCAGCGAGTGCCTCATCCCATTGTGCGTGTTGCCACCCGACAACCGAAACGGTGTTGGGCAACTTCCTGCGCTGAGGCGCCGCTGTCAGCGGCACTGGTGACTCACGTCAGCACGTGGCCGTGCTTCGACAAGTGCACACTTGCAGGCTGCAAACCCTGTCCGTGTCCCGCTGCAGCACTGAGAGGCTCGGGGTGGGTGCATGTGGGGTGTCTCTTCCCATATCCAGCGTCTGCCTTTGGCTCCCAGATTAGACACTCACAAATAAAACAAGGAAACCCTGAGATTCTTCCTCACTTTTTATCTGGCTGGACCTTTCTGTGTGATACGTGTTTATTTGTTCCCTGTCACGTTACACATCTTCTGGCTTAGTGTATGCTGTATGATGATGAGCTCTCAATCCCATCCACGCCAGGAGGGGTAAAAGCACGCAGTGATGGTCCGAGGTACTTCCAAAATACAATTTCAGTCAGCAAGTGGGAGGCAGTTCACCTGTGCTTTGGTAATATATTACATAGAAGGGAAGAAATGCTGCCTGATGTCAGCCAGAGTCTTTATGACCCCTGGTGCTCTGCCTCCTCCGTGTAAAACATTATGGCTGTGGAAGCATGAGGGTTGGGTCAGTCTCCCGTTTGGAAAGCATTGCTGAGTGCTCAGGCCCAGTGCTTGCAGGCCTGCAACCGGGAAACCTGGATGGTGTGTCTGGGGCAGAAACACCCATGTTAACAAATGGTTGTTCAGGGGTACCAGGACCATTGTAAGAGTAGCCTGGAATTTGCGCAGATAGGAATATTTATATCAAAAGTCAACAGTGTGGATTTTGACTTTTTTTGGTTTTCCTAGTGCATTCAAGTTTTTTTTGCTTTATGTTCGGACTAGACTTAGAGCTCCCTACTTTTTCCTCAAAAGTTAGGGAACGTTAGGGACTCCACTAAATTGACTACTGCTGCCACAGGAATCACCCTCCAGCACTGCTCTTCTGCACACTCTGTAAGGATTAGATTATAATTTGGAAATGTTTTTACCCAGTTCCTGCTGGCAGAACATCCTAACACGATTTACTCGGGTCACTGGTGTATGTTGACTGCCTGGCAGGATGGTAGTTGTGGTCTGAGGTGGCTGTCACTGCTCCACTGAACTTGCTAATGGTATGGGTTTGAAGTGCAGCAGTGAGCTGGGATCAGGTCTGCAGCCTCTAGCTGCGGTGCTTTTGGCTGTCTGCTGGCCTTCCCCTCTGACCAGCAACAGACCTGGTCTCTGCACTGCAGTCACAGAGCCCCACACCTCAGTGTGCCTTTGAACAGCATGGTTGGGTACCTCTGACTTTATCGGCGTGACCGCGTTTTCCATCTGCTGAGTGCTGGAAGGGTGGTGTGTGGGGGGTGCTGCTCCATCCTTGTGGTACTTTGCTTATGCATCCGAGTGTCTCACCAGTTGTGTGTTGTACCAACTGCCATCGTGTTTTCATTGTGGGCTTCCTGATGTGTGACAGGATGTGTTTCCAAAGCCCATCTCCTGGAGCAGCGTATCTCCACGCCAGGCTCAGGCCTCGTTTCTTCTCTCGGGTTGTTTTCAGTGCATTCCTCTCTTGCAGTTTGTAGCTACTTCTAGTTTCCCAGTTCTAGTGCGATCCCCTGCTTGCTTTCTTTTTTAACACTCTCACTGGATTCCATTGTGCTTAGGTTTGGGGTAAGTATGTGGTTGCCTAAAAGTTAGTTACTGTATATGGAGAGAGCTCAGTGCCTGGAGAAGTTGCACAAAGTAGAGTGGAGTGAGTGGGAGTTGGGAAGCTTGCTGCCAAGCAGCAGCCTCACATCCTCTGCTCTGTGAGGACCATCACCAGACCACTTATCAGCCAGTTTAGTTTTAGGGATGTTGAGCAGTCAAAAGTAGGACCTTTTTTTTTTTTTTTTAAACAGCCAAGTTTGATGCTTGTGGAATAAAATTAAAGCGAAGAGCATCGCTTTGCCTTCCCTGGAGCTCTGGAGGAAAACTTGTGCTTTGAGAGCAGGAGCTGGGAAACAGCAAGTGGGGGACAGCTTCACAATACAGAGTTGTACCAGCAGTGTGGCGGTGGCCTTGTGATACAGCTCTGATGTTGCTCCCAAATTAAATCTTGCAGAAGAGGCACTTGGGACGAAGCTTCAAATTGTTTTCAGCTGAAAGTCAGGAGTTTTGGTACTTTAAAGATGAAGAAAAGCTGCAAGTAAAAGACAGTAGTATTTTTTTCTAGCACTGGTAGATTGGCACTGACACCAGCTGAAATGTAGCTATATTCACTTCTGTTTCAAGAGTAGAGAAACATGTGGAAGGGTTACCCTGGAAAGGGAATTAGCATCAGAATTCTTTTGCAAGGCATTTGCTCTAATGGCTCACTTGTGAAGTATCAATGGCTTACATTTTTTTGCATGTTAGTCCATTTAGCAAGCACAGTGCTGAATTTAAGGAACATGACCTGTAGGCATCTTCTGAAAAGCTACTATTGGCAGTGAAGCATTTTTCTTAAAAGCACTTATTCCACCCCCACCCCCTTTTATCTGACACCAAGGGTTTTTCTTAATAAGTTTAGATTTCACTGCTGGTTTGGTTTTTATTTTTTTCATTTCCCAGTTTCTCTGCTAGACTATTTTCATGTGCATGTTTTAAATCTGAGGCACATGGAACTAGGTCCAGCAGTGACTGCAGCCCTTGGAAAGGCTTCATAATTGCAAAGTCTCTGAAGGCAGTGCTGGAATAAATGTCCCAGAGGCTCTGGGCTATGCACAGGGTCTGGATTGGGGTCTGGGCATGTCAGAGTTCATGTTACCGTTTTCCTTTCAGATACTTGTTTCAAACACAGACCCACTTTTGTGTGTGTGTATATGTGTACTTAGTAAAAAACCAGAATTTTATTTCATATAAGATCAGATGAAATCTTTCTCTTGCTCCCTGCCTTTCCCTGGTCTATGATAAGGTTTTAATCCCTCCCATTTTTAAGTTTTGCAGCATTTCTTAACTTTTCCTAATACTGGACCTTTTAATTGGTTTTAAGTACCTTCCCCAGCCCCTCTCCCTTAAATTATATCACAGGGTGCGGGAGAACATTGCCATTTAAGAAGGGCATTAAAATGAGAGAGGCTTGGAAGTATTTCAGCAAATCCCTGGAAAACCTCTTTTCCTCTTTGAGCCTACCAATGCCAGGGTTAAAAGGAAACCCCTGAGCTTATGGCTTGTGCGGTCCTTCAGTTTTATTTTCAGGTTGGCTTTGAGAAGCCAGTAACTGCCTTTTTAATGCTTTTTTAAACAATTATTTTTAATTTTCCCCCGGCTTTGCAAGCGAGGAGGAGCAGGAAGGGCCCTGCCTGTTACAGGTGCTACCCCAAGGAGCATCTCTTGAGTGCCCTCTGTCACCCAGGGGTGCAGCTGCCTGCTCATCTCCTCTGCAGGTGGTGGATCCCAGCTTGCTGAAATCTATGGCTGAGAGGTGGTTTTGTCCTCAGGAGACTGTAATGCCTTTAGTTGTCTTGGATACGTGACATCATATAGTGGTGTAATCAAATATAGGCCTTTTTCAGGGCTGGGGGGGAGGATTTCAGCTGACCTCCAGCCAGCCGAGCACGGGTGTGAGGTGGGCAGGGTATGGAGCAGGGCAGCCTGAGACAAAGAGATGAGTGGGGGGGGAAAGGTTGAATTAATAAAGGGGGAGGAAATGGGAGGAAGTAATCTGGTGTCCTGCTTTTAATGTTCCCGGTCAAACAGATGGGGTGCTTTTTAGTGATGGGTTTTCACAAGTTGTGCAAGAATCTTTTTTTTGGTTGCTGTTCCCTCTAACATGCAAAGACTTGTAACTGGTCCTGTGCCGTGTGCATGCTGGCTTGGAAGTTTATCTCCAACTTGTGTAGGTGAGCAGTGACAGTAATTTATTTGTGTCATTCTTGGGCTGTTTCAGTAACACGGTATATACATTGATGCATATACCTGGTATAAATACCTTCTCATAAATGCAAAGGAATTGAAAATCAAGAGAAGAGTTTGCTGTTGGTATAGTTGCTTGCATGCAAAAGCACCTACTACCTACTGATTGTTTTAAATGCTCTCACAGAGCCTGTTTTTGTTAGTACAGAAGTTGTGTGTAAAGCACACAAATACCTGGCTCTGTAACTAAGGCTGTACTCCCTGAGCTTGTTGGAGAGAGGGTGGGTGCACAGCTGCTGTTATTAACTGAAGTGTGATATGGCTAAAAATCTTTCTTCCTGAATTAAAATTATATTCTGCTCCTCAGACTTGGGCGATGCATGGTAAGATTTTTTTTTTGCATTTTTTGAAACCTGGAGGGAAATCACTGCCCTGTTGGCAGGTTTCAGATCTTCCCACTATTAGCTGAGGTGACTTAGTTGCTCGGCTGGTCATACAGAAATAAATAGGTGCATTTAGTTGTGGAGAAGGTTGTCCTAACCTGGGATGCTGATGTTGTGCAGGTGCCAAATGGCACCTTTTATCTGATGCCAGTGTAGAGTAAAGAAGGATCAAGCAGCAACATCAGGTCTGTTCTCACGCTAACTTGGCACGGACAAGGCTGTGGCATCTTTTAACAAAAAAGGCTGACTTCTTCCTTGCCAGGTCAGTGAGTCCAGGCATGGTGGCTGCAGTACTAAAATGACATCTATGCGCTGACACCTGCAGTGCTGCTGGATTTGGAGAAGGTCACCTTTGGTGATGGTGGTGTCTGTTGCAGCTTTGTCCTCTGGACCTGGACTCTGCAGGAGTGAAGGCTTCTTTGAGAGGGGCTGCTGCAAACCAAACGTGCTTCCCTGCTTGCCTGAAGATATGCCCAAGTGAACTTTCAGTTTTGTTAAACAGTTGGCACTCACTAAAGCAGCTTTGTCTTCATAAAATGCTCACACAAAGTATTCTCTCCTGTATCAGAGGGTATCAGTGTTCAAGGTCTTCTTTCAGAATGGAGTTGTAGCTGGAGGTGTATGTGGGGGCACACAAACCTGATTTAACTCCAGGTGTGTTCTGCTAGGCTGAGGACCTTGCAGTCCCCATAACCTTCCCCAAAGTTAGCTCTTCAGTCAGTTTGAGAGAAGACTGCAAAAAATATTATCTTGTCTTGCAACACTGAGTCGTGTCCAATCTGTTCCTGCTTCTCTGAACCAAACTGCTGACTGAATACATCTGCAGCCTTAATCAGCCCCTTGGACTTGGGCTCTGCTGTTCAAGTTGTGAATGGCCTGCAAGAGCAGGTCTTCAATGGGCTTTGGGTGCTGGACTGGCACATATTAGCAGGGAGTTCTGCTCCTGGCTTTTATGTGTTCTCTTGAGTGATGCCAAAAATCACAAAGACTGCTGGAAAGAAGGTTGTTTCTCTCACCTCTTTTCTTATGCATCCTAACTTTTATTTGAGCAACCTCAGTTGACTTGGCAGCCTTTTAATCTTCTAACCCCTGAATCATCTTACCTCTGTCTAGAATTGCCATGCAAAATATTGGGCACCTCCACTGTGATACTTGGAGTAGATGTTTTGGTTGATGTTTCTTTTCTTACAGGAAGTAGATGCTTGATTTCCATAGGGTTTGGATCTGTGATGATCTGCTTTCAGTTGCAAGCGTTAATACCAATGAACAGCAGCATGCTGCGTCACTTTGTGCTTATTGGTGGGGGTAAAGCATATGAGTCAGAGCACAAACTTACAGATTTTTTCATAGTTGTGCCTGAAGAGCTTTTATTGCATTTGCGTGGCTGAAGGGTGCTTTCTGGCTCTTCTGTGGCTATCCCTGTGGGAATTGCAGCAAGTCTCTGGCCATTCAACGCAGCAGCCGGAGAAGTTGGGTAGGTAGTTGCCATCTGCCGTCCCCCTTCAGTAAGAAGTGGCTTGGGGAGAGCCCTAGTAGAGGGATGGGGAGCATGTCTCAGCAGCTGAGCAGTTGCCTGCCATGTGGAGATGGTTTTCTTGCTGTTCCTGGAGTAGCTGAAGAGGCAGGGAAGGTGGCAGTAAGGGAATAAAGGAGTGGAAGATGAATTTCACTGAGTGGCCTGGCAATGCACATGCACAGTCTTAGTCTCCCTTTTTTCATGTTGGTGCTGCTAATTCAGCTTGTCCGTGAGCACTGTGGGGAGCACGTCCCAGTGGCCACCTCCAACCTTGTTTGCTTTGACTCTTTGAGCTGGTTAACAGTGAGAAACATGAAAACAGCCTGATGGTCCAAGCATGTACAATTTTATCAAAACATCTACACTGGAGAGCTTCTTCCATGCTCTTCTCACAGTCTGCTCTCCTTACTCACTCTTACTGTGGTTTTCTTGCTGGGTCATGCTTGTCCACAAAACCTTGCCAGCTTACAGCAAAGATGGCTTTGGTGAATCCCATGATCCTTATGTAAAATATTAAACCCTGAATATTGGAAGTGGTAATTTTGAAAATGATAGCTCGGAAGCTGTGTGCTCACAATGTGCTTATGGCCAGGCAGAGCACGCATGGAGAAAAAAATTGCGAATACCCATATCATTAAAGGTCTCTGTGAATGAAGAGGGGCTCTGGAGAGCACATGAGCTGATCACTTGTGGGCCTTCAGATGTGCTCCAGAGGCACTGGTGTCTCTGCCCACCAGGCTGCTGCAGGCAGAAGGCAGTGCTGTCTCAGGTGGTCCTGTGCCCTTGGGTACTTGAGAAGGGAGAAGATCCTGTGGTCCACATGGTCCTTGGGTGCTTGAGAGATGAGACAGAGATGACCATGTCTGCTAATGACCCCATCTTGTGGGGCACCCCTTGGAGGAGTTGTGGTTGTTGATGTTTGTCTGGGGGAAGAGCCAGCTTTTGATGACCTTGCAGTCCTTTGCAGTCGGAAGGCTGCCAGTGCTGGTTTCTTCTTCAGACCGATGCAGCAGCAGGCCAGAGTAAACAAGACAGAATTAGAGGTTCTGAGGCTACGTTCTATATTCTGAGGCTGAGGTGATGCTGTCTCCAGAAAAGCAGTGTCAAAATGATCCTCAGTGTCACCAGTCTTATTACTGCCATCACAATGTAGTTAAATTCTTCATTAAAATAGCTTCCCTGTTGCATACTCTGCTATCTATATTTCAGTTATCCTTGAAGCAGACCACTGGAGAACACCCTTTTAAAACTGCAGCAGTTATGGAACTAATTTTATTTTTTTTCTTATTTATTAGATGATAATAATCTAATAATGGCCTTCATAGCTTTCTAGAAAGAATATTTTGACTTCTGATGTGTTCAGGTAGAAGGTGTGCAAGGGGGTGAACTAGGCACTGAGAAGATAACGAGATGTAGATTTTTGTAACACATCTACTAAGAGAAACGTGGCACTAACGTAATTTAGTTAGTGTAAGTATATTACCTGCAAATAGTATTTTTTAAAAGTAGGATGTTAATTGTTCTGATGATTCTCTGCTAAAAAAAAAATGTCAATGCACTATTGATTTGTAGGCTACCACAAAGCCTACCTGATATGCAATGCCAATTTAATAAGTTAATATTTTTCCCTCTATAATTTTGAGTGTGCCCAGGCCATATTTGTGCTGACAACAGACTTTATTGACCCTTTCACCTAAGAAATAAACACAGTGACCTCAGACTTGCATGGGTGTGTGTGCATGTGCGTGTGCTTGATCTACTGTGCTGACGGAAGATTCGTAAAGGGATATTTCATGTAACGTGAACCAAGAGCTAAAATTACCAACACACGGCTGCGAGGTGTAAGCTTAGTATGTAGCTGGCTAAAGAGGTGCTGAACAAGGAGGTAAAGTTAATCTTCATAAGGAGAGTGGTGCAACTCGGGTTGCAGCAGACTTGGGTTTTTTTTTCACTGTACGAATTTTTTCACTAGCTCTTTGTTTGTTTTGTTTTGGTTGTGTTTTTTTTTTTTTTAATTTAAGAAAGGACTGAAGAAGTGACATTAGTGTACATATATATGGCTGTGTTAAAAGCCAGCCATCACTGACTGCCAATATAAATCTGCTCTGATGGCTTGGGGGAGAAGTAAATTGTAGGGAGAGCAAAGCTATTTTTGACCAGCTATTTGAGCAGCTCACTTAGATTTATTTATTTATTTATTATGACTGAGCTGGTAGTAATACCCATCCCTGCATTTAATAGAAATAAGAAATAGAAAACAAAATTTGGGGATGGTTTCCAGCACTACTGCTGGTAAGCATAGGTGTAAGTGCTACTGTCAAAACATCTTTGCAATTGCTGGTGCATGAGCATGTGAACAGATAAAGAGAGGAGAAAAAATTGCTGGTGGGAAACCCGATGTGTTCTCTGGGAGAGGCACAAATTCTGCACCCCATGGCTGCCTGGCACCAGGAAGGGGCTGGCAGGACTCTTGCCTCTGTTGGGGACCATCAAATGGATGTGTCCTGTTGCCTTTCTAGGTCACCATGTCATTCCTCCATCACGCCTGTCACTCCCCTTCTCCAGAGTCAGGAGGCTGGGCAAATATATCTGCAGGCAGGCCGGACAGGGTACTCCCACGGACACAGCTGAGGCTGTCAGGTTGGAACTGGTTGGCTCTGATTTTGTAGGAGGGACAGCCAAGAGCTCTACACAGTTCTGGACAACTCCTTGCCTCTGCTTTGTAGGAGAAGATGGAAGTGCTTGGAGCCACATATTTACTGAAAGCTGTTGTAAGAAAGCATCCAGTAACTGCACAGAGCTGTCTGGTGAGGCGTAATATGGAAACTCCTTGTCTTGCCATGGAGCTCTTGCAGTGGGGGCTGGAGCATGTCACCAGAATGATAGCACGTACTGGGACAAGGAACGGGGTTGGGGTTTGGGGTTTTGTATGTTTGATTTTTGGTGGTTTGTTTACAGTTAATGTGAACCTCAGATTTGCTGGTGAATGGCATCCACAGTTGGCGTGTCTTATGTCTGTAGTGTGTGCGTGTACATGTACACAGCCCACATCTGTGGAGTGGTTTTGTTGGTCTGTACTTCTGGTGTAGCTGTGTTGGCCAGAGCTGTGGGTGCAGTGAAGTTCTAACATGGTCATATCAGCGGGGAAAAAGCAGCTCTTCCCATAACATAGTTTGCTAGAGGATCCCACTTAAAATCCTACAAGCAAGGTGGTTTTTGTTAGTGTAATGCCTCTAAAGCATGTTAGCCCATGCATTCTGGGTGGCAGTTTTTTATAGATAATAATTTTATGGTTAGGTTTTTAGTGTTTTTTTTTTTTTTTAATCGAAGTGGTCAGCCATTGTTCCTGCACCAGGTCTGAGCTGCCACCCCAGCAGATGATCCCTTCCTATTAAGAGCTGGTCCCACCACCCTCTGCTCTGCAGGAGAGCTCAGATTAGGGCAGTAAGCTCTTGGAGGAGGGGAAAAAGATCTTTTGGACCCAGGCAGCTCTGTGGGACCCAGCTGATGAACTGATAGGCTGGCCAGATCTCTCCCTAGTACAAAAGTGTGACAGCAGTTGGGAATGACTGTGACTTGTAGGAAGTTGTAAAGGCTTCATTTGCACGGAAACCACAAATGCACTTTATGCCGATGTAAGTTTTGCAAATTTTTTCACTCTTTGGGCATTGCACCAAAGGCAAACACTTCTAAGCAGGGTCAATTCACAATATAATGAGTATAACTGAAGACTTAATGTGAGATCTGAATGGATTAGATCCTACCTGTTAAGGTCTTTTCCAGATTCAGATGTTGACATGAAAATAGCTATTATTTTTGTGTCTTAATTGGTGTTTCTAGATAGATACAGCAGTTTCCAAGTGCTTACCATAAGCTCTGATTACAAACTGAGGGGAGTTAGCTCATGAGATTACTGGGAGGCTCCTGCTGGACCCTGGCTCTCATCAGTGACTACGGTGTTCCTGCACAGCATAGGGATGGTGCAGCCCTGTATTTGGGTTTGGTGGGCTGAACGTGATTTTGTTGGTTTGGAATGATTTCTGACCATCTTCTCTCTTGCAGACCAATAAAGCTAAATGGGTCCAGTGACTGGAATGACTCCGGATAAGAAAGCTGAAACGCCAGGAGCAGAAAAAGCTGCAGGACTACGGCAGTGTCATGGGATGGGCAGCTTGCCTGACGCAGGCGATGCCGGCAAGCCAAAGGCCACCGTGGTGGACAGAGATGCAGCAGACGATGAGCTCACAAATTTGAACTGGCTGCACGAAAGTACAAACCTTCTAACAAACTTCAGCCTCGGAAGTGAGGGCCTTCCGATCGTTAGCCCCTTGTATGACATCGAGGGGGACAGCGTGCCATCCTTCTCACCATCCTGTTACCAGAACCCTGAAAAAAAATCCTCCACTTCCAAACCTCCTTACTCTTTCAGCCTTCTCATTTACATGGCAATCGAGCAGTCCCCCAACAAGAGCCTGCCAGTCAAAGAAATCTACAGCTGGATCCTGGACCGCTTCCCCTACTTCGCCACGGCCCCCACCGGCTGGAAGAACTCGGTCCGACACAACCTCTCCTTGAACAAGTGTTTCCGAAAGGTGGAGAAAAGCCATGGCAAGGTGAGACATGGCAGGAGGGAGGTGGAGCAAGTTTGAAATTCAGAGGGAAATGGAGAAGATTCTGTTGTTCTCAAGGATGTTTTGTTTGGGGTTTTTCCCCCTACATGTCCTCTAACACTTTATTTGCAGCTGGAGATGGTTTGGAACTGCTGCTTCTGAGACATCACAGGATGACAAAAGTCACTTGGTTTTGTTATTTATTGCTGACCTGGGTAGATCTTGCTGTCATGCATCATTTTTAAATCTGTCAAAGACACAATTGTAAAGGACCTCGTTTCCATATACAATTTTGTTAGCCTGCAATAGCCAGACTGAAATTTTAGATGTCTCTCTTAGACTGTGTTCTTGATGAAGCTTCTTAAACCAGTGCTCTCTGTTCTCCAGTGCTGAAACTCTGGAATATGTTCCTCCTTCCCCTCTTTTCCACCACAGCCATGGCTATGATTGCCCTGGCAAGCAGAACAGATTGTGGGATGCCAACCAGCTTCCCCGCTTAGCTAGATGTGCTGCTCTGCAAGGTCCTCTTGCTTGGGGGCACACTGTATGTATGTGGCTGAGTGTTTCTCAGTCCAGACAGCTTTCTTAAATATTAAACTGACTCCTTCACTTGTTATCTCCTGTTACACTTAGCACAGCTCTAGCTTTCCAACAGCCATCTTAATTCCTGCATTTAATGTACTGCAGTGCTTTAACCTCTGTCATAGCATAACAGTGTGTGTCTGCATTGTGCAGACACAGTTCTTGAAGTCAAGGGTACTCTTTTCTGTACAAGTTCTTTCTTTTGACTTCCATGGTTTTACTAGTGACTTTTTTTTCCTCCCTCTCTCGTTTCTCATCCTGTTCCTCAAAGAGCTGACTCTGACTTAAATAAACTAACAAACCACATACTAGAAGTCAGCAAACAAATCTTGGAGCCCTGTGTTTGGAGGTCAGCCTCAGTGGTTAAAGTCTTGTTACCAAAAATGTCTGTGATGCCTGGCGTGCTTGACAACCTCTTGCTGTAAATAGTGGTCCTGGAGCTGAGTGGGCATTAGGAAGGACTGCCTTGTACTGATAGGACTGAACACCACTGCTTCTCAATATTCCTGCTTTTACATTTAATTGATAGCTACTGTTTGCCCAAGCAGCAGCTTTGCTCTGGAAAAAGTGACTTTTTATTGCAATGTGACAAGTCCAGTAACACCCCCATTGTCAAGTCCTGCTGAGATTTAGGATGGGCTCTTAATGTGACTCCAGGTGTGCCTGTGAGGAGGACTGTATCTGAGCAGGAACTACATGCTGCTGCAGGTCACAGAGGTGCCCTTAAAGGACTGTGTGGACTCTCTCCAGGAATGGTGACATGAGTTTCAGAAAAATTAGGGCAGGAAAGGGAAATCTAAATCAGTATATGAGTTCCTGCTGTCTGTAGATCTGCCCTTTAATGCTCAGCTGTTTCTAGCCTGGAAACCCCCATCGGTTAGGAGTTACCAGTCAAACCTCGTCTTGGCATTTGGGTGGCAGGAGCTTGAGACTGGCATGGTCCCCTGCTTGCCCTGGCATCTCCACTGGTATTGCTGGGCTCAGAGGATGGCTTGCTGCTCAATGTGACATCTCTAGTAGGAAGAGCAAAATGCAGCACAGCTACCACTGCTACCAGCAAGGTGATGCTGATGTGCTCTGTCAGTGTTTTCCCAGGGCTCCAGAGACCGCATAGCTCTCTAATTCTAAAGAACAGAAACTGCATTTACAAAAAAAACCCAAAAAAGCCCCTCCTGAAACTTAAATGAAGCTTCCCCATTTCCAGCAAACAGCAGTTAAACCTCTGCCCTGCTTAGAAAAGGACCGGATGAGGGTACTGCTCCAGATTCTTCCTGCAAAGTAAGTCTGTGGCATCAGACAGAGCATCATGCACAGACTCCATGGAGTTGATCTGATAAATGATGGAAATGCTGCAGACCCCTTTGTATAAGCTCCTCTGGTGTCACTTCTTGGAGCAAGCTTATTTTAGTGGTTGTTGGTAGCCTTGTGCTAGCCATGCCTCTGGGTGCTTCCTTGAGAGGGAAAGGTAATTTTGTATTTTTCCCCACTTTTTTCCTTTGTTAATGGCATTCTGTATCTCAAAGGGAGAACACAGTCAGCTTTCTTCTGTCCCCAGTGCCTCTGGAAGCAGAGAGATCCATGGCACGTTGTATTGAAGGACCATGGGGTTTTTTGTAATGTCAGGGTAAGAAGGGTTTTAAAGCCTTTCAAATGACTCTGGGCTCTTGCGTTGGAAGAGTGTAAATGTCTGACAGGAGGGGACAGTCTGTGACCCCACATTCCTGGGCAGGCTGCTGTCTGACACCTACCTGGCTGTTGCTGCTGTCTGTCAGCTATGAAATCATCTCTTGGAGGTCTGGCAGCAAAAGTAGGAAGAGCCTGTCCTCATCTTTGCCGTAGTGCTGATATTTTGGTTTGGATTGGGAGTCACATTGAAATGAATCTGCTGATTTTTCCCCACTTACCCCCCTGAGCTGGCGCTGAAGGGCAGTTTCAGAACACTTAAACTGGATTCATTTGTGCTGTGACCAGGAAGAGTTGCTGTAGTAGCATACTTACTGTGCCCTGATGGCTCTGGACGTTGTCCACAAGACCCTGCTGGAGCTTCCCTGCTGTGAAGGCTCTTGTTGCTTGGACCGCTGGAAAAAATTGTATGTTACAGTTTTCTTTTGATGATTTGAAGGGTGCTGAAGGGGAAGTTAACTGGTTTGAGATGCCCTATGAGCCAGCACTGCAGACAAGAGGAGGAACTTCTTGTATGTATGTCACATCTCTGCTAAAACACACATTACCTGTTCTGAATGCACATTGCACGACGCTGCTGTATCTGAGTGGTTTGTCGAGATTTACCCCAGGTAACAGACCTACAAGCTGAAATGCCCTTTTGTGTTAAAACTGTGGTTGAGCACATGTCTGCAGTCATCCAGGCACATGAGATTTCCATCTCTGGGTGATGGTGGTTGGGAGGTGGGGCTGATGAACAGCAAGGGGATAATGCTGGAGCCAGTCTTAGGGACTCCTGCTTGCCTTCCAATGTACCTGCTGTGGCCCTGGTGTCCCTGAAGATGTGGAGGTGCAACTGTGGGCTAGTGATCTTCAGAAGATACAGCTAATGCTCTTTGCATCTTAAGCACTGTTGTGCTGCCCTGGGGTTGGGAAGAGAGGTGCCTACAGTGTGAAATTGCTTTTTTTTGAGGGAGCAGCATTTGCTATACAGCACAGGAGAAACTGAAATGAAAGGCATTTTGGAGCTGAAGTCCTGAAGAGCCTCCCTGCTCTTTTCTGGACTTGGTTTTACAGCTGTGGCATTGGGGATTATTCAGTAATCAGTACCACTGGGCTGAAAATGTGTGAGGAGGCAGGAGCAGCATTCGTATCAATTTGGCGGGCCACTGTTTGCATGAATGTGGGTGGCCCTGCCACTGACTCCTCTGCAGGATGGGGTGCAGGGCTTGAATATCTTCAGCAAATCTCTCTGTTTTCTAGGTAAATATGTGGTTTAGGTTTTTTTCTTTTAGGGTTTGTCTTTTTTTTTTTTTTTTTTTTTTTTTTTTTTTTTTTTTTTTTTTTTTTTTTTTTTTTTTTTTTTTTTTTTTTTTTTTTTTTTTTTTTTTTTTTTTTTTTTTTTTTTTTTTTTTTTTTTTTTTTTTTTTTTTTTTTTTTTTTTTTTTTTTTTTTTTTTTTTTTTTTTTTTTTTATTTATTTATTTATTTATTTATTTTTATTTATTTATTTTTATTTTTATTCTTTGACAAGTAGTGGTGGTATGCGGTCTGTGTAGCTCTTCAAATATTTAGGCAAGGAGCAGGGCAGGTCTCATCCATAAGGCTGTAGAGACAGGAGAGAGTTGCATATTACCTGATAAAACTGTTGGTGAATATATGATACACCCCTGTGCACACAGACAGTATTTTCCAGTGATTCACCTTGCCCAAGTGGAAGCAGCTGGTAAGCACTGTCCATACCCGGTGGAGCTGGGGATGATGCCCATGGCTGAAGCTTGTGGAGAGCTCTTTGGAGGACAGGGGACATGTGTCTGCCTCTGCAGGGAGCCTGAGCCACCAGTACCATCTGGCTTGCTCTGCTTTGGTTGCTCCTTGGGCTTTACTCACTGGACTGGTGATGGGGTGGTGGTAAAGGATGAGGCTGGATCATGGGAGGCATCTTGTTTCTTTAAATGTTTCTATGATCCAGTCCCAAAATGTTAGGGGCTGGAAGCTTACTGTCTTTACAAAATAGCTCCAGTGCTTCAAAACATAGGGATTACTTTCCTTCCCTTGTTTTTGCCTAGATGAAGTCCTGCAAGTCAAATTAGAAACATTAGAAAGATGCAAAAAAGATGATAGGCCAAAAAATAATCTCAGAACCATGACTGCTCCACATGTTCTGAGATGCAGAGTAAGAAGAGACTGGTGGCCTCTCTGCACTGGCTCTGGAGGGGTGTTTCTCTAGATCTGAAATGAAAGTTACACCTACATTTCAGATAGCACATCAACACTTGCATCACTGTTGATGTGAAATAGCAACCTCCAAAGGCAGTTTGGCATTTAAGAGCATCCTAGGATTAGTCTTTGCTGGGAGAAATAGCACAGTCTGTTTAGTCTTGTTTTAAAGCTGGATGTATTGGTTCTCAGGAATTTCCAGGTCCAGTTGTGGCTGGCCTATTTTCAGACATGAAATTAATGCCACTTAATTTTCAGACCAGGGCTGGACTTCTACCATGCCTTTGCTGGGCAGACGGTCCAGGCGAAGCAGTGCACAGGAGCAGCTCCATGGGCTTCACCTCCTTTGCTCAGTGTCTGCTTTTAGTATCTGTAATGGTGGGTGGAAGTGTGGTTTCACATTACACATAACCCACAGAAGAAGTCACCCTGTTTTACTGCCTCTTGCATTGTGTCTGTCGGTATCTGTATGGCTTCAGGGTGTGCCTGGTTCAGCTTGCAGTACCCACCCAAAATCCTTGTTTTAAGTTGTCATAGCAGCAAACTGGCGGGAATACCTGGCTGTGAAGATGAAAGAGGGAAACTAATCCCCAGCAGCTGAACTGAATTAGACATGAAGAGAAAGTGCTCACCTAAAGTAGCAGATAAAAACCCTGCAGAGCAGTGGTTTGCCGGTCAGAGGAGTTCCTGCTGCTCTCTGAGGGCAACAGCCTCAAAGCTACCAAAGGGAGGGGAAAAAAAACAAAAAAATCAGTTGGGTAGGGTTGGGATGGTGGGGAAAGGAGTCTGGTAAAGGTGCAGGAAATGGATCAGGGTTTAAGTGTCATCGAGATGATGGATTGAGCCAGTTGGGAGGATACCCCCTGTTAGTACTTAGGGTGGCTACATCATCCTCCCAGCCACCATGGATGTTTAATAATTAAAGGTAAACTTCTTGATAAGTATCTTACAGGCTTTGCTCAGTTTTGGTGTGAAAAGATGAATGTAAGAAAGATTCAGGTTAAAAAAATAACTTTGAGAGATGTGACAGCTCAGAGATCTTTGTGAAAGGCAGTGACTTCCAACTAAAATTGTGGAGCTGCATCTCTTTCTCAGCTGGGGCTCTCTTCTCTGTTGATAGCAAGGTATTTCCTCTTCTCCAGAAAAAAAACCCAAAACATTACTTAAATAGAACTACAGACTTATATGCTTGATGAGTCCTTTTCAGTCTTGAGTAAGTTATGGAGCATCTGACCTTGGAAGGGTATTATTGCCCCCTGTGGTACTGGCAGGAGGAGGCCAGCTGTCCTTTGTGGGCTCACAGGAGGTGCTCCATGAAGCTTGGGTTTCTGCTCTGAGAATCAGCCCCCTCAAATCTTCTAAAAATTTCTTCCTGCTCAGATGTAGAGCTGCCCCACCCTTCAGCTAGGTACATGACCATTTCTGTAATACTTGTTTTCCCAGAAAAATCTGGTGCTGCTACCTGCAGAGTTTTTAGCTGATCTATCAGGTTTTAACTTTCCTATTTAATTTCCTTCATGTTGCAAGAACTAGCAGGCTAAAAAAACCTGTTTTTTTTCTTTCTTTAGTAGATTTTTGAGGAAAGCTTTGAGAGGGGCAAGAGGTGCCTAATCTTGCTTAAGTTTCAACATATCAAATTTAATATCAAGAATGACTAGCATGGTGGTGCTTACCTTGTTAGGTGCATCAAAAATACATTAATTAAGTTTTCAGGTTTTGAAAATGTGGAAAAATGCTGGGCATCCATCAAGATCATTTTACAGGATGCTGTAAAGTTAAATGAGTATGTGGCCATATTTAAGCAAAAGGGTGCTTAGGTTTTTTGCTTAGAAACCTATTAATGAAAAGACTGATGATTAGTTTGCCGGTGCTTGGATAGATCTTTAAACTGCCAGCTGTGTTCACCAAATGCTAAAATAAGGTTTACAGCTTTTGGGGGACAAATGCGAATGGAAATGGGGCTTTGGAGGTGCTATCCCAAGCTGCAAGATGGGTGCTTCCATAGTACATAATAACCACTTTCTTAATTTGGGAGCATGCACTTTCCATGCAGGTGATGGAGCTGCCTGTGGATGTTGTGCATCAGCTGTAAGGGGGTGAATGCCTATGTACAGTCATGGCACTGGGCTGCAGTTTGGGAGTATTAAATTAGAAAGGGCTGCAACAGTCTGGCCCCAGGTTTTCTGATTTGCCGTGCTTCTTTCTTGCAGGTGAATGGAAAAGGGTCGTTGTGGTGCGTTGACCCCAAATATAAACCTAATCTTGTCCAAGCACTGAAAAAACAGCCTTTTTCCTCAGCACTTGCATTTTATACTCCGCCGGCATCACCACCAAGGTAGGTGAATCCTCTGATCCGAGAAGGGCGCTCAGTCACGTTTCTCCGCCTGGCAGAGGAAATGCCCACATGGCTGTTGATCTGTTGTTTCCATTTGCCACCCGAGAGAAGAATTTGAGTGGGGCTTAGGTGAGAGCAGCGAGATGGGGTGGGGAGATTTAATGAGCTTGGGCTTCCAGGTAGCACATCTGAGGTGCGTGTCCAAGTTGTCTCCTTAACTGCGGGAGAGTTTCAAAGAAGAAGGTCAGGGGTGTGCTGGGTGCTTATGGGTAATCCCAGTTTCTCTAGGGGCAAGCAGTCCTGGGAATTGGAGCAAAATCCTCCTTCAAGCACATTTCACCAGGACTGAATCAGGTGTGCCTGGTGCTGTTGGCTTTGGAGGAGGTGGGCGTCTTCTACTATAAGTCACTTGTCTGGTTATAAAATGTATATACTCCATGCTGTTGTCAAAAACAATCAACTTTTCTACAGTCTGAAGTGCTTAGAAAGGCTGGTCTGCAAGGGCTGTTTTTCTCCAAGGCTGTTAAAAGGATTTTGCAGCAGGGATGGAAAAAACAGTCTTTGCCATAAATATACTCTGAGGTGGAGCATGCAAGACTTCTAAAACCAGGGCTTCCTTACCAGTACTTTTTAAGCTCAGGCAATAGATTTGGGGGAATTTGAAGTCAATCTCATGCATCCTCAGTGGAGGAAGGGGGGCTGGGTCAGGCTATAGAGGTGGGACAGAGAGGAGGAGCACAAAGCAGAGGAACAAAGCATTGAGTGAGCTCAGTTCTTAGGTAGGCATGTGGCCGGTTTGTCTAGTTCAGCAAAGAATTTGGGTGAGATAAGAGATAATTAAGGTCTCTGTACATTGACCTATGCCTTCACCTTACTGCAAGGAGCTTCCTTAACAAACAGGAGGAACTGGGATTACTGGACTGGTAACATTGAGCAGGCGTTTCTCAGGGTCCAACAGGACACCGACTCTGGGAGCTGGCAGTCCCATGCAAGCCTTAGCTGTCTGGCTGAAGATTTTTGTGTGGCAGCAGCTTTTTCAGTTGAGCTTGTAACCTACAAGATATAACCAGTTATCTCCGGTCTCTCTCCAACCCAGGGCCACCTTGGGTTGGAACAAGCCAGGCAGAAGTATCCTGTTTTCCAGCTTTCTGCTGGAATGGGAGCAGTACTAAAATAATCCCAAAGCATTTAAGTATTAAGAAATAGTCAGCTTGGAAAGTATGGGATGACTGGTGGTATTGCTTGGTTTTATGGGAATAAAGATTATTGAAATGGCTGTAATCAGGCTCTAGAGGATAATGCTTTTACAGGCTTTAATGTTTCTATGTAAGGGCAGAGACTTCTGTTTTTTGCTACAACTCAAGTGAAGGTTTAGTCCTTGAAAGCTTTAATACCATGTCTGTGTTAACACAGTCAGACATTAAAATGTAGAGAATAATGGAGATGGAGAGGGACCTCTGGATGCTGTCTGTCCAGTCAGAGGCACAGAGGATCCAGACAGGCTCAGCCTAGGGCAGGGAGTTCATTAAAGCTTTTAGTGTCTCCAAGGTCTTCAAGATTAGTCCAACTGAAGTTATGTTGCAGTGTGGTTTACTTAGCTTGTCTAAATGCAACATACTGAAATTCAGTGTAGGGAAGGAGAGATTTTATCTGAACGCTGAAGTACTTAGAAGATCATGACTTAATTTCAAGCTGTTGTTTTTGGTAACTTTTTTTCCCCCCTTCACTGAAGGACTAGTCACGCTTGCCAGCAATCACGATTACAAGGAAATCCTGGTTCCAGTGAAGCCACATGGCAGAATTCCCACTGTCTTCAATATGGGAAGGGTTTTGCAGTGCTTATAGTTATGAGTACAAGAAAATAAGAAACAACATTTTAAGATACCAGACTTTTTCCTAATGAAAGCTGGTTTATTTTCCTTTAATAGTAAAAAAACCCCATATATATGACTTTCCATCACACACAGAAAACCAGATTTTTTTTTTCCCCTTCCACATTTAAAGATTCTTGGATTTGATTTAAATTCTGGCCTAATTTCAGGGAAGGGCCCCTCCAGGGTCTGCCTTGTTGAAGAGAGAGAGAAAGCCCAGAGGTACAGCTGGAGAGAGTCTGGAAGTACTATCCAAATTTATCTACAGGGTGATCCTAAAATTCGACTGTGAGAGTCTCTGAATTGTTCTGTGGGAAGGCTAGTGTTCATAATTATTTCACAGTGTGTTTGTGGGGAGTATGCCTATCATTCAGCAGGATTTTAAAATAAAATTTAAGCTGTTACTTTGAGCAGAAGCTTTCCAAAACTGTAATCTGTGTCTAGTGACACTGAAATTTGTATCATCATAGATGATTTTGGCATCCCTGATGCGTTTTATTTCTGCACAGCTTGTTCAACAAGTTGATGCAAAGCCCCCGGCTGCATTTTGTTTCTAGTACTACATGTATTACAGCCCTGGGCTCTGGGGATGGCCACAGTCCTCATCTTGCACATACCTTGTGCATAGCTTGTCTAAATCAATACTGGGCATTAATTTGCTCTGGGGAAGCTCCATGTGGATGTGATTTTTGAAGGATGTGAGCTTAGAACAAAAGGATGAAGATGTTTAGCATCTCTCTGTACAGTGGATCTGCAAAGCCAGCCTGTTGGGGTTGGACCATTGCTTTTATTTTAGTTTTAATTCTTTTTTTTGTTTGTTTTTCACCCCATTTTTAGAGTTCCCTTTCTCTCCAGTGCTGCTCCAAGAAAACATACCAGACAGTGAACTGTAGTTTTCCACTTGTTCCCATCCAGCTGAGCTGGAACTTTTTCCCCTTGGTTACAACACTGGGAGGTGCTCAAATATTACTCTCCTTTTCAGTAGCTTTGGTTACCAGTGCCAGGCAGGCTGTGGTGCAGCGAGAGCTCCTTGTGTAGCCCAGATGGTGCATTTCAAGCCACCTTGCTCTGATTTTTTTTTTTTTTCCCTCCTACGCTGTAGCAGCCTTTGGAGCTGTTACCAATGGCTAGCTGAGTTTGGATAATACGGTAGCACGTGGAGCAGTGAGGGTATTAAATGGGCACATTTGTTAACATCTGTGCAGGACAGCTCATCTCAGGGTGGCTGAGATGTGTACAGTCTCAGCACCAGCCAGTCACCAGTGAAAAGTATTTTCTTCAAACTTGAATGTAAAGACTGAGGATTTTAGTTTAAAAAAGGCATTTTTAAACCTGAAGTATTTATTTGAGTTTTAATGAATGATCTAGACAAATAATTACAATCTTAAACATTTAGCAGCTTTGTGATTTTGGGGGGCGTTGTGGCTGCGCTTTATTTTGGAAAACAGAGCTGCCTAAATATGATAAATATAAAAGGTAAACACACCTTAAGGATGAAAATCACCCCCTTAATCCTGTGAGGTTTTTGTTAAAGAGTGGGTTTGATAATTCTGCTCATCACCCTTCATTCTTCCAGCAACACTACAAAAGACACAATAAAAATAGTACACGCTATTAAAATTGCATGAAATGTAGCAATGTGCTTTTTTTTCTAACTGCTTGCTAGTATATTTATAATGAACTGAATAATTAGGACTGGGTGTGTAGCAAAAAAAACCAAACACATGCAACAGCTTTAACTTGCCCTTTTATTCTGTAAGGGATTTAGTGGTGCTTTGCCAGGTGCAAAGCTGGTCTGATTAGGAAAAAACCCTGGATAGCATCACCAAAACAGCCGAGCTTCAGATAAATTTAAAATCATCAGGTATCTTGGTTGGGTTTTTTTTTTTTTTTGTTCTTCCCCAGCTTTTTGCACGTTACTTTTCATTTTTGTTAGTTGCCCACCGCTGTTTGGAAGAGCAGGCAGACACAACTCCTTACCTGCTGTGTTGCTCCAGGGCTCTAAGCATCCCTGTGTAAGCTGAAGTTTAGTTCACATATAGGTTTTACGTACAAAAAAATACATGGTTTTGCTTAAAATCCAGCCTTTAGGCAACTATATAAAATCTGTAGAAGTCAGTATGTCTTGCCAACAAGATTTTTGCTTTAATTGTGTGTGGTTGGAGGTGTTTTCCAAATGCTGATGATGGCTTTAAATAGTTCTACATAAACTGTCAACCAAAGTGTCAAGCCATTTACTGAGGGCAACAGGAATTGCTTGCCTACCTCTGGCAGTAGGGTTGGTTTTGGTTTTACCCTTCTGTGATCATAATACAGTGTCTACTTCACTTTGTACAAATCATTTGCCTAAATTAGGGCTTGGCTTTGAGTTGTTGAATTTCTTTTCAGTAGGTCGTCGTCCCCTCACTACCTGACTTCAGTCCTTCAGCAGAATCACGGCCGATCTCTCAAAGGTAAACATTTAGTTTTCCTTCACTCTGCTCCCCTGGTTTTAGTCACAAGCATGTACTGCAGCCCAGCTGATGTTGTCTGTGGACCTGCTCTGAAGGGTCTCCTAGAGGACAGAAAAAACAGATGTAATTACAGCGTATGCGTATTATATCAGCCACTGGTGCTTTAATTTTAAATCCATAAGGTGAATTTCAAGGTGTAATTGGAGCCATCTTGTTCTGACAGCAAAGTATTCAGCACATGCATCACTCCCAAATATGACCTACTTAAAGAATGAATAGTTTAGTAGAAAACAAATCTGAAAAGCTGCACATCTCTGTACTAGTTTTATTGAAGACCAAGGACTGAGAACCAAAGGCAGCAAATTTTAATGTATAAAACTTGTGGGATGTGGCCACAAAAGTTGAATCTAACAGAAAGTGAGCGTGTGTTGTACAGGAGTGTTGTTAAAGCTCTTTCAAAACGACAGTGAAAGGCCACCGACAGTGGGTCCTGAGCAGCACAGCAGACACCCAGCTCCCTGGTTTTGATAGCATGGTGGGCTTAGAGGGAGGAAGGTTGCTTTTAGTTTTGGACACAAGCCAGCAGCTTTGGTTAGGCAGCAAAGCCAAGGCTTTTTAGAGACCAGGCAGGTGCCTGACCCACAGATGATAACCATCGTGCATCCAGAAGGAGGCTTTATGGTTGTACGTGAGTGGCAAGGAAGCTTCCTTGGCTGGCTGGCTGCAAGATCTGGGATTCTCAGGGCTCGTTAGAGGATACAAGAAATCCCCCTCCTCCTGATGATTTTGCTGGTGTGTCCTGTGACAGGTATGGAGATTGCCAGCCTGATGCTAACTGTTCCAATTAGCTACACTGGAGGTGCCGAAATAATGATTTGTGTCTGTTACCATTTAATTTCTGCATCTCAGGGAACCTGCTCAGCATTTCTCTGGAATTAGAGGGAAGCTATTAATGTTCCTGGGGTCACATAGGTCAGCTCTTGTGCAGATGAAAGAATTCCTTGTAATAAGGTGCTTCCTCAGCTGTTCTGCTGGAGAAGAATAAATTTGGGAAATACTGCTCTGTTGAGGAGAGCAATCACAAATGAAGCCAAAGCACCTTAACAGTGACACAGAGTACTGCTAAGAAGTCACTGCAGAAGTGTCTCTCCTCTTTCTTTGGGAGTATTAAGGTGCAGAATACTCTTTGCAGGTAGTAATCCTGTGTTGCATTAATGCCTCCAGTTACTTGCCATCTTAACAAATGGTGCTTATGTACCAACGTCAGATGATAAAATAAAATGTCTGTGATAGCAAGTAAGGAATGGAAATATTTTACTTTCTGGTTACACTAGCGGAGCAAAGTAACTCTTCATGGGTTTTTTTCACTTCTTTTTTTCAGTTGGATACACGTGGCCTATAAATTCAGGGGCTCTATTTCTGCCAAAGAAAGACAAAACAATAACAAAAATAATCTCATGAGCACAATACCTTAAAGTATAGTGGGTTTAAAATGAAAGACATTGAAAACAACAGGGGAATGTGTATGTTTTATAACCTGTGCTGGAAACAGCAGGCCAGTCCCCTTCCTGTGTTGATGCAATAACACAAGGTGTCATGTTCTTCAGATTTCTCCCTGGCCAAGGATGAAGGTAGGGATAGTTGTCAAGATAAGGAAGCCACAATGACAACTCTGCAGTCCCCTTCCCAATACTAACCCTCTCCTCAAATTCAGTAATATAGCTAATGCCTGTAATGTAAGGGGGGAAAACAAATGCCATCAGAAATGACATTGCTGATGGTTCACTTTAACAGTTCCTATCCCATTTCCAGTTCAGCAGAACTGAGAGCCTGTTTTGCTTGCTGCTGGTCCCTTCCAGCACATTGTCTTCCAGCCTCTCTTTTCCACTCACTGCTTATGCATATGTACATACCTAGATACACCTCGGATGTGATTTTTTGTTCTCAGACACCAAGGCCCTTGTGAGAGCTCACTGTCTCTTTGCTCTTCTTTTGCCTGGTTAGTCCACCATGTATATTTCTGTCCTGTATAAGGAGCAGTCATCATCCATTGCTGAAGTGAGCCAAGGAAGACCTTGGATTTCCACTTTTTAAAAGTGCATGAGCATATCCTGAAATGAGTGGGAAAGGCATGCTTGTTTCTTTTCCTTTTCACCTGATTCTGGTTAGAAATGTCACTCTTGGCCCTAATATCCTCAAGGTGCCTTTCAGAGATGTAAGCAATCCTCTCTGGGCAGCAAAGGACGGCATTTTACAGCAGCGGTTGTCACCCCAGCTGACAGTGCTGCGGTTCACCTAAGCCTTTTTACGTGCCTATTTATTATTTAGATCCCCATGCTTTCTAGATCAAGCAGTTCAGTGCCCTTTCCCCCCTCGTATTCTCAGTTTCTTCCGTTTGACTTATTAGTGTGAAAAACATTGCTGGGGGAGGGAGATGTCCTGAATTAGTGCTGTGTTAACAGGCATGGTTGTTCTCAGCCTTGCACAATCACATAGCCAGGGTATGAAGCTGCTGAGATGTTTTGCTGTGCCATGTGTCTAATCTTTCTCTCTCAGTCGATACAAACAAAAGGCACTTGTTAAGTATAGCAACAGCATTGTCACATGAATGTCTAATTATGTCACTGATTCTTGGCTTCAGTAAGTGCAACGTGAGAATTCAGCTTTTGAATAGCCTAGTTAAGGTATGAGACTGATCTGTAACAGTGTTGTGATGTTCAAATCATGCTTGGTCTGAGTTTGTACATTCCCCCTGCCTCCACTTTTTATTGTAGGCCAGAATAGGCAGAAATGTATATGTCCTTTGTATGTTTTAGGGACCTCATCTTGTCAGGCTTACCTGAGATTTAACATTTTGCTGCTTCTGCTTCACAGAATCTGATATTGATGCTGCTACCGCAATGATGCTGTTAAATACTTCCATTCAGCAAGGGATGTTGGACTGTAAGCATAAACCATTTTACTCTGTTTTTCTTCTCTACTCAATAGCTAAAGACTTTCTCTATAAAATTTCAGGAAACAAGCATGGTCTAGTTTCCAAATAATAAGAGCGGTCAAGAAGTAATTCTGGTTTGATTGTTCTTTCAGCTAGCATTGCAAGGGTTTTATTAGAACCACCTTCATTTTCTTTTCCCAGTTAATTTTAGGGTTTCTCTGCAAAGTTTTGTCCTTTGCCCTCTCTGTGTTAAATGGTAAGAAGAGCTTCTTGGCTCCTTCTCTGTAGCTCTTAGTTGCAATTAGCTGAGGGTTGTTGTCCTCTGTGGATGACAATAAATGTGCACAACAGACCACAACTCTTAACTGCTGACATTCAGCTCACCTTGCAGTCAGCCAGCCCATTGTGCACGTGATATCATTAGAGTATTTGCTTACTGACACATCTTGTTTTTAATAGGTGAGAAACCTCAGCCTCTGAAGGCACCCAAGAAGAGGAGCTATGGCAGTGCATTCAATCCTCCGAGTTCCATAAATTTGCAGGAAAACGATTCCGCAGCCACCAATATTGATCCGAACGAGGATCACAACTACAGTGCCAGCAGCATGGGTTCCCAGCGCTGTGCATCCAGGTCCAGCGTGTCTTCCTTGTCCTCCCTCGACGAGGTGTATGAATTTATTTCCAAGACCAGCCATGACGGGAGCGATGGCAGTGAAGGATTTCACAGTGAAGTGGATACAGACGTTGACTATGAAGATGATCCTCTTGGAGACAGTGGCTATGCATCACAACCTTGTGTGGATACCTCTAAGGAAAGTCAGTCTAGCAAGAAATCATTCGAGGAATTATGTCAAGAAATCGATGAGGAGTTGAAAGAAGCCGCGGGGTCTCTGCTCCACCTTGCTGGCATCCAGACGTGCTTGAGTTCCTTAATAAGTACTGCAAAGACCCACTGTCACAAGCAAAGGAAAAAATAATATGTTTGTCAGTGTTGAATATATACATATATTTTTTTTAATTGTGGCAATACTCTTCTACTTTTACCCTTCACAAGGGAGATCAAAGCCATAAGAGGACTCACTGCTTTTTTTATTTTTGACGCAAACTATAATTTAGCCATTTATTTTTAAATCACCACCTAAAAAGAGAAATAGAATATTTAATCTTCTCAAATTAGAGATGCATGACTTGTGAAAACCTGAAAGCATACTTCTTAGTGATCACTGTTTATTTTTTTTCTTTTTAATAGCTGACTTTATTTTTATTTTAGAGATATGTTTGTTCAGATGCACACTGTGGATCATATTTACATCTCTGCTGGCCCCATCTGCAGAGGTGAATTTTGTTCTAAGGGCTCTGACTTCCATGTAAAGGATTAAAAAGGAGGAGAAAAAAGAAAAAGAGGGAAAGAAAAGGTCCTGGCCTTGGTTGACTCCTCCCACCTGTCCTCTCTTCACTTTTTAGACAGGTCCTAGTGAAAACACTGGTGAAGCAACTCTGAGTTGCTGCGGTTTTTGGCCTTTCTGACACAGTAGCTGAAAACCCTCAGGAGCTGCTTTCAGCAAGATAATAAACACCCCCTGGAGGAGTGGGATAAGGGGTAGCTGAGGTGGGTACCACCCACAATTTCTTTTTTTGTCCCTCCTTCCCCCAAATCTGCTGTGTGCAGCTCAGATTCCTGAAGGAACATGGTTTGTTGTTTTATCTTAAGACACGTTGTGGGGTTTTTTGGGGCAGGGGGTTGTCCTTTTCATGCAGATACGTGCATTCCTACATATGCTTTGGATGTGGCCAACAGTGACAGCTGCTGCCGTCCAAGTCAGATGTTGTCTTTGTGTTACCACCACTATTGAATATGTAGTACCTACACACACAGTCCTGCTACGTCTACCCTTCTGCTCCCCTGTACCGGTTTGGGAGGGAAAAAAGAGCCCAGCAGTTGGTGGTGGTGACAGTGCAGATAAGGTGGAGGCTTTAGCTGGCAAACAGCTGCTGAAAAGGGAATGTTGCTGCCTAATCTGAGACAAAATGGAATCACTTCCTTTTGGATCTCTGAACCCTGAATCAATAGAATCATAGGATGTGGTGAGTTAGAAGGGATTCATCAGGATCACCGAGTCCGACTCCTGGCCCTGCACAGGACCCCTAGGGCCCTTTCCACGGCACTGCTCTCCAGCCTCTCATTCCCCAGTCCATACACACAGGGTTGCCTATCCCAGGTGCAGAATCTGGCACTTGCCCTTTTAAACTTCATGCAGTTGGTGCTTGCCCATCTCTGATTTGTTGAGGTCTCTCTGCAGGCCCCCCTGCCCTCAAGGGAGGCGACAGCTCATCCCAGTTTAGTGTTGTTGGGGGTTTTTGCCTCTTCACCCAGTGTTTGCTGGTTTTGTCACATGGACTGTCCATCCATACCTTTTGTTTCCCAGATCACTGTGCCTTGTGCTGTGTGAACCCCATCAGCTTCCTGCCACATATGGGGCATCCAACGGGCAAGGCCTTTGCCTTTGGACGTGCATTGAGGCTCAGGAGGACCTCTGTTTTGGGAAGAAATTCCTTCACAATTCATTTTGCAATAAGAAAATCTCTTTATAATTCCTAGATGTCCTTCAGCCAAAAATGTTTAGTGGTATGTTGAACTTTATCCTTGTTTTTTTTTTTTTCCTTTTAAAATCAGTGGTGATTGCTTACATCTTCCTTTAGATAATGGCCTTTTTTATTTCTTTTTTTCTTTTAATTTTCTGTTCAAAAATGGGTAAGCAGTTCAGTTGGAGTGGCTTTTAACAGTACTGTACATACAAGGATGCCTTAAGTATGTTGCAGAATTGTATACAGCTATCCAACGTCATCTTTCCTGTTGCTAAAAGGTAGCACGATGTGCCATAAACGTTCTCACCAAGGTGAAGCTGTTGCTTCCAGCAGGTGTTGGGCAAGCTGGTTGAAAATTAGGAGCAGAGCCACCTAGGAAACCAATGTCCACTGTGGAGAACAGTGCTTGATTCAGCCAAAAGTTAACCTTTCCCTAAGGGGGTATTTTCCTGGCTATTTGGATGCCTTTCTTAGATTAGTGGGGGGGGGAGTTTACCCCTTTTTCCTTTTTCTTCGTATTTGTCAGTCTCTTCATGAATACTGTCATAAACTATTTTAAATGCAAACACAGCCATGCTGCTGAAGGTCTGTTGCTCTGAGGGCCCATTCCAGTGCCTCTTGAAGACAACGGTGGTGCTCCTGCTGACTCAATGGCTGTTGGATCAAGCCTGAAATATTTGTGTTTTAGAATTTAAAGCACAAACACTAGGAGAAAAAAACATTTTTTTTTTCTTTTTCCAATTACTTCAGTTTTAATAATTATTTGGTTTATTTCTGGAAAGGGAAGGAAAATACTCTGCTTCATTGCTGCATTGTGTGAACACCTGTTAGGCTATGCCTGTAACAGAGCAACGTGTGCAGATGTGTATGTCTTCTGGCTATCACAAGTGCTGCATTAGCCAATTAGATGTGATTTTGGATGTGTTAGTGACGGGTAGTAGGGGTAAAACTCGCCATTTAAAGGAAAGTGAATTACCAACACAGTGGTTCTTTGGATTTCAGGGTGTGAAGATGTGAATGCTTGGTGGAACCGCTTTTTGCTCATGGGTTGCTTTTGAACTTTGATGGAAAACTGCAAAGGGCAGAGTTTGTGTCAATGTGAAAACCAGGATTCAGATGCACATTAATACTGTGTAGCAGCCTGGGATTTTGCTCAGTGCCATGATTTCAGTTTCACGCTGTTGGAAAGGGGTGCTGCCTGGCTCCTGCTGAAGGTGGTTGCAGCTTTTCTGTAGCTTCCAGTGAAAGCTGGATCAAAGTCCAAGTATTGTGGAAATTCTGCGGTCGTAGTTGGCTCCATGTTTTGATTTGGTTCTGCATTTATTTTATACCTCAGATAAAACTGAAGAAGGATAATACTTACTTGGGAGTGTGGTGGTGCTACTGTTAACCCTGAAGCTGGTGATAATGACTTCAGCATATCTGAGGGGATGGAGTTGGGATGCTAACAGTGCATTTAATTACCGTATGCAATGACCAGTAAAAACCAATTACTAATCAAAGTCAGCAGTGAAAGCTGCATCCATCCTTACAGCTTTCAGCCTGGGAGAACTGGAGTTCTGGAAGTGGGGAAGCAATTGGAGCCTTTCCCTGGGACACAGAGCAAAGCTCTTCATGCTTTGCTGTTTTCCCTCTCTCCTTCCAAAGGAGAAGGCAGACAGTCTGTGCCCCTGACCTGTTCCATTGTGTTGTCCCACACCTCTGCCTGCACGTTTGGGAGGGAAAGGCTGAAAGCTTAGATACAGAGCACCCCTCTTGGGAGTGGGAGAAGAGCTGCCCTTCCCTTCTCTTACATATCTATTGGATTTGGGTTTGTTTGCCACCTCAGCTAGAGACCCTGGTGTATATAGTATAAATGGAGTATAATTAAAAGTTATTTTGATTGTTGGGCTTTGGGTTTTTTTAGTGACATATGTAAAACGTTGATGCCAATGGTTGACTTGGATACATTTTGGCAAGAAAAGTATTAGTGAACCACATTCAATTCTTTAAATGCAGTGAAGAAGTGTATGAGGCTTTTGTACCTGGGAAGTTGCTCTGTTCAGGGTAAATCTGATGTGAATACTGTACAAACCTATATTGGCCTTCCAGATTCCAGTCCTAAATTTCTGATTGGCAGAAGTCACATCAAATGTTTTAAAATCCAACTGTAAAATGGAAGTTGTGTGGTTTGCAACTTTTCATCAGCCTGAAAAGTACAAGCTTTAATTAAAGCAAAGTACACTCATACACGGTAATAATGGTGTGGTCAGAATATTTATTGAAAAGAAAAGGTAGATATTTTAAATGTTGCACCTGCTTTTTTATCTTAAAGCACATTCTTCACACCTAACTGCCATTGCCATTATCAAGTCTGTTTTATAAGTGTACATTTCTTCAAATTAAAAAGTTCATAATTAAAAGTATTATGTTACTGCCATATAGTGATATAAAACGTTTTATAATTGCCAATTCATTGTAACTATTATTTATTTAAAAGTGAATTGTAAGAATGCTTTCTGATCAAATGAACCAGAGTTGTTTTTAAACCATTCCCGTTAGCTTGTTTCTAATGTAGCATAAACAATGTCCTTGGGTTCGTTTAGAATAATTTTGCCAGTAGGTGACCAATTCTAACCGTTTTTCCTCCGGTTTAGTCCTTTACCCGTTTTAAAGACGATTTACAGAAGTTTAGTTTTTTGTATGCTAATCTCTTTTAATTAAAAGGTTTATAAATTTTATTTTTACCAAAGAGATGCAATTCATTATGACAAAATATTGCAGAATAAACTTTGTTTTATAACATTTGTGACTTTTCTGCCCACATTTTTCATTCAGATGATCAAAGGGGCTTTTCTAAAATAAACAGCATTGCAAACACAAAGCGCTGTGTTCTCTCTTTGTCTCCAGACCCTGGTTCTGATCTCAGACGGTGCTGAGTATTCCACCTTCCCATTTAAACTTCTTCCATGAGACTGGACCAGTGTAAAAAGCCAAATGTGTGTTTCACTGTAGGTTAGTTAAGACTGTTGCATGCATTTGGAAGTCATCTGTAAAATACCTACCAGTCCGTAGCAGGATTTGCTTACAGTCAGATTCATCCATAGCTGGCCCATAATATTTGAAGAACATCTTTTTAAGGCCAGGATTTTAGCCTGGAACTTAAAGAATGTTTTGACATCTTGGAAATTGCTGAAACACTACTGCGTAATATTTTACCCTCCTGTGCAAAGCATTCGTTTAAATAGAAATAACTTGAATCTTTTGCTGATGAAACTGTGATTATTTACTGTTCTGTGTCCATACTGCTATGGATGATACTCAAAAGATCGACAACCTAATACAAGACAGATAATTTAAGAAATGTGTCCCTGGACAAAGCTTCATACATCTTGTTTGGGGTTTTTTCAGTGTTTACTTTCCCTAGATATGATGTTTGATGTCTGTCAGGTCTTTATCCAGAAGGCCTTATGGAAAGCACAGAGGTGGGAACACCCCCTCTTCACTAGCAGGGATGAAACATTTCCCATCCCACTTTATTCATGCCTCAGCTTACTGCTCCTGGGCCAGCTTTCCCCTGAAATGCACACACGTGTGCCCTTCCAGTGCCTGAGAGGCAGAAAGACCAGAGAGGGGAAACAAGATGTGACCTGGTGTTTATCTGTTAGAAGCAGACATTGGTCCACCTTCTCTATTTTTATTTGTTTAACCTACTAGTATCACTGAGTTAAGCTTGCTCTGTAGGATCTGATGACAATACAACTTTCTCAATAATTGAAGTGATAGAGTAGATGTTAACAAACACTTGCTTTCGTTGCCATATCAAATAGAATTTAAATCACACATTACAGAATACATATGTGCTATTAATATTTTTTATTTAGTGCTAATATACTGATAAGAGAACAACTGCTCTAATTAGTTTGGACAAAATCACAGCTATGTATCATATGTTAATGATATCTCTCTAATTGTTATTCTCTGTATTATGCTGAGAACCTTGAGCTCGTTGTTAAATTTCCCAAGAGTGTTTTCCTCTGTTCTGGCTTTGCTGAAAATTACCCACAACTCTCAAAATAAAGCATTAACTGAAGCAATTATGCACTTACACCAGCTGTATTTTCAGGACAGTTGTTGAGGATATACTTCTTAGATAGATTTATTTTGAAAAAATGGCTGTCTAAATTTGACACAGAATATGGTTACTCTTTCACAGATTTTGAGCTTACAGGTACCTGTAAGTGTTCTTAGTTTGAGCAGTCTGAGTAAATACATGTACCTGTGAACATCTGGTGTGCTTAGAGGCAATCACATCACAGTCCAACAATGTTATTGTGAACTTTCCCAGCATATTTAGACATAAAAACTCTTCCCTGTTTTTATCCTTGAGGTTTATTCTTGCCTCTGAGATGGCAAAGCAATATCACCTCTGCTTGAATTTTCAGTCTTTGGGTCAGTTGGATTTCTTCTCTCTTTTCTTCTAGAAGGCTCTCCTGAAAGCTGATTGCTCTTACCATTATAAACTACTTAGAGCTAATGTAAAATTATTAACTGCTGTCCGCCAGTGTTAGTTTAAACAGGTCTTCGTTAAACACCAGTGTGTTTGTTTTCCTATTGCATCAGTACAAAAGCAATCATTTCCCTCCTTAGACTCTTGACTTATTAAACAAACCAAGACTATTTGTTTTCCTTTTGGAAGACATGATCTTCATTCCTCTAAACCACTTTTCTGTACATCAATTCCAGTTTTAATTCAGCCTGCCAGCACGTGCATGAGAAGAGTGAAAACCACCCTTCTCGAGTGCTTTTCTTTGAAATCTGGCCTTAATAAGTCCCTGCCTTTGCAGCACTCTTGGCTGTATGTCCTAGGCTTGGCATGGCCTTTACCCTGTCACATGCAGTTGACTAATCCTGTTATCAACTAATATGTCCTTATCTTTGTTCTGCTCCATCACTGCCAAGTGGTGAGGCCCCAGTCAGCATAAAAAGTTCTTAGTTCATGACCTGGAAGTTGATTTAATGAGATCTGTCATGATCCTGACTCTCTCTGATCCCTCCTGGTAACCTTCCTGCTCACCAGGGGCTCCTTTTTAATGCAGCCTGTCCCAAAAAAGGAAGAAGGTCTGTGCTCTTTCAATGATCAGAGAAGGACATTCTGTAACTTAAAACTAGGTATGTCTACCTCGTGCTGCTTTTATGCTGGTTGCTATAATCTCCTTTTCCATGGTATCTTGACTGTGCAAGCCTTAATGGTCAGCATACTAGCTTGGACTGAAGACCCAGTTTCTGTATCCAAAGACACTGGTAGGAGTTAAGCATTTGAATATTTTTGTGCCTAGAAATGCAGGTTGGTCCCTATCAGACCAGAAGCACTCACACTTATGTGCTCTGAAGTTGGCAGGCAGGCACTCAGAAAAATTCTGTAGATGCCTGTATGGACCTTTAACATAGCATCGCTTCGAAAAAAAGATATTTTGCCTCAAAGGCTTTTTTTAAATTTAATTAACTTGGTATCTTGATTTCTTACTAAGATCCAGTAGGTTCCCAGTTGTTTTAAATGCTAAAATTAGCAAAGTAAATTTCCAGTTATTTTCAGTAAGGGTACATTTTATTCTCTCATAAGCTTTGTGCGTGTTTTCTGAACTGCTGATGGAGGTTTCCATGCTCTGAATACAGTCAGAGCTCCCCAAATAGCAGCCTGCATTTTGCATTGCTTTTGGTACTGAGGAATTTGAAAAGATGACAAATCCACCTGTTGAGTTTGGCTGTGTTGTGCTGGCTGACACAACCTGCCCTTTCACACAGACTCTGCGAGCCCTTTCGTGGGCCAGGTAAGGTATAGGCAGAGCTGAGCCCTTCCAAAACAAAAGATGTTTCCTTAAATCTCTGAGTGGCTACACAATTCTGGGTGTGATTGTGGTGGATGCTACCTTAAAATATGATGCTGTCGTGCTGCATGATGTCACCTTGACCCAATCATAACCCATTTTCTGTGAGCATGATGTTAACTCCCCAGAGAAGCATCTGCTGAGTGACAGCAGCATCCCATGCAGCCGTTGCTAAGCAACAAGATTCGGCTTTCAGCAGGATCTAATTTTAAAGAATTTAACCCTAGATCTGTCAAGGTTCATTATTTCCGATGTGGTTGTTAATCCCTACTTGTTCGTGGTGTCCAACTTCACAGATACCGCAATCCTCGCAGTGTTGCTGTTTTGTTTATTGTACATAATGTCTCATAAAAAGAGGGGAAGCCCAAGTGCCCCAGGTAGAGCTGAGTACCAAATTTCCTTCTAGCACCGACCCATACACAGAAATATGGGATGCAACTAGAGGTGAAAATCGTTCACTGTTCTGTGAATCTTCCTTTCTTTGCTGGCTTTGTGCAAGTGGCTCATCCCTGCTTTCCTTCTAAGGAATGCTGGATTTCAAGTGAATGGATGCTAGTGGATGGGAAGCTGGCAATAACAATTAAGCTTCAATTTTTAGTAATATTACGTATCCTGTTGTTTCTTGCTGAATTTCATTTAGGTCAAGAAGCTTGCCATATTGTTTATGGCCATTCAACAAAAGCGGATGTAATTTTGAAATTTAAGGGTTTTTTAATACCACAAAACTCTATCTCTTAAATTATTAAAAAGAATATTTACAGATTATTATGAAGTCCTAGAGAGAGAATTTTTGTTCACAGGTTTTTTTGGGGGGAGGGGATTATTTTTTATTTGGTTTGTTGTTTGTTTTTTGTTGTTTTGTTTGTTGTTGTCAGGTTTTTTATAGTTATCTACCTTTCATTTCTTTCTAAAATGTAAAGGCCCGGAAGCCTATTCACATATTTTACAAAAACAAACAAACAAACAAACAAAAACCCAACAAAAACTTCTGACCAACTGTGTCACTCTGTGATTAATTACTACACACATCCCTGTAAGTGCATTCAATGCTACCTTCTTAACGGTATGTGATATCTCACTCAGCTGAAATAACTGCTTTTACTGGTCAGTATCATAGCCACAAAAAAAAAAAAAAAAAAAAAAAAACAAAACAAAACACTGAGAACTGCACAACTCCCCTGCCCCCAAAATGCAGTCTAATAAAAAAAAAAAAAAGTATTCATAGTTTTAAAAACATTAATATAGTTTATTTCAGTCTCATAAAGCCCCCTAAGATTCTTCCTTCTTCCATTATTAGGATTCAAAATGAACGCTGTGTTGCTCCTCATGTTGTTTCTCCTTCCCGGTTCATACTAATCCACTAAGACAAACCTGTCCCCAACAAGGCACTTTTTCCAGTAATCTGTTTATTGGAATACTCCCCTTCTGCCTTTCAATCCTCCTGAGGTATTTCCCCTTCCACTGCTTCCAGTTCCCTTTCCCACCGGGCTGGTGCTGTACAAATAACTGTTTATCACTGTCTCCTTTGTGGTGGTGTGGCTTCTCCCTGTGCTTTGTCAGTGAGGAACCCTGCCCACATCTCCTCCATCCCTCTGCTTTTTCCATGACAGCCTTTGCACATCAAAGACCTGCCTTTAGCCCTTTCCGAAAGCCCAAATTATTTCCAGAGGCACCACAATATTTTTAAAAATTAAAAAAAAAAAAAAATCATGAATGGTAATGGTTCTGATAAAAATGTTTCCTAAACTACTGGCAAATCTTTCAGATCTCTCTCCTTTCTCTGCTCACGTGTCTGGATATGAGAAAATCAAGGCAAACCCACGTCATCTTTGCTTTGGATAACAGCTCCTGTTTTTTGTGGATGTTACTTGCATGGGTGACTTGGGACTTCTTTCCGAGGCTCACAGGTCTGTGTCCACAACTGGTGTATGTGAAAGAGCATCCACTTCTCACTGTACGATCTTCACAATGCTCCTCAATTCAGTCTTCTCTCTTTCTCTATGAAATCAGGCAATTTGTCTCTCAGAATTTAATGTATATGGCTTTTATTTTTCTTTCTCCAGCAAACATGCAAGACTGTGGAATCTGAGTGCAGGCAGTTTGAGCTGGGCCAAGGTTTCTCACCCGTGGCTCCTGCAAGTGTGAAGAAAATCAAGGAATGAGGCTGTAGATGATGTGTTGACCTTCAACAAAAGATGGTAGAGCTGGGGAAGATGTTTCATTTCCCCGGAAGAGGGGTAATTCCACACTCATAAACAAAAGTAAGAATCAAACCTTTTTAGCTGTTACTAAGTTCTGCTGTTTTATGGAGTATCAGGATTTGCTGTGCAGGTACAGACGCTCCTGCTGTTGCACTCAGGGCTGGTACGTGTTGTGCCCAAGTGGAACGTGAGCTGCAAAATTCAGCTCTGACTTATCGCAGGCAGCTGCCAGCTCAGTTTTTCCATCTTCTCGTTCTCGGCAATTTCTTACTGTACAAAGGCACCGCTCCCTCGGCCTTGCACACACCCTATAGATGACTCAAGCTATTTATCCTATGGGCTGGGAAGGGACGTGAGAGAGAAAGACTTGTTCTCATTTCTATTTTTAACTGCTATGGAAATACTGAAATTATGATAATGAACATAATAATTATTAAAATAAACTCTTCTGTGAAGTGCATATCTCTACATGCATATACTTTTTTTTTTAATACTTGGCTTTTTTTTTTTTTTTACTTTTATCAGCACAATCAGACTTTGAAGAGGTGAAAGGTTACATATAACAAGCAGTTTGTTAGAGTCACCACGAGAAATAACGAGCCTGTATTGTGAGCACATATCCTGCTGTTCGTACTTGCCGTTGCTACGATAACAGAAACAAAACACCAGTTTAGGGTGTTTGCAGCTTCCGAGGATGTGGTTTATGTGCTGCCTGTGATAGTCTGATGACTGAAGATGGCTCCCTTCCAATCATTTTTGAATTTTTGTCTGTCTCTTAGAAACCCTTTTGTTGTGAATACTTGTAAGCATGTAAGTGATGACAATGGAGTTTATTTTTGCAAGGCACAGGAAACATTCTGGATAATTTGAAATATTATTCTTTGTTTATTTCTTTACCTGCACCTATTCATGGTGTCTGTGAGCACAAGTTCTGACTAATCGGATAGAGGGGGAGGCACTGTTTGAGCAGGGAAGGGAGGATAAACGAGCTTGAAAATAGGACATTTTGAAACAATCACTGTAATTCTTAAATAGATTAGCTGTCTTGAAACATCATCTAAAATTCAACACCCATTATAGTAGCTGCTGAGCACATAAAGAAGGAAAGCACAGCCTCTATTACACTGCCTACCCTTTGCTCTCCGTTCTCCCTCATGAAAACCAACAGGACAAACAAAAATGCCATGACCCTCGTAAAAGGGATTTCTTTGCTTGACACATCATGTTTCAGCTTGCATTAAGTTCTGCTGCCACAACCTGTGCTTATATTCATGTGGATGGGTTTGCAGAAGGTGGTGTTTTGGGGGTCCCGTGGCCAACACTCGACACTGTCTGGCATTCCACTCCCATGACCTCTCTCACTCCGAAGTTCTGCCAACAGGGTCAGTCCTTTGCAATCAGTGAGTCATTCCCTATGACACCGGCGGCTGCCACATCTGCTTTGTGGCTCTGGGAGGCAGAGCCTGGACAACCTTGATCTCCAGGGAGAGAGGAGAATTAAGAACGTGCTTGCGAGGAAACAGAACAAGACAGACATTTTTTCACAGCTGAAGTTTGGGGAAGTACCACTGCAGCTGCAATGGCAAATCAAAAGGACGAATCTGAGAATTTCCTGTGAGAAAGTTAAAAAAAACCCACCAGCAAACAAACCACATAACTTCTGTCACCTGTATGTTTGGGGAGCTTTGTCTGAAGCTGTTCACCAAGTAGCACCATAGAGCAGTGATAAATTACAACACTGCGTGTTCCTAGCATTATAGGGACTCCAGGATCCATGAGAAACTGGGCAAGAGGCAGTACCACTTTAAAATACCAGAGGCTGGCCTGATGCTTAAATGCACTGAGGTAGAGCTGTTCTGATGAGCCTAAAAATCCCACAGTCAGCTCTCAGCCTTAAAGCAATAAAAGCACACAGTTTTTGATTCACTCCATTCACTCGTGTTTTAAAAAACTGGCACCACCTCCTATGACCTATCTTGCCACTCTGGATGGATGCAGGCAAATAAATTCTGTGCTCCTCCACTCTGAATGCTCGCTGCCCAGTCAGAAACACTGTTGTTGTCAGTGGGAAAGCAATTCATTCTGCTACAACTAGGCACTGTAATTCTCTGAGCTCTCTCTCCCAGCTTTCAGCTGTGAAACCTCTCTGCTAGCGTCCACTGCACACACAGAAGGATAAAATTGTATCACAGAAGCATCTTTGAATGCAGCACAAACAGGAGTATGGTGTCTTGCAAAGTGTGTTCAAAGTATTTCAACATAACATTTCATGAAAGACACACCCTAGAAAATACAAACCTAAAAATACAGGTTGGAATCAATTGTAAAGGCTTTTAATAATTGTCCAGTATAAAATTTATTGCATGTAATTTACTACATGTAAGGACAGACCATGGAAGGCATGCTGCTGTTAATCCCGATGTACTGAACAACAATTCCAAACTCCATTTACTTTGCTAATAACTGCTGTAGGGAATGCAAAATGGAGTGGAAGTAGTAGTATATTGTGGCTGTAATTGTTAAAAACTAGAGCTTCCTGATTTCTTATCCCAGTATTGCTATTTTAGCTCTTCTGGTCAAGCAGATGAGTAATGACTATTTGTTTTGCTTATTTCCCCTTTCAGACTTCCTAAAAATGCGCAGTGCTGTTGTTGCCACTATGGATCAGCAACATGTCCTCCAACAGCAAGACTTCCTGTGGAGATACAAACATATTTACTAATCTGGTCACCATATCATATTTAGGGCTTGCCAACTCCACTACTGTAATAAGCAGAAGAATAGCACACACACCATCAAGCCTAAGGAAAAAGATTAAGCTTCCATTACAGGCACCTACTATCTACTCCTACTTAAAGGGGAACAAAGACAAAAGGAGGGAAGAAAATGATGATTTAGCGCCTCTAGCACTACCCACTACTGAGGAAGGGCTGTGAAGACACTGTGCTGAAATCAAGTGGAAAAAATGATACCATGGAAACTGAACAAAAATAATAATTTTCTGTTACATCTCTATCCTAGACCAGGAAGCCCTTAACCTGCAAATTACCAGATGCTCAGCTGGTGAAATCTCATCACATTTTTGCCTTATTATTTTCCTTACACATCTGTTTCCAGTCATTTTCAGAAACAAAATCCTGCATTGGCTGAGTATCTGGCAGGCCCAAACACACCTATTATGATATTTTCAGTTTCTGCTCGAGGAGTGCTGATGGCATATACACATTTAAACGTTTGGCAAATCTGAGGATAAAGAAGAAGCAAATAGAAGATAATTAGCAGAGCCTCAGCAATCTCTAAAGGAGGATGGCTGAATGCTGGAGCCATCAAAGGTGGCTCTGAAACAAACTCCTGCACGTGGAGGCATCAGAGAAGGACCCCTCCTCCCCAGAAAACATGGGGTGCAGATACTCCAAATCGCAGAATCTTTAGGGTTGGAAGGTGCCTCTGGAGATCATCCAGCCCAACCCCCGCCAAGGCAGGGTCACCTGGAGAAAGTGACACAGAGATGCATCCAGGTGGGTTCTGAACATCTCCTAGAGAGGGAGACTCCACGACCTCCCTGGGCAGCCTGTCCCAGTGCTCTCCCACCCTCAGTTGAAGAAGTTCTTCCTCATGCTGAGGTGGAACTCCTTGTGTTTTAGTCTATGGCCATCGCTCCTCCACCCCTCACTGGGGACCACCAAAAAAAGTCTGGCACCGTCCTCTTAACAGCCGCCTTTGAGGTATTTAAATGTGTTGATAGATCCGGTCTCAGCGATCTCTGAGACCATGGAATTGAGCTCCTGCACCCTGGGAGCAAACCGAGAGCACCGCAGTGACACGGGACTGCCCGAGTTCCCTTCACTGGGATAAAATGCATTTATGCAGTATCTCCTCCAACACGGATGTGAGGGCTGAACGGTGCAGGAAGAGCAGAGCGCTGGACTGACACGCACTGTGAGCCACGAGCGGTGCCTCGACCGCCTTTTGTCCCGTTTCCTCCCCCGCGGATCCGCCAAACCCGCGTTTCCCGTGCCCGCGGTGCTCGGCCCGGGGCTCCCCCTGGTGACAGCGCTGCCCGGGCCGGGGACCCGCGAGATCTGCAGGGACGGCGGGGCACCACCGGAGCGCTGCCCGCCGCTCCCCGCGTCGCGACAGTCGCGACATAACCCCCCGCTCCCGCCCCAAGGCCGGGCTTAGTGGGCGGGGGGGGGCTCATTGCCATGGCAACGGGGGGCGCCTCGCCGGCGTCACGTGACCCTGCCCTGCGCGGCCCCTCCTCCCTCCGCGCCGCCATCTCTTGGAAGTTGCGTCAAGATGGCGGCGGCGCCGGTGGGGTGAAAAGCTCCGCCCCCCGCTCCTCGGCGTGATGACGTTATCGCGCTCTCTCACCGCCTGAACCCGGAAGTGCGTCTGCCCATTGGCGGGCGTGCGGCGGGGCCGGCCCAGCCGAGCCGAGACCAGCCCAGCCCAGCCCAGCCCGGCCCAGCCCGGCCCGGCCTTTCCGAACCGAAGCGAACCGGGCCGAGCCCAGCCCAGCCCAGCCTTTCCGAACCGGGCCAAGCCCAGCCCAGCGCACCCACGGCGGCGGGGATGGCGGCGGGCGCGGCGGAGCTGCAGGGCAAGTACCAGAAGTTGGCCCAGGAGTACTCCAAGGTACGAGGCAGCGGAGCCCCGCCACGGGGCTGCCCCGGTGGTGCCACCCTGCCCGAGGGCCCGGAGCCCTCGGCGCTGGTTCCTGTGGCGGCGCGGGGGGTTTGGGGCCCAGAGATGCCTCCCGGGGGTGAGGCAGGGGCGGACCCGCGCGGAGCAGGGTTTGGATTTGCCGGTGCCGGGGGAACGCGGCGAGGAGCGGAGCGGCCTCGGCTGCAGAACATCCTGGAATACAAATAGCGGGCTCGGCTGTGCCAGGGAAGCGAAAGTGGCCGTGTTTTCCCTTGCTCTGCACTTCCCAGTTGGGTGCCAGGCTCGGTCTTGGTCTTGTACCTCACCCGTGCGAATGGGCTGTGATGGGAGTTCAGCGGTGTCGGTGGTGTTTGTAGTGTCTTGGAAGTGAGGGCACTGGATTCCACACTTGTACCTGTTCCCATTGCTCTACCACAGGTGACTTTCTGGTGCCGCTTAGCACAGTGTTTGCGCAGACGTGCAGCCCGTGGTGGAGAATGCCTTTCCTTTCCAAGGTGCCTGAGATGCTCTTTGAAATAGTGGAGTTCTTCATTCTTTCTTCTTAACTAAAAGGAAGAGGAGAGGGTTTTGAATGGCACGGTCCTTCAACAGCCTTGGGGAGGAAAGCATCATTGTGTAGTCCAGCATCAGAGTGACAGGCACAAGGTGCTTGACTGTATATGCTACAGAACCGTGTGTCTTTAATTACTATTCTTCTTGAAAATGCTGTTAAAACCCCCCTGTATCCAGTCTAAATTGCTCACAGATACCTATTTCTCTAATGTTTCCACAAAATCGTTTTAAGAAAACTTAATTCACTGTGCGGCTTTGTTGGTCCCAGAGTCCCTATTTCTTGTTGCTTTATACAGTGGGGTCTGCTATGCCTTGGAAATTAAAGGTTGCTGAGGATAAGGTAATTCAGGGATTTTGGTGCTTGATTCCTGAATGAAACTTCAAAATGTGGATCCTCTTTCTTTTATTATCATGGCATCCAAAAAGCTTTCTTTGACCTTCACCGTGCTCTTCTCAGCCTGGGATGTTTCGCTGGTTCTTTGCGGGAGCTGTTTTTTTCATCTCATCCCATTTCTTGTGCAATGCGGGTCGTCGTGGGAGTCCCCTCTGCAGACACCTCTTCTCTGTGTGTACACGGTCAGTTGTTCAGTTGGCTGCTTGTTGTGTGCAGGTGGAAACAGAGGGTAGCCTTGGGAAGCTGTTTGCCTGCTTGACAGGCTCAAGGAGTGCCAGGGAAAGTACCTGCCATTGGATTGCTTTCCCTCCCGGTTCGCGGAGCAGTCCAGGAGAAGGATGAGGTGAAGAAGAGAATCTGAAAACACACAAGTTGCAGCTTCTGGCTCTCTCCTGCAGCTCTCATGAAGGAGCAGTGAAAAGGCTCTTTCAGTTTGTGGCAGCCCGTGGGGGGATCACCCTTCAGCTTGGGTATCCGTGAAGAGTTCATCCACTGCAGCTGACGTGGTCCTGTGTTAATAGCTGTGGCAGAACAACAGGTGTGGAAAACTACTGCACTGCTTTTTCTTGCTAGGGGAAACCCTGTGCTTGGAAGTCTTTCTGTGGTATTCTTGGCAGTTTCTTCTCTTGCCTTTGTGATGCCTGAGCAGCACAGTGGGAATACTACAGGGGAAAGGCCTGTGCTTGGCAGTGCCAGCTGACCTCTGACCTTTCAAATACATCAGCCATCAGACTGAAACCATCAGCCATTGCTGTTTTGCACTGAATCTTGCCTGTTATGCATCTGACAGGGCTATTCCCAAACACCATACAAACCCTTTTAATTTATATCTGCAACAGCTGGACTCAGACATGCCAAACGAATACAAACTGCCGTTGAAGATACCAAGACTCAAGCAATTATCAAGGAATGGGAAGATGGAACTGTGGGTATCCTCATTGCTGCAGGGTAGAGGTACTCTGTGAAGTGACTGGGAAATAGATTTCTCGAGTATCACTTTTCACTGTAGTGATTTTAGCTCAGATTTGTGGACTATATAAATAAGGGCTTTTCTCTCTATGCTTTTTATGCATTTCCATGTCAGGCTCATCATCTGTTGGGCAGATCATCTCTGGAGGATCTGCTGCCAGAGGTAGTAAGTATTTTTGCATTAGAGTATAGTTAAGCTCCTCTTGAATTGATACAAACATGGACTTTATGAGCCCTGCTTATGTTCCAGAACTGGTTATGAACAGTTTTGGGAGGGGAGAGACAGGAATAGCACTGAATGTGACCAAGAACTTGAGCAGTAAAGGAAGACGTTGCAACTTTTTCATATTTATTCACTGTTCTTCAAGCTTTCACTGCATTTAGGTTACTAATCTTAAAAGGTATTTATTAAGTAAGAATTATGGTCTATTTGACCAAAATATTCAAGTGGTAAAGTAACTTTCTGTTTCTTGGCAATTAAGGATATGAATTGGATAGTTTTTTTCCAACCTGGTACCACTGCTATCTACCTGAAAAGAATACATGAAAAAGCATTCATATCTGGTGGTCTTCAGGGAGAACACAGTGCTCTTATTTATTCCATTGTCTTGCACAGTTACTGGCATCTCTTATTTTTCAGCTTCGAGCTCAGAACCAAGTACTGAAAAAAGGAGTTGTAGATGAGCAAGCAAACTCTGCTTCACTGAAGGTAATCTTTAAAACCTGCTCATGTCAGATGTATAAAGCTGTGGCAAAATAGGTAAACAGGAGTACTTTTTACTCAAAATTACTGTAATTAAGAGAATAAAGAAGGAACTTGATTTCCTAGAAGAATTTCTGTTTAGCAACTAGTCTTTATAGTTCTCTGTAAGTGCTGGCTTTGTAATAGTGGAAGGTTGCTTCTTGATGATTAGCCTAGAGAATGAAGTACCTACTTGAATGTGATCTGTGGGCAGCTCAAGGAAGTGAAATCTGGTTTTCAGTTTAAAAATTATACTTTTTTGCCTCTTTTTATAATTTGTTCTCCTTTTTTTAATGTGATGCTACTTATTAAAAGTGAGTGTGGAAGTTTTAAAAATAAATTTTTTGTTCCTTCAGGAGCAACTGAAGATGAAGGATCAATCACTGAGAAAGCTGCAACAAGAAATGGACAGCTTGACCTTTAGAAATCAGCAGCTTGCCAAACGGGTGGAGTTACTTCAGGATGAACTGGCATTAAGTGAAGCCAGGGGCAAAAAGAGCAAGGTATGTGCTAAAGGCAAAAAAACTTGCTTAGCAGGTGTCTGCTCCTCACTTGTCAGTGCCTTATCCTTTAGTGAAAATACCCATAAAACAGGTATTAATGCATATAATATGTGCTAAGTAGTTCTCTGTTCGTCTAGTCTGTCATCTGATACTGAATTACTATATCCCTTTTTGGATATTTATTAAGTGTTCAAACAGCTGGGAAATATCTTGGAGCTCTGTGATTAGTCAACTGCTATGAAGAAGGCTGACCACTCCTCATTTCATATACCCACCTCCTTGCTTTGTAATTTTGATGCTGATGATTAACTCTTCAGTCTGTGGTTGTAGCTTGTGAATCTTGTCAGATGCTCTGAAATCTCAATCTTTAGCTAGTGTTCCTTATGCATTTCAGAATAACAGACAAATTTCAGTTCTGTGATCTTTCTCTGCCAAAATGCTTGCTGATTAAACCTGGTAATACCATATTCTGAGATCAACTGTGCCTTCTGTAGGTAACAGCACAATTCCGGGGTGGTGTGCTTGGACTTAACTAGTTGTCAAGCACCTCTTGCCAACTTCCTTATGAGGAAATCCCTCTTAATTGCTGTCATCTTTTCTTTTTGGTTAGCTCTCCATATGCTGAAGCTATCAAACCTGACATTAAAGAAATCTTTCAACTTATTAGTAATACAGTTGTCTTCCTTACTTTTTCCCTAAACTTTTGTCTATTTTTCTGCTCTCCAGTTCCTTGACAGGCATAGTACTTCTGACTGCATTATTCATGCACCATAGTAGGTCATTCTTCTAAATGTAGTTTGACCCTTCAGTTCTTTTATTTCATATTATGTAAATCATTGTTTCACTAGATGTGTTTCCAAATTTTGAAGGATGTCACCCTATCTTGAGTAGCTTTACTAAACCATCGCTACTGAGTTTCTTTCAACTGTCAGAATGCGCAGCTTTTTTTTTTTTTTTTTTTTTAAGGAAGTGTACTATCTTTTAAATATGTTCCCTTTAGTTTTACCTACAGGGCCTCACCAAGTACTTACATACTAAATTCCATGTTACCCTTACTTCGGTGACTTGTCATCAGGAGACCATGTAAATTGCATCTAAAATTAATTAGATTAAGATTCAGATAGGTATATCTGCATCAGAGTGCACTGCTTGTAGAAGGAAGAGAACATGTGCCCATCTCAGATGTAGTTCACAGGCTGGCATCAAATGCAGATGTGGCTTAGCTGACCTGTCTGTCCTGAGCACTTGAAGTTTGGTGTTAAGTTTAAATTTGAGGAGTCTCCCTTTTTTTTTGGTGATGATGCTACCATTCTTCATCAGTGTGGTAAAGCAGAGCAGCACCATGGAATTCACTGGTGGTCTCTGGGTCTTTTGGATTAAATGGGTGAAAAATGAAGAGACAGTTGGCAGAGAGATGTCTGTACTCTCAGGGGGGTTGGTGGGCAGGGAGCACCCCGTGATTTCCAGTGCCACCTTGTGCTGTAGCCTGCTGAGACCAGCCTGGCTCACACTTGGACACTTGCTGGGGGCAGATGTACCTTACTCACAGCTGCCCAACCAAATGAGCCTCTGTGCATAGGGTTTTGTGTTGCTGACTGCATGGAATTGTGCAGGATTCCAATGAATTCAGGTGGGCAGCTGCCCGTAGGACTGGTTCTGTTGTGTGAATGTGACATCTGAGTAGGGGCTGTCAACACTCAGTGTTGTACCACTGTGCAGTAACAACAGTGTGAAGGAAAGAGTGCTGCTTTTAGGCTTGTGCTGTGGCCAACATGACTACCTTTTGGTATATTAGTCAGTGGAGGCAGGATATGTGCTCATGTGCCTCTTTTGGGAATTAGCAGTGGGAATGTTCTCACATACCTGGGGATGGGCTTTGGGATGTCCCCAGAGCCAATGAGGGTATTTTCTTTCTTCTAGAAAAGTGTGGAATCCTCATCTCAGTTGAGTCAAGAACAGAAAAGTGTCTTCAATGAAGATCTTCAGAAGAAAATAGAAGAGAATGAACGACTACATATACTGGTGAGTGAAACTTTTTTAACCTTTTTTTTTTCAATCAGAAAACTGATCACACAAAGACAGGGAAAGTAAAATGCTGTCTGAAAACTAGTGGGTTTAGAGGCTTAGTTGTATGCAAAACAGTAGATTAGATCAGATAACTTGTTTATAAAGATGTTCACTGGGCAAATAAAAAAGTATTTTTACTTCAGATTCTCAAGACAGTATGTGGAGTCATTCACATAATACATATTTTCTCACTTAGATTTTTAACTTTTTGGTTACAGCTACTGTACTGAAAATAGGTTGGTACTGAGTAGAAATCTATTATTAATTCACTAACTGTTTCAGAATTGCTTTTAAGTTGAAGATATTTTCTGCAAGTTGTTGTAATTAAGTCAGGAATTACTTTACCAAAATGGAATGCATTTCAGTTAAGAAAACTTGAAAAAAACTTGTGGCTGAAGTTCAGTTTTTCAGGTGTCTGCTATTAGTCAGCAATATATTTAAGGAGTCCTTGGTAGTACTACAAAACTTGTTTTTAATAAAGTACTTTGTTCCTGAATCTTTTCTAAGCAAATAAACTAAAATTTCTATTTGTCTGAGAACTAGCAATTATTAACCCGAACTGGCTAATGAGGTCGGTGTAACTCACAGGACTGGATTCAATAATAACGTGAAGATTTCTTAAGAGCTTTCCTTTTCCTCCTCTAGTTCTTTGAAGCAGATGAGCAGCACAAACGTTTAGAAGCGGAGCTGAGAACCAGACTTGAGGTTTTGGAAATTGATGCTGCCCAGCACCAAGCTGTGGTGGACAGTTTAACGAAGAAATACACAGATGCCATAGAAAAGCTGCAGAATGATAAAGCCAAATTAGAAGTAAGGAGCTTTTCCTCTTACTTGCAAGTTTGAAAAGTTTTGAAATGCAATGTCTTGCTGTGTCAGTACTTACATTGTGAGATTATCTTCTTGCATAAAGATCAAGTCTCAGACACTAGAAAGAGAAGCTAAGGACTGTAGGCTTCGAACTGAAGAATGGTAAGTGTTTTTATTTAATATGAAAATTCAATTGAAAAAAATACCTGCTGTAAAACATTAACTGGATTATTTTTAGTAATTATTTTTAATCATTTTAATAATACCTTTAAAGAAAGGGGGAGAAAAAAAATACTTTGATGAAACTCAAATGATAGTTTGAAGACAAGCCTGACCTGTGCAGGTCAACCCCCTTTTTCTTTAGCTGTGTATGGAATGAGACCATTCCACAAATTTTGCTTTCAGTAGTAGCAGTTTTGTCTCCAGGCTGTTTTAAGTAGCAGGGATGTTGATGAAAGCTTGACAAATTTATTTGTATTGGGAAGCTATAGAAAGTAAAGTACTTGAATGAAACACAGATCTGTGAGTTTGTAAAAACTACTTCTGAAAACAAAGCTTGGTTAAGGAACACTGAGATAACTGACTGAAAAGATTCAAAAATCCCCCTCCACTGCAAAAGCTTTTTGAACAATTGTTTTTGTTTCAGGCACAACATTCTCAGCTAGAATATTTTAAAGTTTTTGTTGAAGAATTATATTGTTAGTTTTGGAATACTTTCATTGCCTTGAACACAAGTTGTAGAAAATGGGAAGTTGAGGACTGTGGCCCAAATCAAATTAGGGTGCATTTCTCTGAAGTTCATTTTTAAGGTGCATTTTATATGTGCAGTATAGTTCTTTAATCTAATGAGTAAGATGCATAGTGAATTTTCAGATGCAGAGTTCCTTCTTTCACCTGGTAACCTTGAAGTATGTATTTTAATTATTTTGATAGATCCGAAGATACTTGAATCCAATAACTCTCCTCTAATACAGGTCAGGGTTTCACTAAAAATCACTTGTGAAAGAGGATGAAAGCTGTGTTTTGCTGCCGTTTGCTTTTTTTGTGGTGTTTGAAAATCTGTAGTTTTAATCTGCAACTATTCAGCTCAGACCTTGTCTATCACATTCTATGATGACTGGGTAATTAATGTCATTGTAAGAAATTGTCCCTACTATTTAAGAAGGGAAGCTTTTAAAAATAATAAAACCTGACACCTCTTAATTTTAAATACTGAAATCAGTATCTGTTGAGCACATGACAGAATATGTCTCTGAGAATACTGCTCTTCTGTTTTCCTCACTCTTTCAGAGGAAGAGATCCATTTGCCTCTGACACCCACTCTTTCTTAAGAAAAGCCAGGGCATGTGAGACTTGATAGCCTGCATGCCTTGAAAATTTAAGGGCAGAATGTAAAACAAAACATATCATACTACTTGTTTATCATTCCTTTATAGTACAAAAAGGAAACATCTGTACATTTGCAGTTTGTCTTTATTTTCTATCATGCCCAACACTACTGTAGTACATGCTGTACCGTTTCTATGCAATTTTGGAGCTGCTTTCCAAGAAAAATGTTTGTTAATGTGCATGAGCTACTTATTGACTAGTTTCTTCCTATATTGCTTGTCTATTTTGGATTATTTTTCCTTGTTAGTCCTGATAAATTTCTGTGTATCAAATATTATAAAAAAGGAAAAAACTGTCACTTTGACACCTTCCCCCCCTCCCCCTCCACTATATGTGCAGGAGTTCTAGATGTCAAACAGGAAGCAAAACAGTGAAGAATTTGGGGGCCTAAGTTGGGTAAGGTGTGGAATTTAGTCTGAATCAATATGCAGTGATCTTTGTTGAAATATGTATATAATGCTGGGATATGTTACTCTTCATCTCAGGAATCTAATTATCTTAGTAATCGTAATTACTTAGGTTCACATCTACATACGCAGTCAAACGCAAGTGAAGCAGATCTAGAGAAAAATCACTTTAGAGTGCATCAGAAGCATAATTGCCAATTCTTGTCAGAAGAGGCTGTATCATAGCAGTGTTTAAGTATGGGATTTTAAAGAGCTTCTTATGTATTTCAAATAGTGATGTGACATAGTTAACTGAATTATTGACAACTCATTACCTGCATATCAGAATAACACATCTGATATATAGTAACTTAATTTGAAGGCCCTTTCACATTCTCACTCAAATTCTAGTAGAAAAGAATGCCTTCCTATAGTTTATATAATATTTGCAGAATAGGAAAACAAGGTAAATTTCAACTCTGAAGTAAGTTGAACTTCTCAGGAATGGAACTTCTGATTTACAAGTTTATTGCATTTTTCACTGCATTTGTTAGGGATTAGAATACAATGTCGTTTATTAAATATGACAGAAAGGAGGACACATAATTCCTACTGTATTGTTTCTGTCTAATGGCTAGAAGGAGACGGATAGCTATACACTCAAGGGACGCTTATGGTGAGATATGGTGTTGGGGATCAGATGAAATTTTAAAGGTTTACCGTGTGTGTGTGTGTGGTTTTTCGTTTGTCTCTTTGTTATTTAGCCAGCAACAGCTAAAGAATCTTCAAGCAGCTTTGGGCAGTAGACTGGAAGAATCACTATGCATAATTAATGAAAAAGTACCTTTTAATGACACAAGTACGTATTGCCTTGGTCTGGGTTTCTTGTTTGATTTTTGGGTATCCATCTGGAGGAAGTACACCTTATGAATTAAAATGTATTAGCTGTAAGAAATGTTGGACATCTGAACAGACACTTGGAGGTAACTGTAGTAAGTATTCACAATTCTTGTCATAGTCTTGCTTACTAATCTGAAAATATTAAGCTTTTATATATATAATGGAAGTTAAAACTTTTGAAGTCTTTGAGTAATTTGCCACTTGTTTTGCTTATTATTAACAGAATATTGTAAAAGATGAAGGAACCCTGTCAATTTAATGGTTTCTCTGTAAAAAATAGTTCCTCATCTCAAAGAGTATTTTTTGACAGGATATATTCTCAAGTTGGAGTAAGGTGGGGATAAACTGGTAGCTGCAGAGATGTTGACTTAGAGGCATTGGATCAGCAATGATCTGTACTTAGTGGGAAATCTGTCAGTGTGTCTCAGTTCTGATCAGGAAACACCCAGACTTGTTCTTGTCTGTAGTTTGTCTCAGACTTGTTTGTCTTTTCAATTAAAAAAACCCTTTGAATTTGGGGATTTTTACCTGAAGCAGTGTTCCTTTCCAACTGCTGCTAGAAAAACTGAAGTGCAGAGGATACCATGATGAATTTAGGAATGCTCTTGCTGTGGTGCAAGGATGGGTTAGTATGTGCCAGGTCAGTGCTGTGCCCTGTATGCTTTCTAAATAGCTGAATGCAAGGTCGGGCAGGTACTGCTTGCACTCTTCTGGCAGGGACACCAGGAGGACCTGGAATAGTGAAAAAGCTGACAGTAGTGAAGGAGGAGCAGAGAAGTGAAACCAGGCTTTTGAGTTTCCTGTATATTTTACTGGTAACTTTTGCATTTTTCATTCACTGTAAAACTTGATGATGTTTTAAGTAGCCTTGGGTTCTCTAAAAGCTGATCTGGCAGGTGCTGCAGGGGTGAGCCTTCCAAGTTCTCCACTGGGTTGGCAGTTCAGTGAGTCTTGGCTTAGGAATACCAGATCATCTTCTCTTTAGGAAGTGTTGACTCCCATAGAGCACATCATGCTGAGGTGTTGGTGCCTTGAATTGATATCCTTTTCACTTCTTTCCTCTCACAAAGGTCACCTTGCCCAGCATCTACTGCCTGTTTCTATTTCTCTGGCTTCTTTAGCTCCATTTTTTTAAATAGATGGTTATCATTGTAGCAAATAATAACTTTGGACATAATTTATCTGGTCACTGAGCTGCTGTAGCATGTTTTTACTTGTGTGGAAAACACTACAAATAGTGGACAGATCTTTAGTGATAAGAGAATGAGAGGAAGTCAGGAGATGTTTGTTTGCTGTGGATTCCAGCTGTCTTCTTATAGGCTCTGTAGCTGGCTTTAGGTGTAACTACCAGCTGACTAGTTTCAGTAACAATCAAATGACTTCTCAACTGCTATGCATGATTTCCAGAGTAGAAAGATTTGGTAATTTCAGACAGAGTTTTTTGCCCTCTGAATATAACTACCTCTTCCCATGTGTTAATAACCAAATGTGAATGATGGAAAAGGAATAAAAAGCTGTAAGTTTCCTTTGAGTGCAAATTTTAAAGTGAAGTAGTTGTTCAGTTTCAATTGAGGATGGATGTGATCCCTTTTAAATCTATAAGACTTTGTAAGCTTTTCTGTAGGTACAAGTGTTCCTCTGTCTCTCTAAAAACTGTGCCTGCTTGTAGTTGAATAATCAATCTGGTTATTTCATGACTGGAGCAGAATGCTGAAATACATGGAGGGTACATCTTAGTCTAAATTATCAAGAATATACAGGAGCTTTTTTAGAAAATGTTCAAACCATTAAACAATAGATTAGTCTTACTTTGCACTCCCTGGAATGTAATTGAAATGTGAAGATAATCTTGAATTCTTTAAGTGTAATTTCTTTTAAAATATTTTTTCACTCTTGTTTGTCATGACTACTGTTCTTTGGGCAAGGGGATTCTGCTCGTGGCTATCGAATTCAGGACATTCAGATGATTAAATTTGATTTACAATTTTAAGTGAGAATATTTGGACCTACCTTATTGAAGTCAATTGTTTATATCTCTTTAGTTAATATTGCTTACATGAACTGTAAGATTACTGCAATGAAATTTTTTATTTTTTTTTTAAATCACTATATACCAGTAAGTCTCTTAAAAATCCCCACAATTTAATAAGTGCAAATTCAATTTTTGTCCTGTAGGGTCTAATCGATACAATGCTCTGAATGTACCGTTACACAACAGAAGATATCAGGTAAGCGCTTTTTGTGGTTTCGTATTCAACTTTCCACACAGATACTGAAATAAAACCAGTCATTTCAGTGACTGAAACAGAAGAAGATAGCCTACCTTACTGCTGTAATGATATTCTAAGGGCATTTCTGTCCACAGAGCCTCTGCACTTTTCCGAAGGTAGTGTATATTGTTCTTATGCCAAGGAGCCAAGTTGTCTGCTTACCTCACTAGAGCTAATCCATTGACTTCTGGCTCATGGTCACTGTAGGTATTAACTCAGATACCCCTTTCTAAAAAGAATGGCAAAAAGGTTTAATGCCTATGTCTTACTAAGGTTATATGAAATATCTTTTACTGTATCAACAGAATCACAGAGTCAGCCAGGTTGGAAAAGACCTCTGAGATCATGGAGTCCAAACTATGACCCAACACCACCCTATCAACTAGACCATGGCAATAAGTGCCACATCCAGTCTTTTCTTGAACACCTCCAGGGATGGTGATTCCATCACCTCCCTGGGCAGCCCATTCCAAGGTCTAATCACTCTCTCTGTAAAGAATTTCTCTCTAATGTCTAACCTAAATCTCCCGTGGCACAACTTAAGACCGTGCCATTTTGTCCTACTGCTGGTTGCCTGGGAGAAGAGACCGACGCCCATGTGGCTACAACCTCCTTTCAGGTAGCTGGAGAGTGATGAGGTTACCCCTGAGCCTCCTCTTCTCCAGACTAAACACCCCCATCTCCCTCAGCCTCTCCTCACAGGACTTGTGCTCAAGTCCCTTCACCAGCCTTGTTGCCCTTCGTTGGACACTCTCCAGCACCTCAATGTTCTCCTAAACTGAGGGGCCCAAAACTGGACACAGTACTCAAGGTGTTGCCTAACTAGTGCAAGTACAGTGCCTTGGTCCTGCTGGCCACACTGTTCCTGATGCAGGCCAGGATGCCATTGGCCTTCTTGGCCACCTGGGCACACTGCTGGCTCATGTTCAGCTTCCTGTCGATCCAGACTCCCAGGTCCTTTTCTACCTGGCTACTCTCCATCCACTCAGCCTGTAGCGCTGCAGGGGGTTGTTGTGGCCAAAGTGCAGGACCCGGCACTTGGCCTTGTTAAACATCATACCATTGGATTCAGCCCATTTATCCAGCCTGTCCAGGTCCCTCTTTAGAGCCCTCCTACCCTCTAGCAGATTGACACTTCCCCCCAACTTGGTGTCATCTGCAAATTTGCTAATGGTACACTCAATCCCCTCGTCCAGATCATCATTAGACGGGACTGGCCCCAGCACTGACCCCTGGGGGACACCCCTGGTGACCCCTGGGGGTCACCCCTGGTGACCGGCTACCAGCTGGATGCAGCCCCGTTCACCAGCACTCTCTGGGCCTGGCCCTCCAGCCAGTTCTTAACCCAACACAGAGTGCCCCTGTCCAAGCCCTGGGCTGCAGCTTTTCCAGGAGTGTGCTGTGGGAGATGGTGTCAAAGACTTTGCTGAAATCCAGGTACAGACATCCACAGCCTTCCCTTCATCCACCAGGCGGGTTATCTGGTGATAAAAGGAGATCAGGTTGGTCAGACAAACCTGCCCTTCCTAAGCCTGTGCTGGCTGGGTCTGATCCCTTTTCCATCCTGTAGGTGCCGTGTGATTGCACTCAGGATGATCTGCTCCATAACCTTAACAGGTACTGACTTCATGCTGACAGGCCTGGAGTTTCCTGGGTCTTCCTTCTGGCCCTTCTTGTGGATTGGCGTGACATTCACCAACTTCCAATCATCTGGGACCTCCCCAGTGAGCCAAGACTGTTGGTAAATGATGGAGAGCGGCTTGCTTGGTGAGCTCTTACACCAGCTCCCTCATCACTCTTGGGTGGATCCTATCTGGTCCCATAGACTTGTGAGGATCCAAGTCTAGCAGGTCACTATCTTCTTCTTCCTGGATAATGGAGGCTATTCAGCTTCCAGTCACTGTCTACCAGTTCCAGAAACCAGTTGTCCTGAAGACAACCTGTCTTCTTGTTAAAAACTGAGGTAAAGAAGGTGTTAAATACCTCAGCCTTATCCTCGTCTTTAGTAACTATGTTCCCCTCCATGTCGAACAAAGAATGGAGGTTTTCCTTGCCCCTCCTTTTGCTATTGATGTGTTTATAAAAACACTTCTTGTTGTCCTTGACAGAAGTGGCCAGATTAAGTTTAGATTGTGCTTTTGCCTCTCTAATTTTCTTTCAACATGACCTAACTACATTCCTAAACACTTCATGGGTTGCCTGCCCTTTTTGCCAAAGGCAATAGAGTCTCTTTTTTTCCTAATTTCCTGCAAAATCTCCCTGTTCAGCCAGGCTGGTCGTTTTCCCCACTGGCTCGCCTTTCGGCACATAGGGACAGCCTGCTCCTGTGCCTTCAAGATTTCTTTCTTGAAGTATGCCCATCCTTCCAGAACCCCTTTGTTTTTAAGGGCTGTTTCCCAAGGTACTCTCCAAACCAGCATCCACCGAAGTCTGCCCTCCAGAAGTAGAGGTTTTGTTGATGCCCTTCCTTACTTCACCAAGTATTGAAAACTCTCTCATTTTGTGGTCACTGTGCCTCAGATGGCCTCCAACCACCACCCACCAACACTTCTCTGCTTATAAACAGCAGGTCTAATGGGGCCCCAGCCCTGGTAGGTTCATTTATCAGTTGCAACAGAAAATTTTCCTCTATACACTCTAGGAATCTCCTAGACTACCTCTTCTCCACTGTGTGGAGTTTCCAGCAGACATCCAGCAGGTTAAATTCGTCCACAAGAGCAAGGGCTGGTGATCTTGAAACCTCCACCAGCTGCTTGTAGAATAATTCATCACCCTCTTCATCCTGGTTGGGTGGTCTATAACAGACTCCAACCAGGATGTCAGCCTTGTTGGCCCCCTGATTCTGATCCACAGGCACTCAACATTATTGTCACTGTCCTCAAGTTTTACAGAGTCAAGAGACTCTCCAACATACAGAGCCACCCCTACACCTCTCCTACCTTGCCTGTCCCTCCTGAAGAGTTTGTAGCCATCCCTGGCAGCACTCCAGTCATGCCGCTCATCCCACCACGTTTCTGTGATGGCGACTACCTCATTGCTTTCCTGCAGCACGATGGCTTCCAGCTCCTCTTGTTTGTCACCCATACTGCGTGCATTGGTGTACATGCACTTCAGCTGAGTTGTTGGTTTCACTCCTAACTCAGGCTTTCCACCCTCAGGTTCATCTCTGGAGAGCCTGGTTTCAATCCCTTCCTCCTTCAAACCTAGTTTAAAGCCCTCCTGATCAGCCCTGACAATTTATATGGTAGGGTTCTTTTGCCCTTGAGAGATAGGTGAAGCCCATCTGACTCTGGGCAAATTTTATGTTACCAAGTCTGCTAATGATCAAAAAAGCCAAAATTCTGCTGGTGGCACCAATCTTTTAGCCATGTATTCATAAGATGGGTTTTCCTGCTTCTCATTCATCCCTGCTACTGCAGGAATTGAGGCAAACACCACCTGTGCTCCTGTCCCATCAACTAGTGGACCTGAAGCCTTTAAGTCCTTTTTAATTGCCCTGGTACCTCTTTTATCAGTCTCATCACTGCCAACCTGTACTACCAGCAGTCAACCTGCAGTAAGCTAGAACTTGAACATTTAATTTTTGAAGTTGATTAAAACTGTGTTAGTTTAGAGGCCTTTTGTTGAGGTGAAAAAAAAAAAGGTAGGTTTGGTATCCTAAATTCCTTTTCCCTCAAACTGAGCTTTTTCGGTCAGTATTCAAAAATGAGCATTAATTTTCTGTGAACAGCTAAATATATTAAGGGTTTTTACAGTAGCAAATCAGATACCTGGATGCAGTCAAAATTTTCCTGTGTTGCTTCCACTGAGGATGGTCTCCACAGCAATGTGGTTTTTCTCTTTGCTTGTATGAGATGTCTTGAACTCACTCTAATGAATGCATTTGAATACCACTGCAGAAAGATTTCAAATGTTGCTTTCTCCATTCTTCAGAAGTGCCTATAAAGAGACCTTGTTCCTAATACATCTGCTGTGAGAACAGGTGTCCTGCTGTTCAGTTTGTGATGAAAGTTGCCTTAAATTTCAGGTTGTTGCTGCTGAGTTCCAAGAAAAATCTGAATAACTGCATGGAGAGTTTCTCCCTTTACTGTTTTCTGCTAGAATTATGTCAGTCTCATACTTTAAGATCTGCGGTCTTGAAAACGTTCCAGGACAGATTTTGATGACTGACTTTGCCAGTGAAGGCAAAATGCTGTTATATTAGCACAGGATGCAGTGTAAAGGACAGCAAAACAGTAATAGTGTCTGTTTTCCTTCTTTGCATAGCTAATTAACATACAGAAACTGAGTTTAATGAATACATTAATTACCACCATCCCAGATCCATAATCAAAATTGACTTGATTTAACAGTTCATTGAAGCATTAGGAATGCATCTCTGAAGGATAAGTCATTCTTGACTGAAATGTCATTCTAACCTTATTATCTCCTTCATAAGTCACGACAGACTGTGGTTTTTTTCTCTCTTGACTATGCTCCATTTCGGATTAATTTCTGGGATGCCTTTCTACTGTATTAAAGCCAGAGAACAGCCTTATTCATGAGCAAAAGCTCAGTTCTGTCCAGGGTGGGAGAATAAGAATTGAGTGTTACTGGTTAGAAAGCAGTCACCTTGAATTATGGGAGAAAACCTCATTGGTTTTTACTAAGTAAATTTAGGTTTCCTTGCAACCAGGTTGCTGTTGTCAGAGATGATTTCTGTAACTGTGTTGACCTGTAGTTGGAAAAATGAGGTAGAGGCAAAGCATCACTAGTTGTGTGAAATTCAGACATACAGTGTGCTCCTCTGTGTGGCATTGTAGTTTATGAATAAATTTTGAAAATTAAGTTAAAATAATTGCTGCTGCTTTTAGGCTGGAATAGTTACAAGAAAGAAATCACTAATAACAACTTTTTGTATCAAAATGCAGGGGTTTTTTTTAATATTTAAATAGATACATATCAAATAAGATACCTTTTTAACTGTCTTTACAGCTGAAGTTGCGAGACCTTGCTGGCAAGGCACTGGCTTTTGTTCAAGAACTCGTAACAGCTCTCTTGAATTTCCACACCTACACTGAGCAGAAGGTACAGATCTTTCCCATTGATTCTGCAACAGACACTATATCACCGTTAAATCAGAAGGTAAAGCTTACAGATTTCATCTACAGGTATATTCAATTATGTAGACTTTCATGAGTGATTAATCTTAGTCATGCAAACTTCTACCACTTTACTGGAATGCTGTGAGTGTGTTCCTGAGAGCCAGCCCCTCCTGCATGAGAAGTCTTTTCTGTTGGGTGAATTCTGGGAATGTGGGCAAAGGTATAGCTGCAGAGAATCTTTTTCCCCTGTGCCTCTGCTACAAGAAATATATGATAATCAAATCAAAGCTTTGCTTTTTAAATGCTAAACTGAAGTGCATTTGTTAAAAGTTCAGCTGACTTGTTTTAAAATAATAATACTCAAATACTGCACTGCTAAATGGAGCTTGTTTTAGCCAATGCACTGGGGCATGGGAGATGTTGAGACAGAATCTGGTTTTCTGTATAAAGTGTTTACCTTTAAGTAAACTGGATGGAAGGTAGACTTCTTAAGGAGAAAACCTGGACTCTGTTCCCTTATCAAAAAACCAACTTTATAATCTGATTTTGGGCTACTTGCAAAAAGATCTTTCCTATAAGTATGCTGAAGCTGCAAGTCTGTAAAGGATGTTGAAATCAATATGAAGAATCTGACCCATCTCTTTTAGCTCAACTCTGTGGGAAGGCTTTCTGAAAGTCATTCAGAGCTGTTCAGCTGCATATTTTGACTTTTTATGCCATGAGGCACGGAAAAGAACTTTGTGCACAAGGATTTGTGTGGAGATGCATATGTGTATGCTTTCGAATAAAATTGCATTAACATCAGAGTTGACTTCATAGTGTAAGTGGACCTATGTGGATTTAAGTTGCTAGATGACAGTATTTTGTGATTCAGACTTTAATGTCAATTTAGTAGTTGGTAGGGCTCAGACTTAAACTACTGAGATGAATGTGGTTTGCATTGACCAAATGGCTGCAATGCATATAGTGTCAATGGTAACTATCACAAAACTTTCTTGCTCTTGGGAAAACCTCCTTTTTATCTCTTTGCAGGTAACAAATATGCTTGTGAAGGTGTTTATCCACTAGAGAAACCCCATTCTATTTGCCTTCTCAGTCAGTCAAGAATACACTTTTACAGAGAGTCAGCATAGATATGAGCTTGAGAACATTTTCTTGCTTCTGCCACCAAATGCACTCAAAATGGCATCTCCTTCCTGGGAAAACTATGTGACTTTGTCGTCTTCCAAATGCTTTGGGCCAGGAACTGTGTCTCTTTGTTTCTATGGCCCAGTGTGGTGACTGGATTCTACAGACACTACTGCAGTTTACACCAAGGGAATAAAATCAAGTTGCTTAGACATCACTTCTCACTGATTATTTTCTTTTCCTCCCTAACATCCTTTGTTAACATTTCCTTGTTGCTTTTCAGCACAGCTGAAATATGCAACTTATTTAGAACCGTAGTTTGATTCTTTTCTGATAATTGACTCTGATTCAATAGTTCAGGCTTTGTTTTCATAATTATGTCTCTTTTAGTCTGTCCCATTGTGTATTCATGACCTAATTCCCTCAGTGCATGCTACTTCTCAGGTCTCTTGCTGTGACTGTCCAGTGGTCTTTTATAACTGACTGAAACTGTAGATGATCCTATATTTTTGATTAATTTACCTGTTTGCTTGGCAAGTGTTCTCAGTGTGATTTTTAGCTACTCCACTGAATGGGTCAAAACCTCCCCTTTAATATGGTACAGAAAATGAGACAAGTGTCAGGGAATGGCTTAGCAGATTTGCACTGATTTATTTTTCCCCAACTCCAGGTCTTGTCTGGTGCTTTCGAGCTATTTTCCCCACCAAACACTCAAAATAGATGTCGACAATTCCCTTCCAGGTTCAAGTATTCCTTTTGTCTTTAAGTACTGAATTGCTGGGTTCTGCTGGGTCTTCAGCATCATGCCAGAAAACTCAAGTCCTCTCTCTTGCAGCACAAGCCAGGAGCATTCTGCATGTGTCATTTCTTCCTCCTTATATTTAGGAATTTTCCCTAATTCTGTCCAGATTTGTGCATGCATGAATGAGGGCTTGGCATCTCACTCTTGTTAACACTGTGTTACTGCACTATAATAATACAAGAAATAATTAAAATCTCTTGTACCCTATTTGCCTGGGATCTTTAGCTGCTATTGTGGTTTAAATAATCAAAGGTGAAGGTGTCTTTCTGTGGGGCAAAATAAAAACCAAGATCGCTTTTCACTACCTGTATCAGTCTGTGAAAGAAGGTTTTTATGATAATGAGGTATCAGCATGGAAAGCTGATGGTGTTGGTCTGTTTTGGTTGTGAGTAACTGTACACACCTACATTCTCAGGTATGCTTTTTTGAGGGCAAAATTAGCCAAAGAATTTACTTAAGCAATTTTCAGCAAAGTCAGGCAGTTCCATGAGACTGAAGTTTCGTTGTTACTCAGATCTGTTGTAGTTTTTGGAAGCGAGAATTCTCCTTTGATTAGTAAGTGCTCCATCCTTAGCTTTGGCATAAGCATGCTTCGAGTCATTTTGAAAACTGGACTGGACACAGATAAAGATAAAACCCCATCTCTTGCTCTCAGTTTTAACTCAGTTTAGTTCTTCAGTACTTTGCACAGGGATGAGAGGCAAACAACAGCTGGGAGGAAGGTGGGATACTTTATTCTGGTGGCTTAAGGGTGCATGGATCTAGCCTGAATTTGGTGGAGTTGAGAAAGGAATGCAAGAATGTTTAAACTTAAAAAGTAAGGGCTTGGTGTGCTGTGCATGGCAATTAAAATGGGATAGGGTGCAGTGGCAAAGCCCTGGATGTGGTTTTGCCTGGATTTCCACTACTTCTCACTTTCCCTCAAGGTGTGTTTGTGTGTCCTGTATAAGTGGTTGCTGTACATCACATGACTGTTGTGTCTTATTAATGACATCTTGGGCATCGTTTAAGATGACAGGTGCTTTGCTAAAATGAACTGTTCGGTTGTTAACTTGAAAGATTTTACAAGAGCCTTCAACAAGCACCATTTTCAAATCTCTCCATTCTCAGTTCTCACAATATCTCCATGAAAACGCTTCGTACGTTCGCCCTCTGGAGGAAGGAATGCTGCACTTGTTTGAGAGCATCACAGAGGATACTGTGACAGTCCTGGTAAGATTTCTTACTTTTAGAATTGAAAAACATTTTTACAGAGCAAAACCCCTTATATGTTGTTTTTCCTTTCAGGAAACAACAGTGAAATTGAAGGCCTTCTCAGAACATTTAGCTTCCTACTTATGCTTTTTAAGAAAGATTCTTCCTTATCAGTTAAAAAGGTACTTTTGATTTGATAGATCCCATTTAAAGGTGCAGTAAGTGTCAGGTATGCAGCGTTGTCAACACCTACAACTTAAATATTAAGTCAACCCTTAAAACAAAATCTGGCTTAAAAGGCAGAAATTTTTTTTTCCTAAATGCTGGTTTCTGAACCTTGAGGTTAGGCATGTTTCTTTTAAAGCACTAGAGCTAAATCCATGTATTTTAAAGCTCTTTTTCCCCCCTTACAGATAAAACTTTAAAAAGTCTATGCAGCTTTCATTAGTATTTCTTAATGTTATTTAGTAGCATTGATATTATTCAGGCATGGTACACTGAAATTATTAATGCCTTGAGCTTGTCTGAGGATAATTTATCATTCAGTACATGTAGTAGAACTTGGCCAGATGCACATCCCTTCTGCTTTGAAAATCTTTGTTCCTGAGTTGGTCGAAGGGAGGTGAATTATAGATGTAAAGAACTGCTTAAAAAGTGGGTTTGGACTAAGGAAGAAGAAAAAGCTTTATTTATGTCTTCTTTACACCTGTTCTCATGCTCCTTAGGAAGCAAAAGATAAAATAATTTATGTAGTGGAGGAAAAAGTCTTTAAACGGATGCAATCAATTCCTTGCCGTGAGCGTAAACCATTCCTGGCTTGTGACTAAAATGCATAAGAGTGGGGGTGCACACAGTAATTTTCATGTATTGCTAAGTCACTCTGCTATGTTAACCATTCTAAAGTAAATTCCTAGTCTCTCGTTCTTTTAGACTGGGGATGTAGAGAACACTCATCTATTCCAAAACTCGTGAACTTGTTTTTTAAGCTAACTGCTCATTTTTTAAAAAAAATAATTCATATATTCCTAGTTTGGAAGAAGAGTGTGAGTCTTCTCTTTGCACAGCTGCTTTAAGAGCTAGAAATATGGAGCTACACAGAGACATGAAAAGGTTGACTGCAGTCTTTGAGAAGCTACATACGTATGTCAGTCTTCTGGCCTTGCCGAGTAAGTGTCAGTTTTGGCTTGGTTGGTTACACTGTGACTGGAAGGTACTGGTTTTATTTTTGGATCAATGTTGGGTGGGTTTTTTTTTTGTTTGTTTGTTTGGTTGGTTGGTTTTTTTTGGTTTGGTTTGGTTTGGGTTTTTTTAAGCTGAACACATACACTCCAAATGCCAGTTCTATGATAGAAGAAAACAAGATGAACGCTGCTCATTTGGTGCGGTCTGAACTCTGGGCGAAGGAGTTCTGCAGTGTGCTCTGTCATGACCCTCTTTTATCCAGGCTGGGAAGCTGAGTGTGCTGTAGAGTGTTTATTGCTCCACACTCCTCCTCCTGGACAGACATGGACATGGTTGCAGGCCTGGAAATTACCAAGCAGTCATGTGTACCAGATTTTAGGTAGTCATAGTTGGCTGTAGAGGAGAAGAAATGACTGAGGGTTCTTATAGTGGGATTGACAGTGTGTCTTTTGTCATCCTTTAATTAGGAAATTGTTAATAAACTACATTTTATTACAAATCATCACTTCCAAGCCCTCCTGTTCATAAGATTATTGCAACTGTCATGGTAATGACTAAATAAAATCAGTTAAAACTTTTATGTGTATGGGGAAACTGTCTCCAAATGCAGCCGTAAGTAACAAGAGGAAATGGTTGTTGTGTAGCTTCAGGTTGTTTCAGTCTGCACTCTTTAGAAGAGCCCAGATGCTCCTTCCTACAGCAGTGAACCTGTAAGTATTTACACATGTGTAAGTGGTTTTTGAGAACAAAATAGTTGATACCTGTAAAATATGAATAAAATTTAGGGAACTGGAAAGTCTTTTACCTGTCTACTCTTGCAAAACTTGATATATATGTATATACATTTGATATTGAAGGGGAAATTTAAGTAAATTAATCTGTTATGACACACACCCAATGCAAATGGTTCTAGCAGGTGGAAATGGAATTATTTTCAAAGATGGATTTTTTCATTCATAGTCAAATCTTGGTGTTGTGGTTTTCTCTTCCCTTTTATGTGGTACTCTTAGGTACAAAACCGGAAGGGCTACTTAGGACAAATTATAACTTCGTGTTTACAAACATTGCTGCAACTCTTCATGGATTTCATGACGTTTTAAAAGGTGAGAGTACAGGAATGTTGTTATGTTTCAGCTCTGCTTCTTTCTGTTTAACGTAGCACACGTGTACTCTCTCTGTAACAGTGTTGAATATATAATATACGGTAAATGTGTTTTGTTTTACCTTTAAAAGTGAAGATGAGAAACTAAACATACTAACCATTTGTTTCAAACATTCACATGTGGTTTTCATTCCTCCATTCTGTTGGCTTTGTTAGTTGAAGTTGCTGGATTATTTAATTGTGGCTCACCACATCTTTCTGAGCGGTATCACTTTACTTTCTGAACTTCACTGCTCTATTGAAACTAGCATAGACTGAAAGGCTGTTAAATATACCTATTGTATACCCTGCATACAGTCCATTGACCTAGTACCTGCCTTCAAAGTGGAATTTTTCCTTACTATTTTTAGGTTGGTCACTATTTTTAACATTACCAAAGTTTACAAAGAAGTCTGGGTTTTTTTTGAAACTGTATTTCCTCCTGGAAAATGGCTTACTTTCCTTTTTTCAGAAGAACATAAATATGTTACGTTTTCAATGAAGTGATGTTTAGTTAAAACTCAAGAGTTTTAAAAAACTAATGTTTCTGTATGTTCTAGAATTTCTTTACCATGAAACTGTTCCCAAGGAGAAAATAATCCATACAGATGAGCTGTTTTATTGCTAGTCAGCTGTTTAAACATTAAGCTTTTATAATTTTAACCCATTTTTTTTAATAACAACAATATCATGGCCTCATTCTGCAGAGTCCTTTTTTAAAAAAAATTATATTTAAGATTGTACCTCAAACAAAATGAGAACTTAAACCTAGAGTTTTGGAGAATAGATAAGTTTATTGAAAATACTGTCTACTTCTTAGTAGGTTTACTGCAATGTAAAATCAACCCAACTTACACTTTAAAAGAAATAAGGAAAATAGAAGTACTGAAGAAAACTGTCAGCGGAACTCATTAGCTGTCCACAGAAATGTTGTGCTTAACATTTCACACTCTCATGCTCTAGAATGCTTGATTTGCCACTTCTCTCTTCTTTTTTGATCCATACTAATTTCCAACTGCTTAAGCTTGCCTAAGATTATAACTTGTGGTGTTGATGAGCTGGGACTTCTTCATTCTGTATCAATAGTACTTTATTGTAAAATAGCTGCAAAACGTTCACCTATCAAACAGTTACTTTTTTTTTTTTAATTAAGCCAAGTTGAGAATGTTTGCTTTTGCATCATATAGATTTGATTCTTTTTAAATTTTGGTTCTGTTGAAATCAATCAATATATCTAGGCTAAGATGTTATTGTTAATGACTTCATAAAAGTTCTGTGTGTTCCTCTCTGTGCTCCCCCACCTGACTCCCTCTTGAAGACAGTTCTGTTAGTTTTACCTGAAAGAATGTTAGAAAGTAACAGTCTAAACTTCTGATAGTCTTTTAGATTTGCTCTGACAGAATTAAAATACTCTTCCTTTAGAAGTCATGTGAGCTTAACACCTGAGTATTGAATGTGACAAAAAATTCTACTTTTGAGTGTCCTGATGTAAACACGTGGAAGTGAAAAGTGTATTTGTGAGATGAAACACTAGGTCACTGTGACCTTGGATCCCCTATATAGCTCTGAGTTTTGGCACACTTAAATATACACCTTTATTCTGCCTTGTGTAACAGCCATAATGTCTGTTCCTTATGATCACAGACAGTTGTCTAAGGCACCATACTGAAGAACTAAGAGCAGCCAGACTAAACTTTTATACAACTTAGAGAGGGGAGAAGCGTTTGAAGCCTGAGGTCAGAAGCTGAATTTGAAAATGGTTGCTGAAATAAACCAGAATCATAATTTGACATAAATGTGTTTGTTTTTTTTTCCTTTTCCAGATATTTCCAAACACTACAGTCAGAAAGCTACTTTAGAACAAGATGTCCCAACTGCCACACAGAAACTCATAACTACAAATGACTGTATTTTATCCTCTGTTGCAGCTTTAACAAATGGAGCAGGCAAGGTACTGGATATTTTGATTTCACTGTAATGCCCTAACTTGTGCAGGTTTTCAAGAAAAAAAAGTAACCTTTAGTTGAATGATTTGGAAAATCTGTGTGTGCCTCTGATATTAATAATCTATAGTATCAGGTTTGTTCTTAAGGTATTTTCAGGCTGCGAGTTAAAAAAACCCTAATAAATGAGTGTTAAAAGTAGGTACTGTGAAGAGGATGCTTTGTGTTAGTAAGGCCTAGGTTATGTGGAAGAGCCTGTAGCTTGTTTCAAATTCTTGTTGCGAAATCCAGTTTCACTGAATACTTGTCTTTTGAAAGAGTAATTGCTCTGATGAATCTTTCTGGTCAACTTAATTCAAAAAGTGACTTCTCTCGATGTGTGTAGATCGCCTCATTCTTCAGCAACAACTTGGATCACTTCACTGCTTCACTGAGCTATGGCCCTAAAGGAGGAACAGAGTTCATCAACCCTCTCTCAGCTGAGTGTATGCTGCAGTACAAGAAAAAGGCAGCTGCTTACATGAAGTCTTTGAAGAAGGTTTGTTCAGCTACTGTGCTCGCACAGAGAAAGGGCAGTTCTGTTGATAGTAGGTTATGCCAAAGAGAATACAAACTAAGGGTTTTCAGTATTTGGAATGGATTAGATTCTCTGAATGAGAACTTTGGCTGAGGAAATGGAACCCTTAGAGCAATAATGCTATTGAAAACTAGAGAGCATAGTTGTCCTCACAACACAGGGTGTGTGCCAGTTCTGCCATTACCCATTTCCACTAATTATTTCTGTGCCAGGACTCCGAGGAGAAGAGAGTAGCTGCTTATTTAATTTTCTTCCCGTATTCACCAGGAATATGGAGCAAATGATATCATATTCTTACACTTGCATTCACTGGAACACAGTGGAGAGCAGTGGGGAAAAAAAAGGCAGCTGAGAAGGAGAAGCACTGGAAAAAATGTGCTGAACCAAAGGATTGAATGCTGCCAGATCTCTCTGTAGTCTCCGTTAAAATTAACAATTAAGTGATGGTGTGATTAACAGTTGTTACTAAATCACTGTACTGCGATGTCTATAAAGATGTATATGATGATTAATTAACACTTGGAGTTTTCTGAGCACTTTAAACAACTTTTGGGGCAGTATTTCTTGTGAGCTCAAACCATTTTTTCCTGCTGTCTGGTAAGCACTTGGAAAATAAATGTGGAATACATATTCAGATCCACTGTGTAATGTGTTTTGAGGTTTCTTTTATTCTTCTGCAGCCTTGTGCAGATTCAGTGCCTTATGAAGAGGCTTTAGCCAATCGCAGAGTTCTCCTGAGTTCTACGGAAAGTAGAGAAGGTCTTGCACAACAGGTATTCTGGTATAAATTTTACTAACATATCATAGTGTATTTTGTAGGAGTAAAGTAATATCAAACAATCTCCACATATTTTATGTCTGTGGTCATTTGTAGGTACATATGCATGATTTGGAGCTTAAAATTAGGCTGTAGATGTATTGTGGAGTTTTGAAAGTAAAGTTTATCCTTGTCAGGATTATCTCCTGTACCTGCAGTATGTACATGCAGTTAAAAGAGACAGGATTATGCCATTGGTATCTTTATTTGTAAGTACAAGAAGTCAAACAATCTTTAATTATTCAAATAAATGCAAAATAAAGACAAATAAGGCGTACTGAAGGATTAATTTCTGTTTTGAGTCCTTTTTTTTGGGCTATGCAGGATTTATTAGCACTGGTTTAGAACATGATTTTTCTATTCAGTTAGAGTAATAGAATCCAGTTTCTGTCTTCCAGTGTGCATATATATTTTTTTTCTTTTCTTTTTTTCTGGAAGCTGAAGCAGGGGGAGGTTTCATGGTATTTAAAAGGCCGACACAGTTTGCACATCTCCTCGTATGAATGAGACTGATTAATACTGAAACTTCTTTATTAGCTTGAATGCTCAGACTGTGCTTTACTCATTGTCATTGAACTTTAAAAAAATACTTTGTGTGTGGGTTTTTTTGTTGTTTTGGTTTTTCTTTTCTGTGTTTTGTTGGGGCTGTTTTTGTTTGTTTGTTGGTTTGGTGTGGGTTTTTTTCTGGGTTTGTTTTTGCAGTGGCTAGTATTCAAATTGTGTTAGTAGAGGTGAAATGAATTTCAGCACAAATGTATGGAATGATTGAATGTGTTCTGTTTCATAGTTGTTTTCTTAACTAGACAAAGTGGGTGGTTCTGTCTGAGTGAGGTGTTGCAGCTGGAGGGGAGAGTTTGTCTGTGTGTGTATATATATATATATATATATAATAATGCTGGTGCCAGGTGCACATCTTTCAGGTTTTTTATAAAATTCTTCCCTGCTTTGATTTTTCATCTCATACAATGCTGCCAGTTTTATGAGCTATAACTTTGTGATCCAAGTTTCAAACTAATTAAAAAACATGGTCATTTTTGACAGTGAACTGCAGTTACTCGTACAGCTCGAGACAGTAGTTGTTTACCTGCTCTTTGTTAGCTCAGTTATGTAATGGTTTAAAATAATACTGTCCTCAAACATTTCCTGTGTGTGGCTTTTTTCCCCTTGGGTTCAATAACCTGGACTGTAAACTTTCCCTCCTAAAGGTTCAGCAGAGTTTGGAGAAAATTGCAAAACTTGAACAAGAAAAAGAACACTGGATGTTGGAGGCCCAGCTAGCTAAAATAAAGCTAGAGAAAGAAAACCAGAAACTGAAGAACTCTCTTAGTGGACACTTAACTGAAACTATACAGGACCATTCCATTTTGCCAAATGTAACAGAACAAAAGAAGGAAAACACAGAAAAGAAGGAACCTATTAAGAGTACCAGTCTGGTAAGTGACCTTTTTAGTTCAATAGAGAAAAATGCATTTTCTTTAGCAGTAGTGCTGTTTGATCAGTGGAACACTAATAATGAAAGCCTTTTGACTGTGCTGAAGAGCTTTCATGCTTGGGGTCCTCGTATTTGCAAAGCTGCCCGTGAATACTTTCTGCAGAGTTTGGAACTTCTTGCATTTTGAGACTTTGTTCCCTGTTATAACTATCATGGAGATATTTTTGTAGCTCTGTACTTGTGTGACTGAGGGGAAAGTATTAGGTGCTTAACCTCTAGATTTTTCTGACTAAGCAGTTGGGAAGCCTTGCAATTGGTGCATATCTTGGCTTGGCTCTGAGTTCCCAATACTTTTATTCATCTCTAGGCATGTTAAAGCAAATGGAAGTAGGTAACTAGTGTTTGTAAATGGGTGATAAGATTTACTGCACTTCGGGTGGGGTTCAGCAGTTGCTTTTGGATATAGCGTGGATTCGGTCCTTGCTCTTTTGTGTTGGGAAATGGCTTTTTCCTGTTTACTACAAGTATTTAAAATGGGTTGGCTGTTCCCCTGAACTATGACTTCTGAAGTGGTATTAGCAGGAATGTCATCTGTAAGAAATAATCAATCTACTCAGCTCAGCATTCAACAGAATTTTTTTTTTCCTCCCACTGTCCCACTCTAGGATAAAAATAAGCAGTGGATTGTTTCAGAGTCCTCAGTTTAGAAGTAAACTGGCATCTTAAGTTTTTCTCTATTTGAATCGTTAGGAGTTTGAGGAGAATTTTTCCAGGCACAATGCTTAATGTAAATTATGGGTCAACATTGTATAAATATGTCCCATAAACCTGAATCTCTAGTCCTCTTGAGATGGAGGAGAAAAAACTCCTTTGATTCTCTGTGAAGCTATTCTTCCATGAAACTAGTTATTGGCATACACCCCTCCTATAGAGTTTTGTCTAAGTGGAAAGGAAGGAATTCAGAAGGTACTCAATAAATCCAAGTTGGCTTTCCTTGCCCTTAAACAAGACATGTAACGTTTCAATTCACTAACGTTCCTCTGAATTAGTTTCATATGATCAAGCAGTTGCATAATCATACAAGCCCAGCTGCATCTTGTTGCTTTTATTGCCTTTTCCTCTGTGCATAGTAAGGCAGGGGATATATCTGGAGGGTTGGTGTCAGCTTTAATTCTGTTCAAGGCATCCGTATAATCACTCTTGTTTATGTTACAGGTGGAAATACTTAAATTTGGTTTCAGTTTGAACTGCTGCAAGATTTTTTAAATTGAAAGTTCTCCTTTGACTGAAACCATAATGACTTGCAGTTACGGTATCTATTTTTGCAGTTCTCATTAAGTGTATTTTCTTCCTTGTTCTAGATTGGAATGTTGACTATAACTACTGCTAATGAAAAGGTAATCTGTTTTGAGCATTATCAAAGTACATCTGCTAAATACTTCAATTCTGATGCTGTTAAACCCATTCCAGAGGTCTAATTACCAAGAATACTGTCATATAATGGCACGAGTCACCTGTGTAGTCTCTATATAATATATGATCAAATTTCTGAAATCCACGTATTTCTTAATTTTCTTCTTCTGTTACTGAACTGTTATTTTACCCATTTAAACATTTTGGAGCAGTGCAAGCTGTGATCCAGATCTGTTCTCTGTAATTTGAGGAAAGCATTGGTATGTTTGTGCTTCAGTAGCCCACACTGCATTCCAAGCCTCAATTCTTAACTCTTGAGGAAGGGCTCAAGCTGCTAACAAGTCCCTGACTGCAGTGCTTGGTGTACAGGCCATCCCAAATCAGAGGTCATACTGAAAGAAACTGGGAACCTGCTGTCACTTTATTTAGCACTGCTATAATGTAACACTTGCCCCAACAAGAACTTGGCAGAGTAAGATTCAGTGCTTTCCCTTTTCTGAATCTGAAGGAAGTGATGTGTGTTTCAGTTTACACTTCCTTTTCTTCTGGTGTGATTAAAAAGGGTTAGGGGAGCAGGGAATAACCCATACAAGCTCTTAAAAGCTTCAGCATGGTGCTGGACTTGAAGATAATGAATGACAGATCATGTGAAAGCTGCCTCCAGTGGGCAACTCTCACTTAAGTTAACTAGTGAGTTGTTTGGCTTCTTTGTTTTTTATTTTCTTTTTTAAATTCAAATGCTTAAAGAAACTTCTGGAACATGCAGTGTTAGAAATAGTTTTGACTTTTGCGAGCTTCTGAAATTTAGTTATGTCAAGGAATTTTTCCTTGTTGGTAAAGGACAGTGCGTTTTTATGTAGGTGAAAGCAGTCCACTTCTGCAGTGGATTTTTGTCTTCATCAGACACTTGATATGTTAAATCAAGCTAAATTCTTACCTCTCCAGTCAGCTATTTGTCCTTCAAGGAAGTCTGATGTTAAGAGTCACCATCAGAGTGGCAGGTTGCAGTGTGACCTGCTGTTATGTGTCTCTTGTGTTTGGGCAATTTAATACTTTTGGGTAGAGGCAGCCAGGCCTCAGGAGGGGAGAAGAAGTCTGTAAAAAACAATGTTGTGATGCAAGTGTTCAGTCTATTAAGCATAAATATTGTCTGCTTAAATTTTTGCTTTGCCAGGCTCCAGATGTTGAGTCTCGTGAAGACCTGATAAAAAGCCACTATATGGCAAGGATAGCAGAACTTACCTCTCATCTGCAGCTTGCTGACAGCAAATCAGTGCACTTCCATGCTGAGGTGAGCATTCAGGCAGTGGCTCTGCTGAAAACAGTAAATCTCTTTTTCAGCTTTCCCCAGGCAAGTGCTGTAATAGTGAGTTTAAATACGTGGAGCATAGTGTTTTTAAAAATCTATTCCTGGAGTATTTTATTTTTTGACTGTTGTCTAGTATGTATAAAAATGGATACTGTAGAGGGATTTGTTTAAAATAATTTCTTTGGTAGCCTTGTCTTGGTTATATTAAGAAGTATAATGTATAGGTTTGTTCATGTAAGCTGAAGTAGCTGGCTTTAGTTACCTAAATAGTTTAGACTTAATTCTAAAGTGATGCTGATGTCATTCTTAAGTGTATGTGTGTATCATGAAATGATGAAAGCAACTCTCTTCAGAGAAAATTGATTCTTAGGCATAAGTTATACTTCAAGAATTAACAAAATTATTCACTGTATCCATAGTTTCCTGTTTTCATTTTGAATTTTGAGGTAACTTTTCTTCAAAGCAGTGGCCGTTTTGATTTGTGTAATTAACTGATGTGAAATATAACAAAACTCCAGGTTAACAGAGCAAATCACCTTAAATATTTTTTAATGGTAGATCACACAGTATGGAGGAAACATCTTTCCTGTGATATTTGAGCAATGTATGAAGTGAGTTGTTTGTGTTGCTTTTTACTTACGAAAAATTTCCCAGCAATTCTGGGGAAAATATGATATTTAGAGGATTGGCAATATGGTAATTCTTTAAAGTGAAACATTTCATCTTAACTATTACACTACCTTTGCATTTAAAAATGTGCACAAGCTCTGCGTAAGTTTCTTGAAATCTAAATGTTACAGAAAGATGGAAAAATCAAAGTAGTCTCCTAAAGTTGCCACAAGGCAATACTCTGGAACTAAGTTTCCTCCCCTCTACCCTCCCTATCCTGTTCCTCTTGACAGTGTCGAGCACTTGCCAAAAGACTGTCCTTAGCAGAGAAATCCAAGGAATCGCTCACCGAAGAGCTGAAGGTAGCCAGTCAAAACATCAGCAGATTACAGGCAAGTAAATTGTTGTATAATGTAAGAATGTAATAGATGCTTTTTGTAATCACATGTGAGGTGAAGTTGGAGGAGAAAAATTACAGCCATCTAGCACAGCCATGCCATTACTAGGTCCTTAGTTATGGGATGTAAAATCTCTAATGGCATGTAGAGAAGAGCCTTAAATGATGATACATTCTAAATCCCAGGTATAAAGCTGAAGTGGAACATTCTTGCAAGGAAAAGGCTATAGTAACCAAACCTGTGTTTTAGCACATTCCACATCAAGGATTTTCATGGAAATGAGGGGGTTTAACGTCAAAAGGTGTGGTTGTGTGACTGCTTTCAGATTATATGAGAAATTCTTAATCTTTTCTTGTAGCTGGGCCTAAAAGTTTTAAAAGATGCCAAGTTGATTTTTTTTTTCCTTTTTGAGATAGATACCTTAAGCAATGATAACTTTGGGCTAATTTTTAAGAAGCTGTTGTTAACAATAGTCAGCTTTTATGCCAGATCTTATGTGTGTCCTATCCCTTTGTCCTTCCTGTCCACACAGCTGAGAAAGGAGCCAATATTAAATAAAGTATATATATAAATACTCAGTTTCTAAATTCCCTCATGTTCTCTTTACATTTAGTTCATAACTTTATTGCTCACCTGTCTGTGATGATGAATACTGCAATTGCTCCATACAGGCAGTGAACATAATGTTACAAACTTTGAGCAGTTGTATCCACGAACAGTTCTTTCAAACACTCTCGTGATCTGCTCCTCTACAAAATTCCACAATCAAAATCTAACTCGGCATGGGATGGTAATCTCCAAGTACATATTAAACTTGCTAAGAAAAGATAGCAGTCACAGTATTTGTATGTTTACTAGTCTGCTTAATACTGAATCACAGACCTGTTTAGGCTGGAAGGGTCCCCTGAAGGTCACTTGGTCCCCTCCTTTGGTCAGAGCAGAGAGAGTTCAGGCCAAGCTGTTGAATGGGATATTTCCTGTGCAGCCATGCTTTCCTTGTGCCACTTCTTAAACGTTGGACTGTTGCTTGCTTTGTCCCTTGATCATTCAGCTTTCCTGGGCCCCTGTAATTTCCAGGGCAGTTTTACCTGGGAGCTTACCAAGCAGACATTGAAAAAAAGCCAAAATCTACTCTTCTTAAATCTAGGGTTGCTGTAATTCTACTATTCATCTTGCTTGCTTCCCTCAGGATCTTAAATTCCACTAACTCATGGTTGCTGCAGCCAAGGCCACCACTGGCTTTCACATCCCTGACCAGCTTTTCCTTATTTGTGAGTAACAGGTCCAGCAGAGAGCATCTCTTAGTCCTATTGATCACTGGTATCAAGAAGTTCTTTGCCACACTCAAGACAACTCCTGAGTTGCTTGTGTTCCACCTTGCTGCCCTTCCAGGAGATGTCAGAGTAGTTAAAATCCCTAATGAGGATCAGGGTCTGTGGATGAGAGGTTTTTATCTGCTTGTAGCAGATGCCTGCCACATCACCCTGTTGTTCTCCTGTAATCCCTACTTTTGAGATCTGAATTGTCTTCAAGAGACTCCTTCACATAAAGCATGATTTCTTCCCTTCTATATCCTGTCTTCCCTAAAGTGTGTGTACCCCATCACTGCTGTGTTCTAGTCATGCACACTATCCCCCATGTCTCTAATCCAAGGGAGGTCATAGCTCTGTAACTGCATGTGAATTCCTTCAGCTTTGTATGCCATGTGTGTTCATGTACAGGCCATGCTTTAACCCTATAAATGTTACTTGTTTCCTGGCTGGAGGCAGTGTTGGAAAACTTGGCTGTTACTCTTTTATGTAAGCCATAAAAAGTGGGGAAAAAAATCTAACAGAAACAGCAGTAAGGGGAACAAACCATGCATGAGACTTCAGGTAAAAGAAAAATAGCTATTGACTTTCTTCCATAAAGCAATTTTTTTTTTTAGTTGAATTGCACACATTCAGCATCACAAGTGGAAGTAGAAGTTGGCTGCTTTGCCAGTTGTCACTAATATTTAGCAAAAGCTTCTGGTTGTTTTATTTTTCTCTTAGGATGAATTGATGACAACAAAGAGAAGTTATGAGGATCAGTTAAGTATGATGAGTGACCATCTCTGCAGCATGAATGAAACCTTAACTAAACAAAGGGAAGAAATTGATACTCTAAAGATGGCTAGTAAGGTAAGTTGATAGTGCTGGCCTTAGGCATTGGTTGCATTTGGTGTTCCTGCAGTGCTGCCCTTTAACCATCCAGTTTCCACTTGGCTGAGAGTAATAACTACAGCTTGGGAAGGAAACTCCAAACCTGCCCCTGCACTTTGCAGCGAAGAAAAAATTCTTGCAAAACATATATATGGGAAAGAACAAACCCTTCGTGTCACTGCTTCAGATTAGGCTTTCAAAGTGTACCCTCTGATGGCAGATCAGCACTTTTTTTGTTTAAACGTGGTGAAAATAGAACTATTTGTAAATCCAGCTGGTGACACCAGGTGGTTATGATTAACTTCTGGGTTGGAGCATCCCTTTTGCACTTCTGTTGGTCACAGCACACTCTAGTTTTGGCAGCTAGTCTCTTTCTCTGTTTTATTTCCATATTCCAGCCTGTCTGTCTCTCATGGAGGAATGAGAAAGTTGCTGCTTACATTCTTCTGTGAGCTTGAAGTGCACACTTAAATCCTTTTCCAAGCAAGGAGTCTACCCACTTATCAGAAATAAATTTCTGACTTATCTTAGTGATGAAAAATACAGAGGTCTGCTGTTTTGAGCAATCAGTGATTAAACCATGGTATATCTTACTCTGGTGCTTCTAGGGGTGGACAGATGTTGTGAAGGCCTTTGCCCTTCACTTGCCTGGCTGTGAAATGAATAAATTAGCATTATTCTCCTTAATCATGGAATGCATGGAAGGAGGTTTTACTGAAGGGTCAAAAAAATGAATAAAAAATCCATGTTTTGGTTAAAGATCCCATGATGGTGATTTTTGTTTTTTTAGAGTAAGCTCTTCCTCCCCCTTTTATAGAAATGTTTTTCTTCATATATCTAAGTGTTTTAACTTGGCATTGTATTCTTTAAAATTACTTCTTGATGTAATAAGCTCTTGTGTTTTTGAAGGAGGCTGTTGGCTGCATACTGGCCACAGCACTTCATGTTTTTATAAAACATTTTCTGGAATTTTTCACTTGCTATACTTCTAGGACTTGAAATAGTACTCTGTCTGTAAGGAAGTACCTCAGAATCTCACAACAGAAGCCACACAGGTTTTCAAATGTTACCCAACGTAGAAGGCGATTCAGTTGAAATCAAAATGATGCAGTTAAAACCTTTATCACTTGGAGAGAGTTGTTGGTTAGATTAAAAACAAATGTTATCTTAAGGAAATAGGAAGGTGGAGAATTGCCAGCAAGTAACTATTGCAGTAAAGTTTTATTTTAAGCTACATGTTTCCTTTAAGAAATTATTGCAAGTCAAATGTGAGTTGTTTAGCTGTGGAACAATTTCTTTTCTATATTTGCACAGACCAAATTAAAATAACATTTGTTATGGAGAAAACTTATAGGATGGGGGATTGATTTTTCCATTTGAGGCAATTATCCTTATAGGATATATTTGAAATAAGACTTAAAGGTGAATTGTGATTTGGCTTGCCTTCACTGCCCTTACAATATTGGTGTTAATACAGTTGAGTGTCTTGAGACGTGCCTCAAGTGTTTCTTTCACAGGTTTCAGTTGAAGTACCTTACTTCATTTGAAATATCTGGTGTTTGCCTCTGTTATGCTTAGAGAAATAGTGGGATTTTCAGAGCAAGCAGCTACGAGCTGCCCATATTAGAAGTCTGTAGTCTGTTTTCAGCTTGACTTTGCTTGCTGTGGGCACAAATTATCAGACACCAGGTTTTGTATGTTACCTGTCTAAATTTTCTTATCTGAGTTACATGTTCTATTCACTTGTTTCTTGTTGCAGGGAAATTCTAAAAAGAACAAAAGTCGATAGTTTACAGCTGAGTCTCTGGAAGCTGCTGCTGCACAGGATGCAGAGAGTGACCATTCATTATCCAGTTCCTGTTTGTTCCAGGAAGCAGAGGGTGGTATTGGGTCTAGTAAAAACTGAATTGGTGCTGTAAATGGCTTTAAAATATTTAGAACTTGTAACAGATAAAACAGAACTTAATGCTGGCTCTAAACCAGGAAATACACACTCTGTAGATAATTTATATAGTAATTACCTTCAGTTTTTACTGTGCACTTTTTAAAACCAGGTTTTGATTTCATGTAATAACTTCAGATTTTGTATATTTTCAAATATGTGTCTGTATTAACAAATTTGGATCCGTGCAGTAGTTGTCTATTTTTGAGTTATACATTTCATTGTCAACATGTGTACATTCCATTACTTGTTAATAACAGTTTAAAAATGAGTTTTGAGAATTTTTTTGGCCATGCAAGCTGTGCAGTTACAGTAAGTGTATTATTCATATTCTCACCCCTTTTGAATTATTGGAATTGTGGCTTGAAAGGATTTTTATGAATTCACTCAAGTAAATGGGATCATTATTTTAGACTGCAACAGTGGAAACTTTTCCTGCTTGCATTTGGCACTTTGGATATTGAAATAAAGAGCACAAACAGCTGAATTGGGATACTTCTATGAAACTGCTTTAAGCCCTTACAATAAGATTTTGTTTACACATATATGTATATATATATTGGTTGAAACAGCTGTTTAAAGCTAGAGGAAACTGTGATTGTCATTTACCCCAAAAGAGTGAAACAGCGTGTGTAGAATAGATCAGCTTACTGTGCTCTCTTACAGTAAAGAAGAATACAAAATATGTAAAAGATTTAAACACTGAATTTGCAAAAGGTCTTCATGGGATTAAGTCCTGATGGATTCACTGAGGGGATGTACATGGCTTTTCTTGTGTTCTCAGAAGTTTGTGAACTTTTGGCCTCTCCTAGGACTTTTTTTTTTTTTCTTAAGTGAAGTTTAATACCACAAGTTTTCACAGCATTGGTCTGTTGGTTGGGGTTTTCTGTTTTGTTTTTTTGAAATCAGATGCTGTGCTGCTCCACACTTTTCACTGATCTGCTGTTCCATAATTTGCATTTGGCACTTACTTTCCCCTAAGGGTTTACTCTGATATCGAAAGTGTTGATATGTATTATCAGTATGTATTAATAAAATCAACTACATGAAACCAGCCTGACTTTTTTCTTAATTCTGGCTGTGCCCAGGTTGCACGCTGTGGTATTGTGGTGGGGTGTAAACAGCCTTTGCTGGTGAGGTGAGCTGAGGTAATTACATCAGTCCAGTTACTCTTAATAGTGCTCCTCTTTAGGCCAGGCTGCATTTCTGTACCTGGTGCTGCTGTGTGTGCAGAGTATATCGAGCCCACATTAGCATTTCATAGAATCGTAGAATTAACTGGGTTCGAAGAGACCTCCGAGATCATCAAGTCCAACCCTTGATCCAGCCCCACTGTGATTACCAGATCATGGCACTCAGTGCCACATCCAGCCTCGTCTTAAAAACCTCCAGGGAGGGTGAATCCACCACCTCTCTGGGCAGGCCATTCCAATGCCTGATCACTCTCTCTGTAAAGAACTTCTTCCTAATATCCAACCTAAACCTCCCCTGGCACAGCTTAAGCCTGTGCCCCCTTGTCCTTTTGCTGGTTGCCTGGGAGAAGAGTCTGACCCCCACCTGGCTACAACCTCCTCTCAGGTAGCTGTAGAGAGTACAACTCACCTGATCTGCCTGATCACCACTGTGGAACTGTTCTGTTGTTTTTTCCTTTTTAGAAATGGAAAATAGATGTGGTTAGGAAAAGGGAGAGGAGATGAGGAGAGCCTGCAGGGTTTATTGTGAGCACAGTGTTGAATTTAAAACTCCATACTGGTGCTAACGAGGGTTGGGAAGTGTTTGCTTTCTCTCAGACCATTTTATGGAAGCAGATAACAGCTTCTCCTGTTTCATTTAGGGTTGGAAGGTGCTTCCTTCCAATTCTTTTGAAGCTGCCTTGTCTGAGGACTTTTGCAGTGAAGGTGCTAATTCAGTTATTTTAATTCTCTGAATCGAATTACTGGATGTGTTACTGATGCTACTTTTCATAGGTGGCTGCATTCAGAAAAAGGTTTTGCTCAGGCATTTTTGGCATGTCTAATTAAAACATATGCTTTGAAGATAGTGTGTTTAGAGTTTGCATAAAATGTTACATCAAACTTGTTTTACAACAGAGTATATCTCAACATCCAAACTGGAATTCATACAGAATATATAGGCATTTAGGTACAATTCAAATGCTCATTAGTTTTATCAGCATTTTTTCTTTGCAATATTATTTTGGAATGTATTTGTGTGTGCCACTCACCGAACAGCAGTAAACTTGCTTAGGGAGAGATGATTTTGATCACTCAAGCTCCCTTGAGTTTTTCAAGAAAATGTTTTGAGTTAAGCTCTAGACAACTGTAAACTACCAATACTCAAAAACAGAATCTGGAAAAAAAATTGAAAACTATTTTGGATACTGTTATAGTAATGTTGTAAAGGGACATAGTACGTTACATTTAACTCAGTGGCCTTAGAAACTGGATCAAGTGGAAATGCCCAACTAGCTTGTGCTTATTATCTGCTAACCAGGTGATTCTGAATCTGTTTCTAAATAGCTCAAATGCTGTTAAATGTTTCAATTGCTACTGCACACTATTGCAACTGAAGTCTGACTCATTATGGCAGTGAAGAATTCATCTTTGAGGCAAAGTTGTCCAGAAATAGGAATTTGAGCTACTTTGTGTATATGAAATAGCATGTGCAGATTATCATGGAATGTACAAAATTTAGGCAAAGAAATGTTACTAATACTGAAATTAATCCTCTAAAGTGTACAGTGTGAATGCTTGTCTTACTAGTTTATTAATTGGGAAATTAATGACAAAATGTTGCAAACTGGAAAAGAATTTAGAACATTACAGTGTAAAGCTAAGGTAAAAGAAAGACCCTAATGGCAGTTAACTTTTTTAATGGACAGTTCACTGTAATACACAAGTTTTAAAAGCTTTAGAGTGTTTAATTCATGTCTGCATAATGTTGGGCACCTCATGAGTAATGTCTCACACTCATGCATAAGTGAATAATTCAGAAAACATCATTACTTTAATGGTTTTAATAACTGGATATTCAGAAGTTCTCTCTGAACTTTGTTTTTGAAGCTATACTAACATATTTAAAGATTTTAACATGTTCAGCTATCCTAGATTTCTGAAAACACATCCCCAGTAACTATTCTGTGTGCTCAAAGTAAATATTTGCTATAATCACGAATGAGTTCAACTTCAGAATTGCCCTTTTAAGAGCTTCTGCTTCGTGAGTCATGAAAATACCCAAGAAGCACCAAATACATTGGCTATTTTTAAAGACCTTAAGCTCTTACAGATCAGAGGTTTCCCTGCCTGAAAGATTAAATTCTAAAAGAGGACTCTTAGTCTGACATTGTAAGCTGTGTAAGGGCCTCATCTCATTGCCGTTTAAACAATCATGTGCTTATTTTGTTACGTAGTTATTCATCTGTGATTTGAACAGCGATCATCTAAAGTGTGGGTTTAAAAATGGTGGTGTTTGTCGTGTCTTTTGTTACTTCCTTCAGATTCATTCAGAACCAGCTCAACATTTCAGTAATAGTGGAGGGGATCTTCACGATGGATTTGATCTAGCAGCACTACAAGCAGCATCAGTGTTGAGATTGAAGTATTTGGTTTTCCCATCTTTGTTGAAATACTCTGTCTGTTTATCTGGATTATTTTCTCTTTTTCCCAAGCCAGCTCCATTTCTTGTACTTGTGATGATACTGCTCCACGTACTCTGCCTTCCCTCACTGACAGATGAGTTGAAGTTTTGGTGTGAAGGTGTTTGGCCCAGCATGTTTTCTGGATGCTGACTTTGGACACAGTGATCACACTGTTTAACAGTGTTCACTAGGACTCCAAAGAACAGATTTGCTTGGACATACAAAGCATCAGTTGCAAACAGGAAAGGAAATAAATTTTGTATCCACATATTGCCTAGACTGGAGAAGTTATTTACTGGGTTAGGTGAGCAATGTGAAGGCTGTGGGGTTTTGTAATAATATAAATCCACTGATATATTAAAGTTCGGAAAACCATCTGGCCCTGTAACCTGGGCAAACCTGTTATTCAATACAGTCTGTATGTAAAGTAATTTGAGAGCACTGTCGTAGCAACAGCAGGGTCATAATAAAAATAAAGCTTAGTGCAGTAAAAAAAGGTAATTGTTGCCAGAGGTCTGATTATTTCCTCCCACAAAGGCTGGATGCCGCTCGATTAAGAATGCTTGTTCTGTCTTATTCTGCATTTTCTGCCTCTGTTACTACTTGCAGAATTGCTCAGCTGTGAATTAAAACCATGTTTGTTTAGAAGGGGCCATGTTTGCCTGAATTCCTGAAGATTTCTTCTAATCAGAGAGTCAGAAACTTGCTTCAACTGTAATTGTGTGTGCGGAACTGCTGGCTTGGTTACAGACGGGGACAGAGAAGAGCTTTTGGGGACCTTTGTAAACCAGGTTTACTGGTTGACTGGGGCTGTGTACTAAACCACATGGAAACTTGCCCGGGGCAGTTTTCATTATCTGCCTCTGCTCTGTGTGTAGGCAGCTTTAGGCATGTCAATGCTAATTCACTCAGCTTCTTACAGAAGCAAACACTTGTATTGCTGCAATGCTGAGGTTACACAGCTGAGCTGCTGCAGGAGAAATGTGATTCTTGTTGGGCCTAATTTGCATGTTAAGAGCCCTAAAAGAATTCCAGTTAAAAACTTCTTATTTGTGAAACAGCAAAGGTACAGGAAAGATCATGATTTATCTGTACTGAGTTTAAGTCTAATTCACCCTGGGAGCTTGAAGCTTTATAAGCTGATGAGGTCTTAACTAATGAAGAAACCTTTGAAATCCAGGCCTGCTGTCAAAATTGTCCTTGTGGTCTCCCATAAACAACACAGCTTGGTCCTGAGAAAAGTTAAACCCACAAAATTTAAGAGTCTAGGTAATTTCCAGGTTTTTTTTAGCACTATGGATTCTTTGATGAATTGACTTGGAACTCAATCTGTGGTGAAATGTAGCTTCTTGGAGACTTTCTCTGTATAACATTCTTTGCTTCTTAAATAAATATGAGAACACCTCAAATCTCCACACACTCCCCTTTCTACTACAAAGAGAGTCTTCATCCTTTTCTGCCCTCCCACTAAAACTTCAAATTTCTTTTTTCTCCAGCTTAAAAGATTTCAGTTTGTGCTGAAATTGTAAATGCAGAATATTTTATCCAGGAAAGATTATTTTAATGAAGTTATGAGGTTAAAGAAGTCTGAACTGAGAACTTCAGGGCAGTTTCATTAACTGCAGCCTTTGGCATAAGGAACACCTATAATGTACTTCCATTTAGCGACTTTCAAATTGAATATAGCATAAGCAGGGCTGGACAGAAAATATACACCCTGGGAGGGGCAAATCAACTGTACCAAAGGTTTCTTTTGAAGTCTGGAAAGTCTGGTTTATTTTTAGCCCAAAGAAGTAGGCAGGAAAAGTTTCTCTTGGATTATCGATCTAGCCCAGGAGATCAAGAGCACCTGAATCCAACATGCATTCAATTTCTCACAAAAATATGCTAAATTTCTATAACCAATTTATATGTAGTAAATATATATTATTTAAATAGTGAATATACAAAGCTTATAAATTTTAAATAGCAGTTGAGCTAAGTGAAAAATTAATTTATTAAATAGGAGGAGGAAAGGAATTTGCTTTTTCAAACCAAAACACAATAGTAATTCTCAGTTAAGATGAACTTCTGCTGAAAGTGCTTGCTAAAATAAAAGGCAAACTAGTAGAACAAAGAGCTAATATAAGTCTAAAAACAAGTATTCTTCTGTCTCCAGTTATATTTTGTTTTAGCCAGGCATGAACTGACAGGTTTCAGTTTTGACAAAATAGTCATAGACAGTAAACATTTTATACAAAGGGTAATATATTGCAAATCATGTTAAGATCAACTTAAATATAGTCAGCAATGTAAACTGAATTTGTTAGCATTGTAAAATGTTGAATGAGTTTAATAACTGCCTGTAGCAATATATAATACTGTATGTGAAGTGCTCTTCAAGTTGTATTTACAGTACTGATAATTTTAATACTTCTAATCCATTTTCTATATGCTATTCATTAAAGTCAAATTATATTAAGGACTTCTAAATTTCAGTTTCAGTGTTTCACTGAAGCTTGAATTCTATTGCATGGAATTATTTTGGAGGAAGAGAAAGTGATAGAATTTTCTGGAGAAGAACAGACTTGTCTTGAAAGTGTATACACTTGTCTCAACAAAGAAAAAATCTGATCTCTGTTTAGACATGCTGACTTTGAAAAGGAGATATGAGAAATGAATACCCTTCCCACTTGAAAACCATTAGGAAGGGCTAATGTAGAAGCTACATGGGGAAAAGGTTTTATTGACTGTTGTGCAGGAGTACGTGAGAGTCTGAAGGACTCATTTGGGAGTATGTAGAAAATAGAGAAATTGGAAAGTATTTATAATTTCCTGGCATTTTTGGAAAACAGGAAGTATTGATCCTCTGGTCCCCTCTGCTAAGAGGTTGGATGTGTCCTGAGGGGAGGCAGAAGACTCTGTTGTTTATGGGAGACCATAAATACACTTTTGACATCAGGCCTGAATTTCCAAGGCAGAAGACTTTAGCGGGATGTAATTCCCGAGGAAAGATGTTGGGGTCAGGTTCTGACACTTCCAGGGCTGTATGCTGGGATGAGGATGGCAGGTGGAGTTGCCTAACCCCATGCTAGGCAGGGCTGCAGCACTGCAGTCTGGCCTGGAGGCCTCAGGTTGGCAATACTCAAGAAAGACCTTTAGGGAGAGAAAAATAGAAATGTTACAATTCACTGACTTACAAGTTACAGGTTACATTACGGTCAAAAAATTCCAGGCTATTGAGGTTGGGGCTTTGAGCAACCTGGTCAAGAGGAAGGTGTCCCTGCCCAGGGTTGGAACTGGCTGATCTTTAAGGCCACTTCCAACCCAAACCAGGATTCTAAGAAAAGGGCACTACCTGTCTGTGTAGAAAATCCTTAAACCCTTTCCGCTTACACAATACTGAGATGGGAATATGAACAACAGCATGATTCTACCACAAACAGGTAGGTAGATAGGTAGAAAGTCCCCAGGTGAAATTCTCTATTACCAAAGTAAAATTCATTTGGAGCACAATTTGAACAACCAGTATCTTACTTGATTTGACATTATAAATACTCAAAAACATAAGATAATAAAACCAGATTTTTTTTAAACCACAGATGGCCAATATCTACTAGTGCAATTTTTATAATGGCATTAAGCTTACAGAAAAAATTATTTGGGGGGAAAACCGTATTGAACACTTCTATTGCAAATGGAGATGGACAGAGCCTGAATAGGAAAATACTTTTCATATTTCCCATGCATAGAGCAAAGTACTAGTATTCCTTAATTTTTAGAGGAAACATAAGAAAGCTTTTCAGAGAAGATAAATAGGACGAAAGAAAACATTTTACAGAAGGACATTCCTCCTTATTAAAATATAAGGGAAATTTCAAAAACACTAGAAAGCAGTGGAGCTAAAATGGATGGATGACGCTATGCAAAAAATTTTGGATGAATTACACAAGAAATGAGCTCACTGCTGTAAGTGAGCCATCACTGCTATTGGTAGCTTGTCATATGAGCTATTTGGGTGTCTGCTGTCCCTGGCAACTCTGCTCCATGTCCCTGGGAACGCTCTAGAGGGTTTTATAGGTGTTTCCTCCCTCTTCATCCTACCCGTTCTATTCTGTCTGTGTGTTCTTTCCTTTCAGGAGCAGTCTCTCTGCGTGGTACCTTGTCGCCTCTGGGAGGTGCACTCTAGAGATGCACAGGGCACAGTATAAGAAGTACTTTCTGTTACTTAAGATAACACAACTATATTATTCTGTTGCTTATCAAGACATTTTCCAAGCCCTGCGCTGTATGTCTCTGGAGGAACTCCTGTCCCTGGGGGAACTTTTTTGACGGTGCTGGTCCACCTCGGGTTCTCCTGTCTTTCAGCAGCTCCTTCTCCTTGTCGGGGGATGCTCCCCGGGGATGGGGCCGGGCGGGGCTTGTTCTGCCACCGCCCCCCGCCCGGTGCCGCTTCTGCCGCTGCTGCCTCTGCTGGCGGCGGGCGGGCCCTGGCGGAGCCGCGGCCGGGACCAGGACCGGGACCGGGACGGGCAGGGAGAGGGTAAGGAGCGGGCACGGAGCTGGTAAGGAGCGCGCACAGAGCGGGCCGGGACGGCTCTGCCTCGGGGGCCGCCGCTCCCGGGGATCGGGGCGGGGGAGCGGGGCCCGGGGGGGCTCCGTCCGACGGG
>NW_020955468.1:737607-960316 GCF_003031625.1 Empidonax traillii | reverse complement strand
GTTTGTGTGTGAACATTAACTCCAGCATACAATGCACCCAACTACCAACTACCCAAATAGAGATGCACTCTTATGGACAGGGTTTTACTCTGTGTTTTGGTAAACAAGGTCCCTCTAGTCCACTACTCCTTTTCTTGTGTTTTTGACTGTTATAAATATAAGTTGACGTCTTTTGCTTCAGGAAACCAGGCTACCCACCCGTCTGTCTTAAAAGGTTTTGGAGAGGAACTCAGAAGAGGACCTTTTTGGTGTCTGCATTATGAATTATACTTTCTGACATGACTGTCATCAGTTACTATTAAAAAATACCTCTGTCCAAATAAACAGGGGTTCAGCTGGGATGCTCCTTCTCATTAGTGTTAGTATTCCTATAACGCTTTAAGGCAGGGAGAAGAGGAGTATCCCACAATTGAGGAGAGAATTGATCTGTCAGAAAATGTTACTAATAGCTGTCTGGCAGTAGTTTTCATGTTTAGAGACCTCTGCAAATCTTAGGACATTTCCAGGAAGGTGATAGCACTTGTGTGCTGGGTGCTAAAGCATGAGGTAGTTCTAAATGCAGATATAAAAACTGGCTCTGAATAAAAAATAAATTTTTAAAAAAGGAGAATATTATATTGTTCAGTGAATATGCTAAATATAGTATTTCTGTTAGTTTCCTTACCTTTTAATATTCACTCTGAGATTAGTGGCAAAGATTTTCAAGTGTGCTTCTATGTCATGTATTCTTTGTGGCATTTCGTCTATCCCTTTCCTTGGACACTGCAAACACCAGTAGAGGACCAGCTTTAAAATTGTTTCTAACTACAGACAGCTTAGTATTTTGATATGTGATCTGTGTGCCAAAGCACTCAGGCTTTTTTTTTTTTTTTTTTTAAATCCAGAGGCCTGCTTAATCCTGAAAAAAAAAAAATAAAGGCTGTTGATATTACAGAAGTGGGACAGCCACTCACAACTGCTTTTCTGCTGTTTGGTAGCCCATCATAAATCTCTGGCTCTGCTCGGGGGGGAAAGGAGAGGGAGAGGTTTGGGCTGTTTAACTACTTGCCAGAGCCCTCTGCAGAGCTGCCGTGACCAGAGCACTTTTGTGGGATGTGCGTGTGTCCCTAATAATAACATGTTTCCTAAACACAGTTAAAAATTGCTTCAGTAGATGCAGTAACATTCCATTAACTTAGTGACCTGCAGAAGTGCTGTAAATAAAAATAATAAAAATAGTCTTATTTTCCTGTCTCTTCCAGGCCAGAGCACTGTGTTGAAGGTTTGTTGGCTTTTTTTTTTTTTTTTTTTTTTTTTTTTTTTTTTTTTTTTTTTTTTTTTTTTTTTTTTTTTTTTTTTTTTTTAATTATAGCAACCCAACAAACCTTCCCTACAGTAAAATGTCAGCTAATGTCAATAAACAGTTTACATGAGACTCTACTGCAATCGTCCCTCGGCTCTCTGAAATCTGCCTACGGAGTGTAAGTTATGCAGTCACTATGGTGATGCTGAAGAGGAGTACAATTCAGAGAGGATAAAGCAGGACTGGCCCAGGAAACTGAATGGGAGTGGGAACAGAAGCACCTTTCAGGGGTGAGCCTGCGCTGCTCCCCAGAGTTTCACCAGCAACCTCTGCCTTCTCCCCACCCATCTTCTAACGGGGGAGGGGGGTTACTTGCAGAAAGAAGAAAGGCCCCATGGAGGGCTGTGTTGTATAAAAGAGAGAAGCACACACACACTGTAAATTTTTAAAATATCTTGTCTAACTCGATTATAGGGAGAAATTAAGTGCAGCAGCACAGAGTAGTCAATCAAAAGCCAATTTCCAGCTAAAAAACATTTAAGGATCGCGGTCTTGCAACGGCACTTTATAACTCAAAAAAAAAGAAGAAAGTTTTACCAATAGACAGTTGCATGTAACTATTTTGTTTTCAGAAGATGCAATTGCATCTTGTGTAATACCTTGCAATCACATCTTCACACAAATGATGTGTCTTAGATATCCAGAAAGGAAGAGACTAAAAACATGGAGTAGTTAGCATTGATTTGATTAGCCTTTTTGTTATTTCTTCTTGGAAAAGTGAGTTTTCTTCTGTTAAAGGTGTTCACTAAAACACAGAGAACCCTTTTGTGGTTTTTTGGATTTAATCATGTTCTCATTCAGGCTAGTAAAAATGTTCCTCCTGTCTTTGATAGCAGACTGTGTCCTCTTGAGGGTTTTCCTGACCATCCCGTTTGCCAGCAAACATGGTTACACCCTGTCTTGCGCTCTCTGTTACCAGCCTGGAGTCCAAAGATGCACAGAACCACATGCTAGTAGACATGTGTTACTTGGAACTGGAACAGTCTGTCACCTTCTGAGATAGGAAATCTGCCCTGTATACAGGAAAATGCTGGACATCTCAGATGGAACTCCTAAGTGTCATCTGGAGGAACTGACTGAGAAATTAGAACTGAGGTACCCAAGAAAGATGCTTAGACTTGTGTCGAGTAATGGTGTTTGCTATTTTTGCAGTAAGACATGATGATATGCCAGAGATGTGTGGATTTTGTCTCTTTGATTGCATGGAAAATAAACCAAAACAGGTTATAAGTGGACCTGTATACAGCTCTTTCTTATGTGCCAGAATTATCTAGAGTTGGTGCTGTGATGTAAGATGTGGTGGCATCTTCCTGGAACAAAACAGTTACATGTAGCTGTGGGTCGGGAAAACTTTTCTTTTATGGTAGAAAGTGCTCGTTGCAAGCCTGGGATCTTTGAATGTTTTGTAGCTGGAGATTGGCTTTTAATTGACTTCTCTGTGCTGTCACATTCACTGACTCGTATTTTGTAATGTGTTTGCTTATGGGCTAAGTCACAGCCAGTAGTATAGGAACTGCTGCAAATAACCTTATAGTTCCCCTCAGGAGAGAAAGGTGGCCTGTAGGGTAAGAGGACTGCTATTGTTTTTGCAGCTCAACGCTTGGCTGTGTGCACTGATGGAGAAGTTCTTGAGTGACTTCCAGGAGTGGCTTCAGGTCTCTGTTCTGGGATCTTTCCCAATGACAAATAAATTAGACTTCTATTTTAGCTTGTTTCATTTATGGATTTTTATTTATTTATTTTTAGTTTATCCTATTTAGTTTATTTCATCCCATTCTCAAAGTTATGTTCCCGATAACAAGCTGTACAAAATCCTTGCGAGGAATGGCAGTGCAGATCCCAGGTGACTGTGTTGCCATGATTTTTAAAAATTTCTCAGCTCCTATAGAAAATACCTTTGGTTTGTCTCCATAAAATCATATGGAAACTTCCAGTAAAATGCTCCCTCTATGCTTTGCTGCCTTGATTTTTATTCCTCACTAAGAAAATACTGAAGGACAAAGCTGATCTGACTCACCCGTGGAGCTGTGGCTGCTGGAGTGGGGTGAGGGAGGGTGTGGGAATTGGAGCTCACTCTGAATGGGAAGACTGGTTGAAGCCGATGTTGTTACACACAAGACCAGTCATGCATGATGTTTTGTTGTCTTTTTGAGGCAGCTTTGGAATGACTTCACATCTGAGTGTTAGGGTAGGTCTCCTAGAATGGATCTGGACGTGAAAAGGAGTTTATTTACAGTGCATAGCAGCTGAGGTTTGAGTGATTATTCATGGCAAAGATGAGAACTGTTCTGAATAGCAATGCTGAATTTTCATATAAACTCATCATCTAACCTCCTCCTGCTGCAAGCAAGAAGAGCTACTTCTTTGGGGAAGACTCACTTCAGCTGCAGATGAGCAGGCTTGGATAGTGAGCAGAGATGTGAATCTGCTGCTTTTCTTTCATTTTTCTTTTGAGAGTTTCCCATAGGTTTTCCCCCCTGGGTGAATCTCTTACCTGCTTACAGCCTTTAAAGCATGAGATGTGACTCTGAGACAGAGTTGTCTGCAGTTCTTCAGGCCTTCCTTGTCCAGTGCCTGTGTGTAGCATCCCTTCCAAGCTGGATGCTCTCCTGGCGTGCAGAGACTGTCAGTGCTGTAGCTGTCAGTACTTCTCCTTGTGGTGGGGAGTCCCCCACATCCCAAACTGTGACATTATCCTCACTAGAGACTGTTTCAGTCTCTGCCATACCCTTTTCCTATCAAGGGAAGTTGTCTCTCCTTGTGAACATACCGGGATGTTTGTCAATTTTCTCAAGCCTGCGTGTGTGTCTGCAAACCACCTTGTTTGTAACCTCCCCTTTGAGTCGGGGCAGGAACAAGGAACAGCGAGAGATGTTTGCAAGAGCTACGCCTGCCTTTGCTCTGGGGACGTGCGCGCTGTCAAAAGCTGAAAGCTTTAATTCCTCCCGCTCTCAGGGCAAAGAGTAAGGAATTCCAAATTAAACAGATTAGCTGTGAGCTCCAGAATTCTCCCAGCTGTGCCTATGCCCCAGAGAGCAAGCAATGTAAATATAAGGTCACACTGCACTTTGAAGTTGGTGTATATTTCTGACTATTACACCAGTTCCTTTTTCTAAAATGAGTAATGCAGTGGGAGGCTTAATCCATGTATATATTCCAAATACCAGTGAGAGCCAAGAAATTCCTGTTTCCTGTCAGTTGTGCCTTTTGCTTATGTTTATTTCAGAGTTATATGTTGGAGAAATTTTTTTGAGTGTGTCTAGGAGAGGCAGAGCAGAGTTAAATGAAAGTGCAGCTGTATGTAGTACCAAAATAAAATTTGAGGCAAATAATCATAAATCAAGCAGTATTTTATGTAGAAGGTGTGCTTCAAGTTTTTTTTTTTTCAGAGTTAAGTAATAACCGAAACAGTGATACAAAGAATATGGCTGTAAAATACAGAGATAAATCTGCCATATTATACTTGGATATCACAAGGGCTTAGAAACGTTTAGGGTATTTTATATACCATATGTGCTTTATTGCTTAAACCGCAGAGAATTTGTACTTCCCTGCAAGACTACTACACTTTATGGCAAAATGCGTGAAGAATTGTCTGTGTGTCTGTTCAAGAAACAGGAACAACTCATATGGTACCGTTATGGGAAAGCTTCACCATAGCCTGCACAGTATGCAGAGTTTTGCGTTAAATTTCTGTACAGCCTGTATGCAACAGATGACCTTGTTCCTGGAAATATAATTGACATGTAGTAGTGTATGGGGACCATAATTTTTCTGGAAGGGTGGAAACAAAATGTCCAGGCATTGTCCACAGAACAGCTCATGAGAAGAGCTCAGCTTGCTTTAAAGGGTTTATTTAATTGTTGTTTCACACTGAGTGTAGATAAATCTTGGGGGGAGGGTGGGGTGGGTTTGAGCTTGAAGCAATTAATTAGGCTGACATTTGCCCAAAAAACCTTCACTGTGCAAGTGGCACTCATAAGATATGTGTTCAGGTGTTATAAAGAGAATTTAGTTAGAGGATGTATGGCTTAACAGTTTTGAAGCCATGATGACCTCTGGAGCTAGAGAGGCAGGAAGGAATGTATGCATAAAATTATGCTTTCCTGGGAGTTTGGGAATGAGTTTGGGAATGTCTATTAAACATTGTGTTTACTCACTTTATGCTTCGCAGAAGGGAAGTGTTTCCCCACTATTCCCCATTAGTTGACCCCATGCTCCTCCAGTATTTTTAAAGAGGATCTTTGTGTTTAAATCAGAAGGGACATGCTTGAGGGTTTTAACTGCTGCCAAATTTTAGGGAGGATCCTGGGAGTGAGATGCACAGGGGGTTCAGTCATACACTCTGCTGGTTCAGGTGATGCAAGGCTGCACCATCAGGGCAGTGGGGACATTGCTGATGACAACTGAGCATCCTCAGCTTGCTGAGGACTGAGGTGTATCTGGATTAAAAGTAGCAAAGTCAATACCTCGAATTGCACTGCAGAGTGAGTAGAAAGTTATTATTAGTTTTCAGTGTAGGGAGAGGTAACAGTATTCCCCAGAAGGGCACAAAAGTTGAGTATTTTTGCTGCAGATTTGATCTGGGATTTCTGAAGCAACAGAAGACCCAGTAATAGCTACAGCCTATGAAATCTTTCAATAATAGGGTAGAATTTCTTTTCCTTTCATCCTTGAGGTATTAAAATGAAGAAATTAAGCTGCAACTACTTTTCATTAAATGCTGAGGGACTGCATTAATCTGATAAATGGGACTATCATTTTCAGCAGAAGAGGATGAATTGAGATGAGTCATAACTTTTGGGTTCACTGGCATTAATGCATTTAGGAGCAACTCTTTATTTCAGCCAGCTTTTTTTACTGGCAGTTTCAATATTATAAAAATGGTGTTTCCTGTCACATATCTGAAGGAGATACGACACGTGCTTGTAATTTAAATGTTATGGGCCACATAACTTATATGGTAATGGAGATCAATGGCATCTTGTATCATTTTCCTCTTACCCAAAGCATTTGGGTTACATTTATGTGGGTCCCATGGGGGACCTTTGCTATTTGGAGGCAAAACACATCCATCCTGAAGCCAAAATTTACTGCAGTTTCAAGGAAGAACATCCCAATTCTAAAGCAGGAATCTGGAGCACCGTTTAGGACAAAATAGCATTCCTTTATTGTGTTGTGCCGATGTAAAAGCATCAGAGAACAAGTGATGCAGCATAAGACTGATTTTATATTTTTTTAAATACTAGATGAAGGGTGCATTTCCTTTTATTAGCATGAGACTATACAAACAGCTTGTAGAAATCCATTTGGATTTTTTTCCTCCATTCCTAGTCGTCAGTTTTGGGGGATCAATAGATCAACAATAGGGGAACTTCTATCAGTTGCAACACTTACTTCTTGCCTGTGTGTTTTTGCTATCATCAGTCCCTTTTTCCTTTTAAAGAAACTCACACGTGTCTGGAACAGCAACAAAAGGTCAAAGCTTCAGCCTCAGACAGGTACATATAAGGGTATTGTGACTGCAGAGGAGAGCTCCATCTGTGAAAGTGGAGCTTTCACTGACACTTATTGACTGAAGTTAACTATTTGGCAGGTGGATTTCAAACATCTTTCTGTTTTGTAACAGGAAAAAAACCCGCCAAACAATCTGTAACATTGCATTTTAAAAAGTGAATAGTAACATTGTGGAAAAAACCCCCAAGCATCTGGAAATAATAAAAGACACTGAAAAGCTTCATTTCTAACAAGAAAGAGAAACAGGCTGCAAAATTTGTTCTTCATTGTAAGCTACATGTCTGTTTACTTACATTCCCATTTTATGATTTCTCTTTTACTGGTGCATCTCAGTGTTGTGTGATTTGCCCCCTGACTGTGGCTGTGGTCACACCAAAGGGCTGTGCCTTGTCAGGGTGCTGAGCTCACCCTCATTTCCACTGAGCTTCTCACAGTACCCCAGGATCATCCCTGGAGCCCCTCTGGAGGGAAAGGCTCCCTTTCCCATCCACATAGTGGTTTTTTCTCTCGCTGGCAGTTGCTTATCTCTTGTAAATTCCAGAGCAGTTTTTAAGGGCAGCCTTTGAGGCTGTTTCCTTATTCTGTCTGTCTACCAGGCTGCCCCACGGTCCTAGCTGTTACAAAAAAAGCCACTACCTGAGACAACATCACATAAGCTGCTGTTAACAAATGAGACTTGTTAAGAAGAAACAAGGGCTGAAACTTTGAAATTTCCCAATCTAGAAATAATCAATATATACTACTGAAGGAGCCATGGTGGCAACCAGAGGGAGAGGAGGAGAAGGGTGTGGAATGGGAGGCAAAAATGATGACCAAGTCCAAGAACAAATAGCTATAATTTTTCTTTCCATTGCTACACTTTATTTTGATGAAGTCACTGTGTGGGTGAATGATACGCTGGTCCTTGTGCGTGTCTGAGCTATGATAGTAATTTGTAACTTGTTTGTTCCTTTTCTCTCTCTAAGTGGAGATGAGAGTGCTTATAAAATAACTAGCATAGTGCAAATATTTTTCTGAACAAAAAGGTCAAGAGTTCAAAAACTAATGAAGGACCAGAGTCCTCCTCCATTGCAAGCCCTCAGCTGCTGAGCTGCAGAGTGAGTGGGCTGTGCCATGGTTTATGGTACTTTCTTAATGGCCATAAACTGGCCAAGAAATAATGGAGAAACGGTGAAAATAATGACTCGTAGCGTAAGATTTCACTTGGCTGAACTGTGGCATGTCTAGAAATGAACTGTTCTCTAAATGTTACAGATAAAGAATGGCTTTTATGGTTATGTGATTGTGTGCTGTAGCGCTGTGCAATTAATAAGTGGCCTAACTGTGGCTGTCTGTGTATGAAGGGGAATAGCTTTAAGTCATCATTAGCTGACCTTAATTAATGGAGTAATGTATGTGCAGGTGGTTTTTGTCTATATGAACTTTGCCTTCTTTGTGCTTTCAGGCAAATGTGAATGTGTTCTGATATAACAAGAATAACTTTTTATCAAATGAGCGATGTTTATATGTGCCCTGTGGTGCTTCATTGTACTCGATTCCTCCTCAGGCACTAGCAATTTATTGCTCACTCCCTCATCAGTCGGGAGCAGTGGGGAGGAAAAGCTTTGGGGACAACATACTCTGCATAAGGATGCAGTGAACACATTTAAATTTCAGTGCAATTTAAAACCACGAAGGCAAGATTAATTATTTACTGGTTATAGTCCTGCACTGAGGACATCCAGCTGAGCCCTTTACCAAAGACACTTTGTTTGATGGAGTGTAGTTTATTAATTGGTTTAAAGACCTGTCCTTTTTCCAGGCCACCAGCCAATTCAGTGCTTAGCAGATATGTATGTTGTTACTTGGCCTTGACTTTTGTTTCACCAGTATTTTATCTGCAATGGATGCTTGTAGTCTGCCCTTTAACGGAAACGTATCCCTCATTCTCAGGGCTAATTTCTTGTTTATAAATTTAATGCCTTTCCACCCTTCTTTCTAACATGTCCAGTCTTTGAGAACATAAGTCAGGGTTGAAGGAACTGAAGTAAAGGGAATCCTGCCCAGGTCTGGAAGTCATGTGGAACCAGTCTACCCATGCTGTTCCTGACAGGAGGCACCTCAGGTGTCAGCATGGAGTGGGTGATGAGTTCCAGGTCTGTTCTGGTGGCCACGACATGTCCGGCTGCCTCTCACCTGTAGATGCTAGTGGAACTGCTCTGTTTGCCCATGTCCATCGCAGAAGGAGAACACCTGTCTTGATTGCTCAGTGCCTGTATTGTTTTGGTGGGCTGGTTGCCCTTGATAGCAGTACTATGTGTACCTTTGCCATCAGCACTGAGTTGCTACAGCTTTTAATAATAATAATAAAAAATAATCCCCTCTTACCTTCCTGATTTTCCTTTTGGAAACAGTTGCACCATTCTAAGTAAAGTGCTGTTTTGTTTGATGAGGGGAAGGAGGGGAAGCCTCACCTGGAGCAGATGCCTAGTATGGAAAATCTCTCTCCATATTGGAAATTACACATAAGCTGTATAGCATTATGGTGTATAGTATTAAGCTGAAAGTATTATGCAAGCAGTCCTACACCATTGTGGGGCTTTCTGCTCTCTGACTGAGAGGCTTCGTACATCAGATGCTCTGAACAGCTCACAGAGCTTTGAACTCCCTTTGATCCCCAACGTGGGAGAGCAGTGGGGGTACCTGGGCAGCTTTTTCTGTTTCTACACAGCTATGCCAGATTATACGTGTAAAACACAAAGTACACTGGATTTGTGAACTGCTTGCAAATTTGATCTTGGTGTGATTTGAATTTTGTAAGGGCTAGGTTTGTTTTGTCTTTCAAGAGAATTTATCTCTGCTCATGTTTGTTGTTTCTTCATAGATGGTTTGCGGGTGATGTGTGTGCAAGTGCCTCAAGTTTCTCCTACAAGATGTGTTCCACAAATCCAGCAAATTGGGTCACCTTCGATGATGAGCCGCTCTTTCAGTCACCTCAGAAATCAGTTGATAATCAGAGTAGTTGTAAAGCAAATGGCCTTAAACTCAATCTGTCTAGTGTGCATGAGTCTTCAAGTAGGTCATCTTCTACAGGCAGCACTCCACTCTCATCTCCTGTAGTTGATTTCTACCTAAGTCCTGGACCTCCCAGCAACTCTCCACTTACTACACCTACCAGAGACTACCCAGGAAACCCATGTATCCCAAAGTCTGGGATTCACATGCTTTATCCCATCCCTGAATGGCCTTCAAACGTTAACCTTCTTCCATCACCGGGGATTTGCTCATCCCTAGCCTCGCAGAAACCGAGCAGCCTTCCTTTGAACACCTCACCTAATGACCATCCAGTTAAGACTTCAGTCTCCAAATCAGCAGACAAAGGAAGCCCTAACTCACCAGGAAGCTGTGAGGAGTCAGCTCTGGGGCGCTTCCCATACATCCAGAGTGACTGTGCTTTTTCCAGTCCTTTTTGGAAGGAAGGGTGCTCGCTCAGCTTGTCACCAGCTAATGTTAGCATGCACAGGAAGGACAGAGTGCTCGACAGGAGCATCTGTCATCCTAAAGACAAAGAAACTTGTCATGATCAGAAAAGCCTTAACCAGGGCTCCTTCAGTTACATCTGTGAGAGGCTTGAACACCTGCAAGCTGATAGCTGTGACACTGTGGAAACTCCACCCATCTCCAGCACTCACGCGTGGCACAAGCTCTCCCCCACTATCCCACGCAGCCTCTTCAGGAGCCGGAAAGCAGATGGGTGGCCATTCATGCTGAGGATTCCTGAAAAGAAGAACATGATGTCGTCTCGGCAATGGGGCCCTATTTACCTGAGCGTCCTACCTGGAGGTGTTTTGCAGATGTATTATGAAAAGGGCCTGGAGAAACCTTTCAAGGAATTCCAGCTGCAGCCACAATGTAGACTATCTGAACCCAAATTAGAGAGCTACAATGTCTCGGGAAAAATCCATACCGTGAAGATCGAGTGTGTGTCGTACACAGAGAAAAGGAGGTATCATCCCAAAGTAGAAGTGATCCATGAGCCAGAGGTTGAGCAGATGTTAAAACTGGGCACCACAGATTATAATGACTTCACCGATTTCCTCGTAACAGTTGAGGAAGAGCTTATGAAACTTCCTACTCTTTCTAGACAAAAGAGGAATTATGAAGAGCAAGAAATGACTCTTGAAATAGTGGATAACTTTTGGGGGAAAGTCACTAAGGCAGAAGGAAAACTCTTAGAAAGTGCCGTCATCACGCACATTTACTGCCTCTGTTTTGTGAATGGAGGTGCCGATTGTTTTCTAACCCTGAATGACCTGGAGCTCCAAAAGAGGGATGAGCGTTACTTCGACAAGGAGGAGGAGAAGAAGAAATGGATCGATATTCTCGATTGCCATTTCCATAACTGTGTCAAAGCGCAGGAATTCGAGCAGTCACGGATTATTAAGTTTACACCCCCGGATGCCTGTAGGCTGGAACTGATGCGTTTCAGGACACGGTATAATGGGCAAGACCTTCCCTTTTCCGTGAAGGCTGCGGTAGTGGTTCAGGGGGCATACATTGAACTTCAGGCTTTTATAAACATGTCTTCAACTGCTCCGATCCCGACGTGTTTACCCTCTGTGAAATACTGTGAAAACGTTATGATACGCTTTCCTGTTCCTACACAGTGGATCAAAGCACTTTGGACCATGAACCTCCAAAAGCAGAAGTCCCTAAAAGCAAAAATGAATAGGAGAGCGTGCCTTGGCGCTTTACATGAGGTTGAATCTGATCCTGTAATACAAGTCTCAGTTGGAACAGCAAAATACGAGAGTGCCTACAGGGCTGTGGTGTGGAAGATTGACAGGCTTCCAGATAAAAATTCAAGTAAATAATTTGCACTATAAAGTTATGGGATTGGGTGTGTGTCTTCACTGTTTTTGTGCTTGTGCACCCCCATTAGCTGCCTGTTTTGGGTTTTTACCTGTGCACTGCTATTGGTAGAAGCCGGAGCAATCTTTTAGGAAAAAGAGAATATAGCCTTTTTTTTTTTTTAAAGGATATTTTCCTAATTTATTTCATGGAGTCAGATGCATTATTGTCAGTCATTTTAAGTGAGCAGCATCATGGAAGTGGATCTCATTCTGAGTAGACATCAAATCTGCAATAAGACAGAGGGAAGGGTTTGTTCTTTCTGTATACCAGCTGGGCAATGGGTGGGATGGGAAGAAAAAGTCTTCTGGTAAAATGATTTGTCCACCTGCTATCACACAGTTAATAGAAAAGGTGGTGGTATCATCACTGCTGGGTCTTGGCTTTCCAGCATCATTTAAGAAATGGTAAGTATGATACATACCTAGAAGGTTCTGTGGTCAAATTTCCCATGGGAAGGTGACTGTGTTTTTGCAAAGGCTGATATCTATTGCCTCTTTCATCAGTTTGTGCGTTGAGATTGTACATTCATGGCAATAGCTGCACTGATGCAAAATGCCTCCCCACTTTATTCCCATTTCTTTCTGGTAGTGGTACCTCACTGAAAACTTGCAGCAATAAAATCAGCTACGTTTATGGTTGCACACATGGAAGTAGTTAATTTATCAGAAAAAATAGGACTTTTTGGAGAAGAAAAGTATAAATATTTGGTTTTAAAATTCCAATTCTCAATCATGTTACCAGTACTTTTTTAAAGGCATAGTACTTTTCTAAAGGCATATAAATTCTTGAGGAATACAGTATCCTGCTTCAAGTTCTGTAGAGTGAAGAAATTTGATCCTTTCCTTGAATATGCATTATATGTACTTTAGGCTTTGGGAATTTGTGTAAGACAAGGGCACCCGTTAAAGCATTTTGCCTAAAATATCTGTATAATCTGTACTTTTAAAAAGGGGGTAAGTGCATGTTGCTAACAAATGGATTGTCCTAGTCTTGTATTTTCCTAACTACCTCTTTAAAATGTCAAGAAAAGATTTCATCTTCTTAAGTCTTGGTTTCAGGTGTGCTAGCAATAACCTGACATATTAACTCTCAGATTCTGACAGCTAGATGCATGTGCAGGTGAAAGTTAACATTCAAAAGTATTAAAAAAAAAAAAAGAGTAAAGACAAAAAAATTACCAAGGATTTCCCCCCTCCCCCCTCATTTTTAACTGATTTTAAGTTATGGTTAATCTGACCTGTTGTTTAGGTAACTATGACTTTATTTTATTTTTTTACAATTTGATATTTGAGTTAAGACTGATGGAAAAAAGTGGTGAAGGAGCAAATGAAAAGGGAATATTATCCTGAGCCTATATATGAACTAAATTGCTTGTGGGTTAGAACAGCATTTGTAATCCTCCTACATCAAGAGATGGTGTTTACTAACAGTGCTGCATTGAAATGCTGGTCCTCTTTGCGTGTGGACTGGGACTTGCTCAGGTGATGAGGTCTCTCAAGGCCTGAGGGACTGTGCCTTTCACTTCCCCGAGAGGCACTCTGTGGGAGGAACAGCACAAACCCCGCTGCGGTCACAATCAGAAATTATGTTGTGTTAATGCCATCTCTGTTTTTCCCTTTCTTTTGCTTTGGAGGAAGCTGTGGTTGGCTTGGACCTGTGGCTAATGCTGTATCTAGTTCTCCCTGAACTGGCTGAGCCCTCCCTTTTACATTCTGCGTTTCTGCTGCGCTACTCGAAGAGGATGGTGGTGGCTGCCATGGCAGTGGGAGAGAGGAGGAGATGCGGCATCAGCAGATGTGCTACTGACAGGGAGGGCGGAAGAGTTAATGAAGAGATGTTGGAGAATTAGTAGGCAGAAAAAGATTCTTCAGGTCTTCCAAATCTGTAGATGTGGGTGTCCTGTGCTATAGGTTTCAAGGGTTTGCAACTTGAAATGCTGGTGTGATCCATGTGTTTTCCCAAGGTTTATGGGACTAACTGTTTGGGAAGCTTTTAGTATTCTTTGCTATTTAATGTCGGTTTGGTTCTGCAAAACCAAGTCAAAATTTAGGCAATTTTAAAGAAGATTACAAGTCTTCCCAAGTTTTTAATTCCCTGCAGTTCTTTCACCTTAAGATTTGGTGTGCACAATTAACTTTAGATTTGTGTTATTTGAAAGTAAAAACTGGGGGTTTTTTTGTGGCATTCTACACTTTATGTTATTTTCTACCAGTAGCTTAAACTTTTGACATTTGAATAAGTCCTTTGGCTGAGACCTGCAAAATCATTTGTATCCTTGAAATGTTCATGTATTTGAGAAAACATTGTGGTAGTAATACTGCCAGGTCAAATTTTAAACCTCTTTATCAAGTGCTCTGTACACAGTTAAGAGTTTAAAAATAGAGTTGTCCCGAGGCGTGCCAGAAATCTGGAAACAGTCAGACTAATAGAAATATGTAAACTTTCATAATATGTTTATTCCAGCAGGGAAAATATGCCGAGGCTTTTGCTGTCAAAAAGCCTTTGCCCAAGGCTTTAAAAGAAAAAAAAAAAAAAAAAAAAAGGAAGAAAAGGGAAGGTCGCCTATAGTTATATTGTGGCTTCAATAATAGCCATTGAAATATGTTATTATCCACTGGATTCTACTAGAGCACTTCTTTGGAAAAGTGGTCAAGTGAAGTCAATATGAGCTGTGAGGTACTCCAGACTTTTAAAAGCTGACTATGCTTATTCAGACATATATATGTAGAATTCATAGAGTTTGGAGCCAGAAGGTTAGCATTATTTAAAAATAAATTAAAAAAAAAAAGTAAAAAAGCCACAGACTTTGAAGGGCTGATCCAATGAAATTTCTGCAAATTGATTCTATATTTCTGAAGTCAGGGCATTTGTAAGGAAATATGGAATATATTATGATTTTAGCACAGTACTGGGGTCAGTCTTTGCAGTGGAGAAGGTGTGTGCACTTGTCTCACCCAGGGAGCTGGGGAGAGACACTGAAATGCTCTGTTTTAATCACTCACCGTGTAAATTAGAGTCCTGTAGTGTTTCTTGCTAGGGCACCTCCATCCTTGGGCCGTTGTGTAAAGCTCTTCAGATGATTATTTCTTCTTTTATTCTGCATCCTGGAGCCACACTGAGGAAGCAGTGATTAAACAACACGGCAAATTGGAGCCAGGAGAGGTTGTGGCTGCTGGCAGCCCTTTACTGCCTGTAGCATCTGAGCATGGACTCCGGAGTGTGGGAGGTGATGTGGTTCCCAGCGACTGTCAGCTGCTGCTTTTCTTATTTTCTAAATTGCCTAGGTGGAAACTCCAAACCATGACTCTGTCAGGTGGGCTCAATCCCTGTCCATCCTCCTTCTGGCACCAGCAGCATTGTAAACTGCTTCTTGGTGGTAGCACCATTCCCACTCCCCTATTTCCTATGCATTTCTCCCTGCAGGTTGGGTAAATGCACCCATTTAGACATAGCTGCAGGAGTTATTAACTTCTAACAATCCTATTATAAATCTGTGTCTTAGTAATTATTGAGGTTTCCATGTTCAAAATAAAACTTTTAGAACTGGACCAATTTTGGCAAAAATAGAATTTCCCCCTTAAGTAAAATAACCAGTACATTTTTTGTCTTAGATTGCTTGGCTTCAGGAACCTTTCTCAGATCAAGGTTGCTTGAATGCTACTTGTTCAGGTGAATAAAGTCTAAGCAGTGTGAATAGATTCAAAGTTAGATTCTTAATTGCTTTTGAAATGCCATATGAATGTTAAATGATATTTTGAATCTAGTTTCATAGTTTTAGTGATCTTTGTTTGTTTGTTTTGGCTTTCTTGTTGGTATTCCTCAAAGAAAGAGGGCAAGAATTTGGAATGTTCTTTAGGATATAGGAGCCAGATTTGAAGAATCAGGACAGACTAAAGTCTCTCAATTCACAGAAGTCTTAACAAGTTGCCTAGACACCTAAACTGCTGGATTTCTGTCTCCTAAATCAGCTCAGTTATCTCCCCAAATTATCTGGTTGCCTTTCAGGAGGGATTCAATTTCACTGGGCCATGTGCTCATTTCTCCACGATGCCTGTTGGGCCACCTTTTGGATAGCTGGGCTTGCATCTGGATATGTCCTCTCATGGTGTACAGATTACACTGTGCCTACTCCAACCCACTTGTCTTTCCACAGAACTACCTTCTCTCTCCTTCTGGCCTTTACAGCACTGCAGTTTGTTTTGCAAAAGGATCCTGCACATGCAGCCTCTCTTTTGTTCCTCTAACTCCAGTGTAATACAAGGCCTGGGAAGCAGTAGTTTCATGGAGCAGAAATGACAAGGACTGGCCAATTATAGGTGGAAACTAAGAAGATGTTTGATCAACCAATGTTGGCTGGTCGCTTTGTCATCTGACAGCTGATGGGAAGAAGCACAGCTCAACAGTGCTAGGAGTTCAGCAGAACTTCTCCACAAGTGAAGTGGTGAGTATCTCCTTCTGACATTAACATTGGTACAAGGGACAGATGGGCTGGGGGGAACCCTGTATTTTAGGAGCATGCAAAAATGTCCCATGGAGGCTGCTCCAGGGGACCCAAGGCAATAGCCTTACCAAGATCCCAAAACTATTGTCTCTACCTTTGCAGGTTATCACCTAAGGAAAACGAAGCATCCCACAACTCACTGCATCCCAACACCAAGAGCACCTCATGGGTGTGGGTCAGCTGGAATATAAACTCAGAGATTTCTTTAAGGGCTGTGTGGTACTGAATCACAACTAACATCAGCAGACCAAGAGGAATGCTCTAGGCTGTGGACTGTGGACCATTTATACCTGGACTGAAGTGGACATCTCTCATCCAACATTTGCCATCAGATCTGCCTTGGGAAAATTCCAGGCAGTGGTTATTTCTGGATTCCATTTCTCAGAAGACAAAACAATTATCCAGACAACTCTCATTGCTGTTTGTTTCTTCAAAGGCCTCCCCCCTCCACAGCTGGAAGATGCTGAATTTGATCTCCAAAAGCCCTTAGATCTGTGCCGATTTCCTTCTACCACAAATGGACTCTAAACAACAAACCCTTTCTCCTCAGATCCTTGACTAACCATAGCTCCAGAGGCAGAAAGTGCCACTTCCCTAGCCAAGACAGGACATACCATCTTGGTGCTGCCACCCCTGCTGTCTTCCTCAGGATGCTTCAGCTGTGTCTGACGCTGTGCAGTCTGCACAGCCCAACTCAGCAAACAGCACAAAGTCCAGGTCAGCAAAGTGTGTTGCCAAGCTGCATCCTGGCACCGCCACAGGAGAATGGAGCAGGTCCAGGGAGCCAAAAGGAGTACAGCCCAGGGGTGCTGTGGCACCACACGTGGGATGACTTCTTGCAGTTTGGCTCTGAAGCGAGGGGTGCTCCTTATGACCTCCTTCACTGTTGATGCTGCTGTCACGACAGCTGTTGCTGGGATGACGGAGGATTCAAGGATGGAGAGGCACACCTCAACAGGGGCTCATTCCACCATGTCCAGAATGTCTGGAAGACGGACTGTGGACCAAGAGAGTGTTAGTGCAGGAGAAATGTATTTGGACACAGCAACAGATGAGAAGCAGCAGATCACAGACAAGGCTCACATCACGGAGGTACAGAGATCTGCCCGTCCCTGGGTACATGAGTGATGAAACACCACCTCCTCACGCTTGTTCAGTGCTGCAGCTTCATTCTCAGGGGATTGGTGGGTGTCTGTAACCCTTATTTCTGACTTTGTTCCCTCCTCTATTTCCGTAATAAAATCCCTAATGTTATAGTTTTACTGGTCTCTGTGTTTTGTGTTATTGTCCTGAGACTTTAGCCACATGCTGCATGCCCCTGGCATGGCACTCTTTGCAAACGGGGTGCCTTTGTGCTCTAGTGCCCTGTGGGACCCTGTCCTGTGTGTGCTTAGAGGTGTGAGCAATGTCTCACGCATGCTGAGAGCCCTAATTTAGCTCAAATTGCAGTCAGTCCCTTTTACTCCACCCCCACACCAGCCTCGCTGTCTAGTTGTGTGTGACTGAGCCCAGTTCATGCACAAGTGCACTAAACAGCAGCTTCTTATATGAAAGTGAAGTGATAGTGCTACTCCTTTTGATCATGGCCCTGGTTTGGGTGATGGTTGTAATTTTTAATTGCAGGTGAGTTGTAAAGCATCGTGCCTTGATGGGTGACATGAGTGGGTTGTAAGATCTGCAAGGAGGGCTGAAGTTCTTCCATGTGATCTCTCCAGCCTGTCCTGCTTGGTTTGGTTTCCCTTCCTCTGTGCTGGCATTGGCCATTGCTGGGTGCCTGCTTGCTCACCTTAAAGGTGCTATTATATTGGACATGTTCGGGGGAGCGTTGTTCCCAAAACTTGGGATCTACACGTTTTTTGTTGCAGTGATCCCTACCAGTCCCTTTTGTGGATCTGCTCTTGCATTTATGTGTGTGTCGTGTGACATCTTCCCACAATTTCTGTAACCATTTCCTTCTGAGCACATGTTAGAGCTGTGCTTTGGTAGAAAGAAGCATCTGGTCCCACATGGGGAGTGGTTGCTGGCTCTCCATTGTGATGCACGTTTCTCCAAAGGTGCCTGGGAGACTTCATAGCCAGAGTCTGACACTCTACCATGATGCAGGATCCGAGCTGGTGTTCACATAGCACTATTTTCTGAAATCCATGTGAAGAATCAGTGTTTAGGATAAGGATGGAATGCGATGGACTGCTGGAAGCAAATCTGCGGGGGATGCTTGTAAATCAGCCTCATACAGAGTCCAGCTGGTGAAGGGCTGTGCTTGTCCAGTGACATGTCTCTTCTCTGAAGTGGTGGCTGGAAATGCTGCTGTGTTCCTCTGTGTGTGTCTTTGGGGCATTGAACACTTACAGTCAGCAAACAGCTTTGTAAGCTACTGTTTATTTTTGTTGTTATTAAACATGCTAAAAAGAAGGGTGGAGAAAAAGAGTCGGAGGCTTCCCCCTCTGAAATTTAGGGGCTGATAAATCCAAAGGACACTGCCTATTTCTTCTTCCCTTTCCCTCATCTTTTCTTCCAGGCAGTCAAGTTTTAATTCTACTGTTGAGTGTAAGATCAAAGGAGAGGGAGGGGAATTGTTAATTATGCTAATTATGTACTTAGTAAAAAAAGTGAATTGTTTTAGTATGATTAAGAATAAAGAGCATGAATATCATGATCTTCAAACCTTGATTTTTGAGGGCCTCTTGATATATGGCAGACCTGGAATGAAATCTGGAGGATGGTTTACTGAATTAGACTTTGCTCCAGTGCAGTCAGAGATATTTGTGACAGAACTCTGCCTATCAAACTGCTCAAATGTAAATTATTCCTCAATTCTTGGGCAGGCTGTGAGGCAGGTTCCAGGAAAACCTGCAGCACAGACCAGAGGATGGCCCAAGGCTCCTAGGAACAATGAAGATGTAGCTTTTTTATTTATTTTTTTGCCTTACCAAGTGCCTGTGAGCCTGTGGACGTGGGATGTTACCATCCCATGGGATGGATAGAGCTCAGTGTGTGTTAACTCCATCTTCAAATATTTCCTTCATTCTGATACAAAGTTGATTCCTATCACCAGAGGAAGCCAGTGGATAAAGAATGGAACATTTTTGCCTGAACTTTGAGATGCCACTCAGTGTTGTGGATGAAACCCAAATATACACTGCCAGGCTTGCCTTTGACAAAATACAGCCAATCCTTCCTCTGCTTTTTTTTTTTTTTTTTTTCCTGCCTGCAGCCAAAGTGTAGTTAGTTGTCTGTGCTGATGATTAAAATCCTGGAGAGAAGGAGAAACACAGAATTTCGACGTTTTGCCCTAAAGAATTTGGAGAGGACTCTTTTTGTTATGTTATATTGTACTGCTTTCATGCACACAGTGAGCCTGCTGACCCCCAACTGCTTTGGAAAGCAGGCTTTCACCTCGGTGTTCCTGTGTGCCAAAAGTGCTTTCCCATATCATTACCACATGCAAGAAATGGTAAAGCAAGTGATCCCTAGGATCTAAGCTTGGATTACACTGCTCCAAATATGCTGCACATGGCCTTCATGACTCTGCTTTATAACATGGCAGTTATTTTAGCAATACTTTTTTTTTCTCTGAAGACAAGGGGTTATGTTCTCTTCCTGTAACAAACCAAGCTAGAAAGGGAGTCCAGGTAGCCCTTAACCTGGCAGCTGGGATATATCTTGTTTGAGCAGCACTCTGAGCTGTGCCTTTATCTTCCTGCTGTAGACATACTGTCATAAATGATGTTACACAAGATAGCTGTAGTACTTGAAATAAACACTCCAGTAAAATTCCTACAGTGGAGATCTCTGGAAAGGGGGCTTGTTGCACACAGGGCAGCATTTCTGCCTTAGCTACACTGGTTCTTTTCAATTTTTATATTTCTATGAGCATATGAAGTGCATTTTTAAGGGCAAACTTAGATTCTTTCAAACAGTATGAATTTAGCAACAAAGCCCCAAGTTTGTAACATTCTTCTCTCAGTCAGAAGCTGGGAGGATTGATAAATCTTGCATAAATTAATTCGTAAAACTGCGATGCTTGTGAAAAGTGTGCTGAAGCAGAAAAAAATTGAGTAAAGGGGCACCTTATGTCCAAGTAGCAAAATATTATAGATAGAATAATTTTGTATCACAACTGCTCTGTATTTATAAAAAAATAGAGCTGTGCTCTCTTGCTAGGAGGTAAACCTTATATTGTAAACAAAGAAAAAATAATTCACTGATGATGTGATGGTTTTCTTTTTGTTTTCCAAGGTTCAGATCATCCACACAGCCTGTCTTATAAATTGGAACTTGGATCAGACCAGGAAATACCATCTGACTGGTATCCATTTGCTACTGTCCAGTTTGTTGTTCATGATACCTGTGCCTCAGGAACAGAAGTCAAGTCCCTGGGCATAGAGAGTGATCTGCAGCCCCAGAAACACGTGGTTCAGAAAGCTTTTTACAATTGCCAGGTATTTTCAGGGCTATGCTTTCCATATTTTCCTCCTCTTCTACTTCCCTACTCCCACAAACAGTATTTGAAAAACAAATGTGCTTTGTATTCTAAACATATCTTGCATGTACTTTTGATGATTTTAAACAAAAGAATCATTAAATAATAATTCCTTATCTGATCAAAGATGATGCTGAAAAACAGCACATTGAATGCAGCCTTGTTTTTCCTCAGTTGAGCTATTTTTGGGAGTAGTGGTTTTGAAATCTGTTGGGTCGGGAAATGTTTTGCTTCTGTGTCAAATCTTTTTTTCATGTCATTGCTGCAATTCACACTTTCAGTGTCCAATTATTTGCTAATTCCACCTGGTTCTTCTTGTTTTCTAACTACAGGTTGAAATTGAAAAAAAATGGATTAGGCTTGATGGAGAAGACCCAGACAAGGCTGGCAACTGCCTAATGCAGTGAAAGAGAGGAGGCATCGTCAGACGATATTAGTAGGAATCAGTTTACATAGGAAATTCTATTGTTAGAAGAAGCGCAGTGACCTAGTTTAGGATGAACATGGTCATTGAATTTTTTTTTTTTTTTAGTTCTGATGGGTTTAATTCTGCAGATCAGTACTCATTTGCCTGGCCTGCATTCAAGTAAGCTTCCTGTCATGGGAATACCGGTATGAGTAAGCTCTCCTTATAAAGAGCTGCAGGATGTGAGCACTTAATTGACTGATTGTAATATATTCTTTTCTTGTTGTGTATCTATGACTTGGGAATGATCTCATACTCCATATTGAAACCTAATGGCACTACTCAAAGAGGTCATGTTCACTTGGACGTGTAATATTTGGTAATAAAAACTTCCAGACTGTTAATGTGCAGACCAGCATCTGTGTAAGGTCCAAGAGGACCAATTATATTTTTTAGTGCTGTTTGAAAACTCAAGTCCCTCATGTTTCTGCTCCCCTTGATGTATGTGAACAGAAGAAGTCAAGACACTATTCTTGACAAGAGCCTTAATTAACGAGTTGGAAACTAGGTGATTTCATTGGTAAAATGGGAAAAATTCCTCTGTAATAATGCTCTTCATTTCTCTGTGGCTGTGGCTATTTCCTCCCCAGCACTTTATAGGTTCACTCAAAGTAATCTCATGGGCAAAAAAACCCATATGGCACATGTGATGGAAATTTCTGTGCCAGCATTAGACAATTCTTTTTCACTACTGTAGCAAGTGAGGTAAGGGGTGGATCCTCAGCGAGTGTAAATCAGTCCAGGCCCATTTAATTTGATGAAGCTTTGAGAATATACAACAGAGGAGGTTTTCCTCCTCAAGCTGAGCAAAAGGCTGATGGCTGCTGTTTGCTCTGGCTCTCCTTGAGTATGCAAACTGCAGATGTTGGTTTGGAAATTGCAGAAGTTGTGGCTTTGAGTAACTTTTAAGACAGTCTTTTCATACATGGGAAGGGAGATGTTTTCTGGCTCTAAGATGCTACTGGCTTTACAGGCATTTTCCATGGGGAAATAATGCAGGAATGGACTGTCACAAGAGATGTGAAGCTGTGATGCTTCGTCAGGCAGCCTGAGCTGCTAATCAAATGTCAATGTGTTAAATGTGTTTTCAACAAACAATTGTCATTTAGGGAAAGGCTTTAATAATTCCCCTCAGCCATTATATCCTTGGTCATTTTCTGCTGGCTGTAATTCCAGGTCTGAAAAAAATCTTATAAATTGAAAAAAATGCTCCTGATACTTTTTTTTGGCTGCAGATTTCCTAAAACTATCCTTACTTCAAACTGATATTAGTGGAGGACAAAAGTATAGTAATGCACTGCCTCACTTTATATTTTGTACAGCTTGTAACTGTTTAGATGAACACTGTGTAAAAATACAGATAAATGTTATTCCCCAAAAGTAGAAATATGTGGGATATGCACTGAGAAAATTACCAGTCTGAGGAAACAGAAGACCATAATATGAACCTAGTTCATCACAATAAACTTTTCCCCCATTCGGAAGCTGAGAATGAAATGGGTAATAGATTCTACAGTAAGTCCTGAGGGCAGGTTTTTTATGGGTATTGCATTGCCAAAGCTCCAAATAGACTATTATGGTATTTGAGCTTCTCTATATATCCCTTTTTATTAGCAGATTATATTGTTATAAATCTAAGCAAGCATTGGAGTATAGTAGTGATCCAAATATGTCTCAGCTCTTGCATCCTCCATCCGTGTTTTGAATTGAGAAACCATTAGCACCTTCAAGTCATGTCTGTTGTGTTTTATTAATATTTAATTTTGGTTTATATACTGCTCAGCTGAACTAAGGGGCAAAGTGTTTGTGCTGGGCACCATGGCAAGTTCTGCAGTGTGCTGAAGTCCATGGTTATACTAGAGCTACAAATATCTATTAACCTCTTTGCTCCGTGAGGGAGAGGAAGCAAAATACTTGTTGCAAATACCTGCACAAACCTTTGTCTGAGGCTGACTTGTTTTGACTTGCATTAATACATCTAATTCAGTAAACCTATTAGCAGTGGTTAGTCTCCAAAGCCTGACTTGAACACCTGGCCCCTATTTTTCTGTTTCTTAAGGAGGAGAAACTCTTTCATCCTAATACCTCCATTCACAGCACTCATCTCCTGGGCATTCAGTACCCGGTGGTGTTACAGAAGCAGTGGCTGCTTTTCTTCTCTCAGGTGTCTGCTGTGTCTCAGGATTCTTTAAGAAGCTTGTCTAGTGTTGACCCTTCGAGACATGAGCTGTTGTTTTGAGTGAGTGGTCTAAATGATGAATGACCACCTTACAAGTCATCATTCCTCCTAGTGAATCTGTATTATATCTGGTATGGTGCAAATGGTCATTCAGACTTACTGAACTCATTAACAAAAAAAGGTCAAGCTACGGCTTTATGTATGTTGCAAACTCTTGGATTTCCATCTGAGGCTTGCAAGACTTGATATTAACCTTAATTGGAATTGGATCAGAATCACAGGGAATTAATTCCGCAGAAATATTGCCACACTGAGAGAAAGTTACTCTAATACATGGTTTTCTGTTTAAACCTGACAATTAGTGCAGCCTAAGGTTGAGTAATTGCCCTGTTCAGTCTCAAACTGATGCTTATATGCCTTTGTGTCAGAATATTTAAAAATAGGCCGCAGTTTAATGGAAGAAAATTTGGGTTGTCTGACTTTGCCCCCCACACACCTCAAATTCTAACTTCCTATTCTATTGCAACATGCCTAAGCAAAAACAAACACTCTGACTTCCCCTTTTTTCTGCATTGTCTGGTGACCTTAAGTATAACCTACTAAGGAAATATTCTCCATGTTTAAGACTCATTTGCTAACATTTTCTATGAACACGATGGCAGCTGACAGTGAGTAAACATACCGGTTCTGATTCTTTAGAAATCTGGGCTATAAGTAGTCTAATTGTAATTTGGCGGGGCTGGAGGGGGGAAATGGAGAGGAGGAACAGTTACAATAAGGTGTTGTGATGCTCAATGTCCAGCTAGCAGAAGGACTGGATCTTTAAATAATACATGAGGTACATTGGCACCATGTGAGGAACCAGGTTTCACACGTATCTGATCTCTGCTTCCAGCAGCGAGCGCCTGCAGTCACTGAAATGCTTCCAACTGTTTGGGTCACTTAAGATGCTGACATTTTGCTAACATTTACTGCAAGGCAGTGTTTAGATACTATCTGTGTTTCCTTCACAGAGGACCAGCAGGGTTTGGGATATTTTGTATCTAAAACATAAATCAATGAGAACAGCTATTTTTATAGTGTGTTTGCCTTACTTATGGTGTTGTATTAGCTGAAACCGACAAACCTTATCTTCGCATTCATCTTTCTCAAACTAATTGTATTACTGAAGGTAAATGGTACTTGATGTAATTTTGGATTCAAACACCCATTGAAGTCAATGGAAGTCTTTTAACTGACAAAATGGGATCTGCATCAAAGTCTCTAAGGAGAGGGGAAAAAAAAAAAAGAAAGAAATAGTGGTAATGGGCTGCAGAAGATTTTTGATGTTAGTAAGCAACCTGCAATGCGTGCTTATTCCAACCAGAAAAGAGCACAAAAAAAAAGAGGTGTTACCATGCGTCGGAGCTGAAACTTTGCAGTGATTGGAAACAATGGTCCAGTTGCCCCTGTGTAGCAGTTCCTGAGAAATGAAGATGATGATGCACTCCATTGAACTTGGTGCCAAGCCACTGTCATCCTTATGCTCGTTTTTTTTTTTTTTCCAGATTCTGTGTTAATTGTCCAAAAGTACTTTACATCTGAAAATGTATTTTCATATGTTACTTTTGGTTGTGTTTATTTTACCTGACAGGCTTCTTAGCTGCAGTATTGGTGTCCATACTTCCATTTTGCATTTATTTGTCTTTTTGTTAACTAAACAGACTAATTGCTGCAGTTAGTAGTTCTTAGCAGTACTTAAAATAACTCTGAAGCAGTGCTGTTACTTTTAATGGAAACTATAATTTTATTTCAGTCTTTTTGCCAGTATAAGTACAAACAGATCATGCTGATAATCTTGTAATAACATTTTGTAGATTGCATATTGATTAAAAAAATAAAGTTGTATTTCAAACTAACAGTTTCTTGTCCCCTCACTAGAAATTTATCAAGCTAGTTTTACATTTACTATAATTAACTGGTCAATCTCAATCATCAAGTATTGCAGTTTATTAGAAAGAACTGTTCCCTGTGGGTGGGGAACATCACTCCTCATACTAGATAAAGCTTGTTGCAGGAAGCTCAATGATGCACTATATTCCATTGACCATGGAATGGGTTGGGTTGGAAGGGACCTTGAAGATCAGTCAGTTCCAGGCCCCCTGCCTTGGGCAGGGACACCTTCCGCTAGATCAGGTTGCTCAAAGCCTCATCCAACCTGACCTTGGACACTTCCCAGGGATGAGGCATCCATAGCTTCTTTGGGCCACCTGTTCCAGCGCCTCACCACTCTCATGGTAAAGAATTTCCTACTAATATCTAATCCAAACCTTCCCTCTTTCACTGTAAAGCCATTCCCCACTGTCCTATCACTACATGCCCTTGTAACGAGTCCCTCTCCATCTTTCTTGTAGTCCCCTTTAGGTACTGGAAGGTGCTATAAGGTCTCCCTGGAGCCTTCTCTTTTCCAGGCTGAACAAACCCAGCTCTCTCTCTCCATAGCAGAGGTGCTCCAGCACTATAATCTTCTCTGTGGCTCTCCTCTGAACTTGGTCCAGCAGGTCCACGTTCTTCTTATGTTGGGGACCCCGGAGCTGGATGCAGTACTCCAGGTCATGTCTCATGATGATCGTTTATGGCAGACCCTATTCCTGCCTTATTTGCCTAACAGTAACCCAGAGAATATCCTGGTTTTCACAATACCCTCTGTTCTCTCTGGGATATTCAAATATAATGTAGCGACAACTGTTTAAGTCTTTCACAAATTTCAAAGCCTGTTCTTCAAATGAGCTGTTACTAGGGAAACACTGAAACCTCGGTGGGGAAATACGGGAATAAGGTGAGAGGTTTGTGAGGCAGCATTCAAAGAATGGGTTTAAAGAATAAAATAATCATGCCACTTGTCCTATGCTGCTGTGTCTGTAGCAAAGCTGTCAGCTATTCTGGGAAGCACTGGGAAATAGAGTTAACATCCATTCCCACTTCAGTGGTGTTCTATCCTTCAGTGAGCACCTGCAAATGGAAAGCAGGTGTCTAGCAAAAAGTATGGTCCCCTTACAGAGCTTTTGCAATGTTTAAAAGTATCAGTGCACAAAATGATTCAGGTACATGAAAAGTGAGATGACAAATTACTAGAGTACAAGTAAAAACATAAAAACATTTATTTTGGGACAGCTTCCTAGATTCTGTTATGCCTAGTAGCTGCTATTTTATAGCGCTGTTTTTCCTTAGCAAAAACAACCTGTAATTTTTTACAATAACAATCATAACATGTAAGTGGTGCTCACACTCCCTGCTGAAGCCTTACTGATAAAAATAAAAAAGCATTCACTCAAATTCTGTTTTGCCGTCCCAAACCCCAGTGTGATTAGGGTTTCTGGTTGTGGGTGAATACAGTCTAATGTTACGTTGCACTATGATGGCCTTTTCGGTTTAATATGGAAGAACTTTCACTCTATTTCCTTTTTTGACAAGAAAAGTCCAAGGGGAAAAAGGTAGAAGAGGGGCTGTGTTGGGAGTAGAAGAGACCTGTGAAGAGTGACCAGCAGTGGAGGTTGGAGACAGAAAGCAGGGAGTGAGCAGAGAGCTGGCAAAAAGGAAAGGGCAGCAGGCAGAGCTTGTTTGCAAGGGGTAAGGAGAACTGATGCCTCTCTAAGTCAAGTTGAAAAGCTTAACTATACGAAGGACTGAAACAGAAAAGTGGTGAAGAAACCATGTAGAGAAGTGCTTTCTAGGGAAGGTATTGAGAACAAAGTTGTGAGGAGCTGCGGGGGGTGGAGGAAAATGAACTGAATGATCTCCTGGGGTGGGGAGGAGGAGCTGAAGCAGCTGAAGGGGGGGGGGGTGGGTAGGCAGAGCCACTGAAGACACAGCAGGTGGTTGTGAGACTGATGGGGCACAGTGAGAGGTGTCCTCCCTGAACAAGCCAAGGTGGTGCCTGCTTGTGCACCATGCCATGCAGCTGGCCCTGCTTTCATCCAATGTGTGCTGCCATCCTGCACCAAGCAGAACTTCCCCCACCTTGAGCATCCCTGTGTCACATCTGCACAGCTGTTGGTAATGGGGACCCATCTTTCTGCGCAGGGCAATCTTGCTCATGCAAGAGGAATGACACACTCATGCTGAAAGAGGTGCAATGAAAATATCAAATAGAACCCATCAGTGAAACAGGGAGAATTTAAAGCAAGAATTTAGGCCTTAGCCTGGTGATACCCAGACGTAAGCTACCCCTCTAACTTTCTTGGACTGCTATCTAGGAAGGGACCTTCATCTGTCAAGTCATCTGTAATGTGGAGTAGATTTTACTGTCTAAATGATATCAGCATTTAGATGACAGTTCATCCAAAATGGAGGGAGCCATTCACTGCCTGAAGAGAAAAAAGGAAATGCTGTTTTAGCCCACTTCATGGAAAGCCATCACTGAATATCTTTGCTGTTATCTGTGTGATTATAATGTCAAAAGAGGGGTGCAGAAGATCTGCTTTGGGCAGATTTAAATGAAAGTAGAGCTGGGGGAAAGAGATAAAAAAACAAAGAAGAATAAAGTTAAGTATTAGGACAGCAGGAGCCCATCCACTTTTGCTCAGAAAAGGAAGCTCAGGAATATGATGAGCAAATGTAAATGCTTCCCACACCCACTGTGGGAATGCAGGTTAGACTTCATACAACAGTTATTCTTTAATGGACTTAAATTGATATCAATTAGGCAGTAAAAAGGAGAGCCTGACTGCTAAGCTGTGCTTCAGCCTGTTTCTCAAAGTCACTTGCTGGATGGTTTTAGTGATTTGGTTAGTGCTGTAAACCCCAATGCCGGTGAAAGGGGCTGATGTGATCACTCCGCTGTATTCCTCTTGAAATTACCAAACACAAAGTTAGACAGAGCAAAGTGGCCTTGCCCAAAACATGCTGCTCTTCTCTTATTTAAATTCTCACTAAAACTGCTGGATTTCTGCAGTAGTCTACTTCACTCCGAACTTCCATCAGCTCATTCAAATAAGGAGAAACTATGTTTCTGGCATTTACTCTGCCACTGCACCCTGCCTCTGAGTGGTTCTGCACATCTCTGGTAGTTAGTCCCTCCCCATTGGAGTCAGGGAGCCCAGGACCAGGTAAGTGGCAATTACAGACAGGTAAGGAAGGAGTGGGATTTCAACTACTGGTGAAGGGGGCAAAACTAGATGTCAGGCAAGGGACTTAGAGGGAGAGAAGGCAAAGGCAGTGGACAAAAGAGAGGGCTGGACTGTGGCTTTTCTTGGGGATGCAGGGCAGGAGGTCGGGGTCTCTCTGGGAGAAAAGGGTGGTATAAACATCTGTATGTCACACTCAGGGAAACAAGGCAGACAGCAAAGAAGGTGCAGGAACAGGGGATGAGCACAGAGCTGGACAGCAGCAGGAGTGGGATAGAAAGCAAGGACAAGAACAAGAACAGTGAAATGACTGGTGGCTGCTCTTTCCCTTTGAGAATTTCTCTCCACATAAGGCATATGTATCAGATTGAGTATTTAGGAGAGGCAAGGCTTATTTCATCCTTAATTAGGCTTACTCACACTATACAAGTCTCTGGGCTTACCAAGGAGCTGAGATATACAGTACTATTCAGTATATTCAATCCATCAGACTGCCATTTTTATATAGCAGTTTATACAGGTCAGAGCTCTTCATAAGCCACCCAATGTCCTGAAAATTTGTCATTAAATTGAATTAAGAGACAGGCCTTTCTATAGTTCTTCTGATAAAGTGGTTTAAATCAGGTAAAAAAAAAAAAAAAAAAAAAAAAAAAAAAAAAAAAAAAAAAAAAAAAAAAAAAAAAAAAAAAAAAAAAAAAAAAAAAAAAAAAAAAAAAAAGAGAGGCTCTTGAAGAAACAGGAGTCACACATGATAAATGAAAAAGGAACAAATCATAGGTCCTGGTATTATCTGTCTCAGAACTCTGAGGGAAATGATGGAGCTTGTAACAAAATCATGCTGTTAATAAAATTGGTTATGAGACTAGAGTGCTGTATATCTATGAGTCAATAGCTAAAAACAAAGGGAACACGTTAGAGAATATCTTTAAAATGAAATTACACCTTTGCTCATGTCACGGTATCTCCATGAGGACTGTCTGGATTCTGAAACTGGTTCCTCCTAAGAATGTTTGCTTTTACTTCGAAAAAAAAAAGGCGAGATGGTATTTGTAAAGTATGCCTTGAGACAGAATTCTGCAGTCCTGCGGCTGAGTGGCTATGTTCCTGTACAGCAGCAACGCTGGATTTAAACAGGAGAGGGCAGTCATGACCAAGCATCCGAGTGTGCTGAGGCATTTCTGGAATGGAGATATTTGAAAAAGGTTGTTGTTTTTTTTTTTTTTTTAAATGATTAATAAAGGTTCATCATCCAAAAATAAATCTTTTCTAGACATCATGTATCAAGTGCATTATAAATAATTACAAATTAAAACCTGTCCAGAAAATGAATGTTTGAGGTGTCCTTAAGTAGCACTATCCCAAATGCTGACAAAACCCCTGAAAAATCAGGAAGGTTTGAACAGCATGCTAATCTTTTTGATAGCCTCATTTCTAAAACTCTTGTGAGATGTTAAAGAGACTGCTGGGATGGAAGCAGAACCAAGACTGATAAAGTCTGTATACTGTTCCCCACTGCCATTTGTGAGCTTGTGCAAGATATTTGCTGTGTCTGTGCCTCAGTTTCTTCTCTTGAAAGTAGGGTTAAATGTTAAAAAAGTCCATAAGCATGAAAATGACTACAGGGCTGCACTTTATACTGCAGGACACTGATAGTAGGTTAAGATCACCATATCAAAGCTAGACAGTCAGAATGGGTAATGCTCTTCACAGATATTTTAATATTTTTTCCTTGTCCAGAGATGATTGAATTTTTTCAGTGCATACCAGGCTTTCTCATGCTGTTCAGCTGACACTGTTTGCAGTGCTTGGATGAAAAGACACCTTCTCTAGGCATTCGTAAAAGAAATTATATAAGGTGTGTTGCCAGACCTCAGATGAAAGCCTAAGCACCTTGGTTAGCAGGAAGTGCCCTCTACAAACTCCCTGTGCAGCTTGGAAAGCTGTATTCCCTCTCCCAGTTTCGACTTCATCCTCGGTGATAGCTGTGTACTGTAAGTAGGCCTTATCTGCTGTCCTCTGCATGAAGGGAGCTCACATGTTGACCTTGGTGACAGGATCTTTGTTGTTCACGATGCAAAGGGTATAATTTAGAACAGATGTGGTATGCCCACACTGCCTTGTGGGAGTACAAATCTAGAGACACGCTCTCCACCTGAAGTGCAGGTGAAGATAATTTTCTTTGGTCCGCAACTTTTCACGTGGGCATAGGCAAAGCAATCTGACCACCATCTGAGACAGCTGGGAAGTCCTTTAGTATCAAGCTCCACTGCATTCCTTCTTTTTGAAGTTAAGCATACAAACTGTTACAATTTCAAGGCACTTAGTAATCCCTAGATAAACAGAGGTAGAAAGGAGGGTGCTCATTTATAGATCTACTTGCTGCACTTCCACCTTTCTAGAAGCACTGTATGGTATGCTGCTAGGGAGAAGGCTCTGCATAAGGTCTATCTGCCTGATGAGGGAAGCAGGATCCAGCTGCAGGATCACCATCTGCGACCTTCAGTGCCCAGCGAGATCCTCAAGGCTGCAGCTCCTTCCTGCTATCTCTGCTAACATGACGGGGAAAAAACAGGAGAAGAATGAGGACACTCTTGGTATGCACTATCCCAGACAGTTTTAAATGAGCACTGTGCTTTAAAAAAACATGTTTTATTATTTAAATAAAAGCAACATGACTCTTCCTTGTCTTGTGAAGATGCAGGGCATACAGAACAGCTGCATATGCAACTGCTGTTTAATTTAAGACCCAGTCAGAGTCATTAAACATATTTTCTGGTAGAGCAAAATTACTTCAATAGGAAATTGTATTTGTCTCACTCGTGAAAATGCAACTTAGAATATTATTATGGATGTTGCTTCTTTTTTTTGTAGGTGTTAGTGTAGCTATATAATTAAGGGTCTGTCATTATTTTCATTAAAGTATTTTCATTTTTCAGGATGGGTAAGTTAGCCTTAAAAATGAAAGCTTAATGGGTGAGTCTCCTTTTCCCAAGCCAAACAGCAGTGTAGCTACATAGCTACCTAAAAAATGAAAAAGAAAGGAAAAAAGGATTATGTTTCTAGGTTCTCAAAATCACCAGGGCAACACTGACTGAAGGTGCAGAACGACCTAAGTATATGTTCTACTACATATATGGGATTAATGAACATTTTTCCAGATGAGTAACTGCTAAATTGGTAAATCTCTGTATTAACATATGAACAGATTGCTGCAAATGTAAGCAATAATTTGAGTAGTTGTGCCAGATTGCTGCTGCTTAACTGGTAGCTTTAGCTATCCCCCTGTTTAGGAGGTAATCATGACTTCGGGGTTTATTAGAGCAAAGTGATACGGTTTTGCATCCAGCTTTGCTCGGTGCCGTCTCGCACCACGGGGCAGCTGTGGTTCTCCAGACAAATTCTCCTTTCCCCTGCGCTCCTAAGGGGAAGATCCAGGCTGGAGCTTGGATCCCACAGCGGGCGGCGGCCCGTCCCTCTTTTCGGCCTTGCTTTCAGTGTCTGGGTGCAGTATCCAGCGCTCCCCAGGATTTTCAGGGATGTACGAGGAGAAGGGAGCCCTCCAGGCCGGCCGGGCGGGGCCGGGCTGTCCCCTTGGCAACGGCGCCTTAAAGGCGGGCGGGGCGGGCGGCGGCGCTGCCGCGGCCATGGATCCCGGCAGCGCCGTGGTGAGGGGCCGGGCTCGGCGGGGCTGGCCGCCCTTCTCTGCGGGAGGGGGAAATCGTCTGCCTCTCCCTTTTTGTCCTTGTTGTTGTTGAGAACGACACGCTGTGGGCAGTGTGGGCGGGAGGGTCGTGTCCAGGGTTGGCGGGGGGCGCAGGGGAGCTCCAGCGAGGCGCTGTGCGAGCTCAGCAGTGCCAGGCAGGGAAGCGGCGGCTTTTACCCCGCCCCGGGTTTTTCATCTGCTCCTGTCTCTCCGTTCATGGGGCTTCAGGTGGTACCTCAGGGGACGGGAATCCCAGCGGAGCCTTGGAGGCTTCGCTTTTAGACTCACTTCGGGCTTTGCCGGAATGGAGGGGGTCGGTAAGCCCTTCCTGCCGCCCCAAAGTATACAAAGAAAACTGGAGTCTGACAGTTCCCGATATGGATGGCCCCTGGTTCTGGCAAAAGAGTGCCTGTGTGTGAAGGGATAAAGCTGGACTACAACAGTGTCTGCACTGTAACCATTTTTCTCTAATTTGGAAGCGTGTGCTGTTTGAATTTTACAGTCGCTCTATTCAGTTTTTATGTAGCATAATAAATATTTGTACTCACTCTAGCTTGGCAATCCTGGGGAGAGGAATAGGCCCGCTGGAGGATTTATGTTCAGTTTCTCTTCTGGATTAACACTGAAGGCAGAGCGTTTGACATATGGGCTCATCAACAGCTTTTAGTGCAGTGGTACAAGAGTAAACTTTTTTTCTTCCTCCTCTTCCTACTATCCTGAAATGTGGTGGAGAATTTTTGGAGATCACTAACCCCAGATAAAAAAACCGATACACGAGTATGGTTATTTTAAAGTAGCGGTATATTGTGTTGATTGCTTTTTGCAAAAAAGTGTAATGTACTACTTAATAGCTTCTATTAAAAAAAATTCTTATCATCTGCACTATAGAATAACTTTAGAGCAGTAAAATATTAATTTCTTGTTAAAAAAAATGAAAATTAATAACCCAGAATCTTCTGTTTCCTAAAATATCTTAGCTTCATCTTTCACCTAGTGTAGGCTATTCTGGCGGTGATGATAATCAAGATTAATAAGGTTTAAATTGCTACAAGCTAATTATCTTACATTGGAGTGTATGAATGTTGAAGCTCATGTGTGTCCGCTGTCCAGGTCTAACTGGAGCATTAGGATTTAATCACTTCCATGGGCAGAAAAAGGAATAAAATGTTCTGTTAAAGTCTTATTGTAATATAAGATGAATGCTATGTATCGATAACGATAATTTAAAAATTTCCTTAGCTAACCCACTATACAGCATCAGACTGTTTCCACAAAGAAAACATAAATAAATCTCCATTATTTTTTGCAGGTTCCTTACCTTCTGTTTCTGATGGAATAGGCACATCTCATTTTTAGTAGCTTGTCTTGTTGGTTGGCCTTTAAGTTAGGGGCAATGATTATAGAATAATACAAAGTAGCTGGACATGCTTGTTTGAAAATAAGCACAGCAATTGTTTTTGTAATGTTTCTAGGATTTTCTTAAACGTTTCTGTAGCCTAACCAATAATTTGAGGCTCAAACCCAGTATTTTTCTAAGGATGTCAGATTTAGCGAGTGGCATTGCAGACCTTCATGTTTGACATTCAGTTTATTAAACTGATCTGTTCTTGCTGTTCAGTTCGTAACAATAGTTTATGTAGTGAGATTAGATTTTGTGCTGTCTTTTCAAATGACTTAATGCTCATCTTAACTTGAAAAAATATATTTTTTTAATCTAGTCTATTCTATACAAGTCCATTATCGAAGATGTGATTGAAGGCGTGAGGGAACTTTTTGCAGAAGAGGGTGTAGAGGAACAGGTTCTGAAAGACTTGAAACAGGTTTGTTTGGTTCCCCTGTGTTAATAGCAGCTGTTGGGTTTTTTTGTTGTTGTTTGAGAAGGTATACCTGTTCGTTTCTTTGCCTTCCAAAACATGCAAAATTTACCTTAAATTAGAGTTACAAGTATCCTGTGAGTGATACGTTGGAGGCGGGCAGTTGAAATCCATTAGTGATTGTTACCATGTTTATTGGATAGAATCAGTCAATTTACTCTTGGAAAAACTGGGAATACTTTATTAGCTTTTTAGATGTGGTTTGTTTTTAAAGCTGATATTTGTTGACCTTAATAATAATCTTTCTGCAGCTTTGGGAAACCAAGGTGACAGAGTCTAAAGCAACAGAAGGCTTCTTCAGGCATGGCCACTGTTCTCCACAGTTCGCCCTGCAGCTGCCACACAGTTTTCACACTGTTCTGCAGGCTTCAGCAGGTCAGGTGTTGGACACTACAGAAGCAATTTAATAATAGCTCTGTGATTCAGGGATATTTTTGGAAGACTTGCAATAATCTTGGTTTGTGATTCTTCTGTTTATAGCACAAGGGGGAACAGTAACTATTTGAAAGCAGAATTTGACCAATAAAGGATGAATTAAACTTTGATAAACTAATGGAATTCGCTCTATGTGCTCTTGATTGTCTGCCTATTTTCAGTAGCAAAACATGCAGAGAATTTTAGTGTTCTTGTCTGCAGTCCAAAAGTGTAGCCCTTCAGTTGCAACTTTACCTGTAGGGTTAAGCTTTTGCTTCCCTGTTTTATAATGCATATTCCTGATGTGTGCAGAGGTTATATGGCACATTTGTGTCATGCAGCTCTGCTGTCGTGTTGGAGTTTAATCTGGTTCTCAAGTTGCTGAGATGTAATCTCTTGCTCAAACAAAAGAGAGGGAGCTTTTTGGTTTTTCTTTCAGTTAGTTTTTCTAAAAGCAGTGCTCCTGTTGCAGAGAAGTGCTTGACTTTCACACAGCCTCTGACATCAGGACCTATTCTTCTCAATTAAGTCCAGCTGACTGCTGAGGTATTGTTGTGGTGGAGTGTAATGCTCAGCTGAGACTTACCACAAAGTGTGAGGCCATTAGGACCTTTGCCCATAACAGACAAAACCCATATGGGATGATTTAATGAAAATTCGTGTTGTAGTGCACTTCAAGGTTGGGCAGGCACTCTTCCTCTGGGTTTTTTTTTTTTTTTTACAGTCTTCATAGTTGAATGAATTGGTTTTGGAGGCAGATGTTTTATTCTATGTGCTGAGAGGGAATACATTTTTGGGTTTGCATGCTTCTGGAGGTTTTATATTTCATGAGCATTACCTTGTCACTCCTAAGATTTTAGTGACAATACTAAGGCAAAACAATCTGTTGAAGCCAGTGAATCTATTTATTTTTGTAAATGGGATTTGAATTGCCTTATGGTCAGAGATCCAGAGATGTTCAAAGTATTCAGAGCTACCTAAATTGTTTGCTTCCTGAAGCCTGGGAAAGTTTTCCCTTTTTTTTTTTTTTTTTTTTTTCCTCCCACTGAAGTCAGTGTTAAGTGCTTTTGAAAATCTTATCCTACTGTTCCTACCATAAGCACAATTTGATTTGCTATGGTGCAGAAAAGTGCTTGCATGTTTTCCTCCTGTTGACAAGGCAATACTCGTGCTCACTTGGTTGTTGATCTAATGAGTATGAACTGAAGTTAGATTGCTTTAGATTCAGGTGTGCTCACTGAAAATTATTGAAAGATAAATGTGTCCAAGAAATGAATGTTTTTGTTAAGTAGTGTTTTGTTTTTGTTTGTTTGTTTGTTTTTATAGCTTCTTTTGTCATCCCAGCTGGCAGAGATTTTCAGCATTTCACAGCTGCAGAACTGGTATGTAGCTGTAGTTACATTCTTAAATGTAATTTAAGAATGTAACCACATTACATGGATGCAATTAAATTACATACAATGTAGTTAAATTCTTAAGGTCCTTAGTTTCTGAAATAACATAGAAAACCTCAAAACAGGATTTTTATTTATTTATTGTTTTAAATCTAGTGTGTAATTAAATTATTGAACTTACTGTTACAGCTATAGTGATATTTTACTTCAGTTTTGATTATTCTGAACTCCTAAAGAGTTGTTTGTCAGTTATTAATAGGCTTAAAGGGGGGGAACTAAAACTGCTGCTTCTATATGAGCAGTGAAAAAGGATAGGGATCTACCAGCTGGTTTTGCAGCCAGTGCAGCCAGAGGTGTGTTGGAAGACATGGCTGCATGTGTTTAGCCCATAGGATGGAAGTGTAGTGGAAATCCACAGCTACAGATACTTTAAAAAAAAAAAAATTACTGGGTGTTAAAATAATGCATGGTTGGGAAATACTAGCACTAGTGAAGCTGGGAGCAGCATTATCTGGGAGGTGTAGGAGTCATCCAGAAGCAAATGGATACTTTTAAGAGTTGACAAGTTCTGAACTCTGGCCATGGCAAAATTTCTTGGAGGAGGGGCTTCTGATTGTCAGAGCTCGATGAACTTATTGAGCACCTCCTGACACTCAAGCTAATTAGTGTGTAAAGTTGAGTATAATATTGGGAAGATGTTTCTGCAATGTATGAGTTTCTTGATTTAAAATTTGGATTTCCCTGAAACAGCTAGTTTGAAATGGAACCACATATCCAACTCTTGGAGGAGTTCAAGGGGGAAAAGAGAATGTGAAATGACTTCATAGGCCTAGGAAAGGAGTCTGTGCTGTGTGAAGTAATGCCTGAACTTAGGGAAAGGTGACTCTGAGTGGATAAATACCTTTTGGGATGCTGGGTACATCGAAGGGGTATGAGAAAGTGTTCAGTTAACAAAAAGGGAATGTGATAGCTGGGAAGGAGAAAATGCTTAGGGTAAGTCATTACCCTGTTAATGCAGAATACTCTTCATCTGTCCGAATCTCAAAAGCATGAAGCAACTTAGCAGTAAAGAGGACCCTTATTGGTGTTCTATATGGATGTGTTAGGTGGGGCAGTCAGGGCCCGGGGGATGAGGTTGTGCACTATTTCTTACTAAAGCCAGCTCTTGTGTATCCAGGGGCCCTCACAAGCAGGGACAACTCTTACTCTCCCTTCGGCTGTTGCTTATCCCATACACCTGCCAGCTGGAGTGACACTACAGGCAGCGCCAGGTAAGGTTAGAGAGGACATGTGAGATGTTACGGTGCTCTGTGGATATTGAAAGATAGTCTCAAATGCAGTAGATAAAACAGATGTGAAGTTAAAATAAAGGGGGGTGGAGTCAGTTACGTTTCTTTTCCTTTGTGCCCATGATTGCTGCATGGGGGAAGTAATTGCACTAATTAGTTAGTGTGTCAGTTGTGTACACTTGCATGATCAAAAAGGTATCTCCTCCTCTTATATAAGGGACAATCTTCCATGTTTTAAAGAGTTAAAGACACTCCAGTGGTTCAGAAACAAATTGATTTCTTATTCAAATAAAATAAAATCAAGCATTAACCTTTTTGCCCACATTCATTTGCTGATGAAATTGCCTATGCTGCTTGTACAAAAATGTGCTTCTGCTGCTTAAGTGTGATCAGTGGAAGGCTTATTTCAGTCATTAAATCTTTCCTGAAACAGCTGTTCTTCATGAACTAATGTCACTAGTTATCTATTTCAGGTATAATTCCTGAGGTTTTGAGACCTATAGATTGGTACCAGTGGCTCTGTGTGTGTGTGGAGGAGAAAAATCAAAAGGAATTTAGAACTCAGCTCTGGCATTGTAATTCTAACACTGATAATAATAACTTTAAGGATTCAGTATTTGGAGTGGTTTTCACACAACGAGAAGATACAGAATGTAGGAGTGTTTTTTTTTAAAAATTTGTTTATTTTTGTTTTGTTTTTTTGTTTTTTTTAAACTAAACTTGGCAATTTTTTTAGAGGGGGTACCTAAAGGTCCTGAACTTTCCCTGTAGATATAGAACAGTTTATTGTTTCATCTCGAATTTCTTAGTTTCTGAAATAACATAGAAAAACATTCAAAACAGTGTTTTTATTTAATTTATTGTTTTAAATTTAGTATGTAATTAAATTATTGAACTTACTGTTACAGGGTATTGTGTAGGCCAAGACTAAAAAATGGGTGGAAAACATGATGGACTGGATGGAAGCCATGATTCAGAAAGCTTCTGAATGCTTAATTTTCAAGGACTGAAATTGTGCTTGAGGAAAGTTTTACTTTGTAAACATCCCTTTTCTCATAGTTTGCCTGAGTGTTTGCTATTGGTTTTTAGTGGTCAGTGGCCTGAATGAACCTGTAGGTTAAAGTGCTGAAGCAGTTTTTAACTCTTCTCTCTGTAGGGCAACTTTATAAAGTAAATGTGCCTGTGATGGTTACACAGGCCTCAGGAGACAGCAGCATTCTACACCCTCCTGTGCAGCAGATAATTCATCCCCTTGGGCAACCTTCAGTTCTGCAAGCCAGCGTTGCCAGTGTTGCACAGATGAATGCACCTTCTTTCCAGGCAGCTGGTGAAACATTGCAACCCCAGGAGGCTGCTGTCCAACAGACTATGGTATTTAAACCAAACATTGTGGAAAAAAAACCCCTGGGGAACTCTGCTACGTTGGTCCAGCAGCCTCCTGCGAGTCAGCAGGAACTTGCAACTAATGCGGTGTTGAATCAGTGTGCAGACTCCACAGAAAACTCCCAGCACGACAATCTTCACACAGCTGTGTTTACTCCAGAATCCTCCGTAGGACTTTTTCTCGATGAATCCCTGGCAAACAACTCGAGCAGTGTGCTGCTGGATGTGGAGGGGCAGTTGGACATGGAACCTCCCGAGCTGGTGCAGCAGCAGGTGTCTGATGATATCATTGACCTGATTATTGCGAGTGAAAATTTGGATGACAGCGCATTCCTGAACGGTCAGGGCAGCATTGCTTCTTCTGACAAGGTAATGTCTTTTGTTTCTCTGCTGGTGAAAATACATCTGTTGGAGGTGGTGGTTTGAACACATCCACAAATGACAAATAGCACCTCTAAATTGTAAGAATAAAAATTATTTTCATCGAAAAAATTCTTTCTTGAGCTTGTTTAGAAGAGCAGTAGCTAACTGCTTATTTTTACATTAAGAGTTTGTCAAAAATACTGCTAAAATACTGTGGTGGATTAGAATGTCAATCTAAAAATGTGAAGTGTAATGTATAATGGATAGATATAATGTATTAGACTTCCTGATTACTTTAGGGGATTTTTTTTTTTTTTTGGGGTGACTAAACAGACATGAATGACCCCTTGAGAAGTTCCATATCATTCTAACACTGATGAGCATATGGATACTGGTCAGCTGTGGGCAAAGAGCTTTTGCAAAATCAGTTAGGATTAGTTTGAGCTTATAACGTATGAAGAGCACTTAAGTTGCATTGAGGATGAAAAATCAGATTTGATAAGTGAAAATCTGCTGGAAGAAAATGTGTTTCCTTGGGAAAAAGTCCTGAACAACTAGAACTCAGCTACAGCTGTGTGGAAAACTTGAATGACTTTTATTAACAAGCCACTTTCCTGACCTCATCCAATTTTTGTTCCCGAAATTATTTGCGGATGTTTGAAGATCTGGCTAGCTGACTTTGAGTTGTAGTGCTTATGTGTGATTGAGGCAAATTTATTAAATGCATATTTAATGACAGTAATGCCAAATGTCTGAAAATAGAAAGCATGTTATGCTGCTCATCTGAACTTTGATGGCAGGATGATGAAGACTGTCCGCAGTAAGAATGGAAGGTCAAAGAAAAGTGTTATTTTGTTGAACTACAAAGTGTTTGTAGATGGGAATTAAGTGCTACACTAAAGATTTAATGAGAAACTGAAGATGGCCAAAACCTTAAAGCCTTTTTATGTGAATGCTCTGTTTAGGAATTCTAGCACTTTTATGAACAGTAACTTGAAGTAGTGAAATGTTTACTGTTTCTCCCTGCTTTTTATATCTTATTTAAACAAAGCATTTTGATTGAGTTGAAGGAGAGGAATCAGTTCATCCTGACATTTACTTAAAAAATGGAAAATGCTATTTTTGGGGGCAGAGGAGTAGCTTTTTTTTTATTATTTGAAGGTTTTTTTGCAACAGCAATACTAAAGGCCCACTTAACTGCCTTTTTCTTAAAGTTTGAGTACAAGAGTGTTTAAAGAAAAGTCAAAGAATTCTTTTTCTCTGTATTGGTGAGGAATATTTGACATAGGTTTAATTTAAGGTTAGATGTAATCCCAGTTTGCAAACGTACTCAGGGTTTATAAGTAGTAGAACTTGAAATTCTCATTTTAGTGCCCCAAATGTGCTAGTTTATGAACACAAATCTCAGGCTTTGTACTGAACATAGCTTTCATTGTGGCGTTAATTCACGAGCTGTCCCTGGTCTCTTTTATTCCTGTCACATGGAACCTTCTGAGCAGATGGGATGTAACTTCCGATCGGAGAAGGATATCTGCAGTGACATTGAAGGCATAATCCAGCTAGATGGTACTGGTGATGTTTCTTCCAAGGAAGAAATAGCACATACAAAAGAGAAGGAAGAGAATGAATTAATTGGAATTATTGAATCAGAGGATCTAAAAGGTCTAGATGATGAGGAAGACTACGATGAAGAATGTGACAGCACTTCAAATATGGAGTCTAGCTGCAGTGGTGGTGATAATGAAGACCTCCAAATAGATATAGTTGAGGAGGTAATTTACTTTTTAGCCTTGTGAAGCACATAATAATTGTAGGTGTGTCTTGAATTGTTGGACCTAGAACAATTCCTGGTTAGTTTAATGCAGAGGATGCACAGTGAAGTTACATGCCTCTGGAGATAGGAGGTACTGCTGAGAATTACTCAAAACTCATTATGAAGAGTGTGGACAAATGAAAGAAATGTTGAAAAGTCATTTGTTTATTGGATTAATTCTGATAATTTAATATTTTAATTAAAGATGTATTGTAAAAGCCTGGCCTCAGTGGAATGGAGTTCTGCTTTTTATGTAAATAAAATATCTTATTTAAAATCTAAATTTTTTAATTATATATTTAAATAAGATCAAGATACAAATCTAGATTTCCATACCTTCTGAAGGGCCACAGGGGATTCGACAGAGAGCAATATGACACAAGTACATATGTTTCCTAGGTTTTCCTTTTTCTTAAAGGTGTGTAATTTTGTATCCTGGAGATTTGTTCACAAGAGAATCAACTTGTAGCATTTGGATTTCAAATAAATACAGGTTGATCAGTGTTCCAGTTACTGGGATCAGTTTATCATTTAGCAGTCTTGCTTTCTGACCTGTTGTTTAGGGTGTTCTTGTTTTTGAGAATGCAAACAAGTAAAGAAGCTTATAAATGAAGTTTGTGCACCGTGGTCTTCACAGCCTCGAGGTCTTGATTTTTTTTTTTCCCCAGTGGTAACCCTTATTGTTCTAGGTGTGTTTGATGCCAAGTATATTCAATGCCATTCTGAAAGAGTGAATAAAATAGAATTTTAATTTCTAGGACCCCTTAAACTCTGGTGATGACGTCAGTGAACAGGACACTCCAGACTTATTTGACACCGACAATGTGATAGTTTGTCAGTATGACAAGGTACAGTATATACTTTTTTCTTTGTTCCTTAATCGCTCCAAATAATATCTTCAGCAAATCCACGTCTGTTCTACTGTCAATGCCTTTTAAAGAAAATCTAATGCTGTAATAACCGAGTGTTTAAATTGTGTCTAGCTGACAATAGTCTGAAAACTTTCCTGCTGTTTTCTGAAATGAGGATAATCAGAATAGCCTATTAAAGGAAAAAGAGAACAAGTCTTGCAAAATTAAAATGTGTAAAGCTGCAAATGCCTACGCATTTCCTTAACTTTTAAGTAATAGCAACATCTCCATGGATGTACACAGGCATATTCAGCCATGAATTAAGATTTTGAAATGGATAACAGAGAGAGAAGTATGTGAACTTTAACATTCTTGTCTTTGAAGTGCTCAATGGGAGACTTTCCTACCAGAATTCTGTTGTGGCTGAGAAACAATGTGGTTGTCAAGGGCCATTTTGTCCTTCATTTTAGTGTTTAAAATTCAACCTTGTTTGGAACTTCCAAAGATTAGATTAAGTACTAACTCTGGTATGGTTTTGGATGCTTATATGTCTGTAATTCAAAAGATAACAAAACAAACTGCATATTTTATTTTAAAACAAATATGGAACAATATGGTTATAGTTTGCTTGAGAATGTGCCTTGAGTTTTATTCTTTCAAAAGTGAAGAGTGACCAGGCATAGTGAAAAGCAGATAAAAACATTTTTCTATTAAGTTACCTTGTTACCTATAAAAGAATGCTGTTGGCAAAATTACTGTCTTGTTTCTTTTTCTTTTCAGAGGTGAAACTAGACTGCTGAAAATCCAAGGAATTTTCTAGAGCTGTTTAAAATTCCTTCTTTTAGTATCAAGCAAAGCTTTCTGCAGTATTGATTATTTTGCAGGCCTTTAAAAAGAAACAGAATATAAGTTGTTTGTTTGTTTGTTTTATGGCAGCATTTGCTCTTAAGCAAAGTTTTCATGCTTTCAGCCTTATTCTTACACTGCTGTGCATGCAACGTTGCTTTGCCATGTGTGTGGAAAAAGGAAAACACTGCATTTCAGTTAAGCTGTACTTGTTTGCAAGGTGCAGTTTATTTTAGGGCAGACTGATCTCTCATGAAATTGCTCCATTACTGTTGTCTTGTTCTGCTGGTGTTACACTGTCACACAGCTTACATTTTTTTGGGAGGGTGGGGAGGGAGTGTGGGAGAAGGTGTGCTAAGATTCATGAGGTTGCTCTCTTGAGTGGGCAGAGAAATCTTTATAGACAAATGAAATACACTGCTTCCACTGAATATTTTTGGCTATCAGGATTTTAAAATAAAAACAGGTTGTGTAAACCAGGTTGTGCTATTTTTTTTTTTTAATGGATGGTCTAATATATATTTGTGGGGGCATTGATTTTGATTTTTTATTTTTTATCAGATACATCGAACTAAGAACAAATGGAAGTTCTTCTTAAAAGATGGAGTGATGTCCTTTGAGGGTAAAGACCATGTTTTTGCAAAAGCCATTGGAGATGCAGAGTGGTGAAACCTCACTGAAGCATGTACTTTCAGACTGTGGCATTATTCCCTTAGGAACCTTCTGCTGTGAAACAACTGGAGTTTCTAAGGAGTTTGCCATAAAGCAATGAAGCTGTGATAAAAAATATGCAAAATCTTTGTTGTTAATACATGCACACTAAAACACTGTATTGTTAGCTACTCAGCTGTCTTTGTTGTTCTTTTCTGACTATTTCATCACTTTTCCAACCAAGAAACATCACTGGGATGATTACCTTTAAAGTTTGAATGTTGAATATGTTAGTATTTCTTTACTTTCTTGAATTACAAAGTAAATTTTAGTTCTGTTGTGTTTTTTTTTTCAACTTCTTAAGAGCTAAAGTATGACTTGAAATAAAAAACTACACAGTTGTTGATACTGTGTATTTCTTTTCAAAGACTGCTGAGTAAAAAAAAAAAAAAGGAAAGACATCTGTGCAAGTCTGAAACCTCTTGTCTTTTCTTCCTCTCTTGCTTCTTTTGTTGCTTTGTGGTTTTTGACGTCAGTTTAAAGGCAGGCACTTTAGATCTAAGAAAGGGAAATGTGGGTGGAAGATCCTGGAGCTCTCAATATATGAGAATTATTATTGCTTCTTCTATACCATCTATGTCTACTGAGATGCAATGAATAGTGTGATGTAACACTAAAATGTGATTTATTTTCATTGTCAATGGAAAATCATTTAAGTTTGCTACTGTACACATCCACTTCATTCCAGGACTACAGACCAGTAAGCTGTGAATGATACAAACTGGGCATAATAATAAAATGTCATCTCATATACATTTCTAGCAGAGAGTTGTTTTTGTGTTCCCTAAATATAAACTTTGCTTAGTGAAATGTCTACAAGCCATGCATGTGGCAGTAGCTCACCCTGCCGTGAGAACTGGTCCAGTCCTCAACATTGATTTTTGTTAGTTTGTCTAGAAACAGAGGTCAAGAAGAGGTTCTGGGTCCTAGCCCTGCAGAGCTGCAGCTTTTGCCTGGCTAGCTGCTGTTTCTTGTAGGGCAGTATTGGGAACTAAATGGTAAAGCCCTCAGCCAGGCTGATTCAGAACAGGATAATTCTGCTGCAAGGGCAGTGCCATATGGCACCCCTCTCTCCTGGCTGCTCCTCCCATGTCTGCTGAGAGAAGACCTTGTGAGACATTTCAGCTATCTTTACTCTCTGAAAGGATGCAGAGGCTTTGAGAAGGGAAGGAAAAGAAACAGCCCTTATTTATAAGGGTGCTGACCCTTGTGCTGATGGCATAAAGAAAAGATATGCTTTCCTTAGGAGGTAGGTTTTAAAGAACTATTTATTCCATGCTTTTGCTGACATACCTGCTGCTCTCCAGTATCAAAGACAGGACACTGAACTAGAGCACCTGATCTGAGTGTGGCATTTCTTTTGTCTTTTATAGATACTGCTGCTGGGATGTGAAGAATCTGTATTCAGAGACAGTTAAAATATTGCAGTGTGTGATTTCTTCTTCCTCATTCAGATGACTTGTAGCTGCACTTGGTGCTATGCTTCAGATCCATAAATGCACAGGAAATGCAGCTCTTACCACATGATAGATGCTTTTAGATTTCAGCACTCTCTCACAGGTGTTCATGCTCTATAAATGTGCCCATTATGAACTGTGGGACCATTTTCAACTTCATAAAAGAATGGAAGCAGAGGTAGTGTGGCACAGGAATCCATGGGACAGGGTCAGATATGCACCATTCACTAAACAACACTCAGTCTCTGAATGTTGCTTCTGAATTTGACCTGTTTTTGCTAGTCACTATAAAATAAAGTGGCTAAAGAGTACTTAATTTGTAGCTGTTTTTTAAGATGAGCAGCTTTTTTTTTTTTTTGTTTTTTTGTTTTTTTGTTTTTTTTTTTTTGTTGCATCTTGTGGTGTTAAAAGACTGCCTCTACATGAAGGTGAGGAGTCCATGCTCTAAGCTTTGTTGTAACTGCCCATCCCTGTCCCTTTCTAAAACATGTTCCTCTGTGAATGGATGCTGAGATTTGTGTGATAAAGGTATTACAGTAGGAATTCTTACCCCATCTCTTCTTAGCCTCACCAATTCATCATGTCATCACATGCCTTCTGCCTGTTAGCTGCATCTGCCTTTTTTTGTTCCCTTCTTGAAATGCTTCTTATGCTTTGAAGTTTTGCAGCATGGTTTTTATGATAGCTTGCTGCAACCTCTGTGCAGTCCAGGTACAATATTGGCTACATAGGCTGCACATCAGGGTTTGGAACTATTTTTGAAACACTGGCATTGTACTTCCCAAGCCTCTCGTAAGTTTTATGGGTTGGGCATTGGTGATATTTTCCATCCGCTGTTGCTTTTTCATAAATCATGTGTACTGTCAGCAATTAAAATCTCAAAGAAGGACTGTTTGCCACCTTTCCTCATGCAACTTTGCTGGCAGTATGCACAGCTGATCAAAGCTGACCTACCTCAAAAGGGATCCTGACGATGACTTTGCTACGTCATCAAGCATTTCCCACATTTTTATTTAATCACAGTTTCTAACCCAGTTCCTTCTCGATATGAAGGAACTTTAAAGTGGGCTCCATCCAGTGCCTTCCTGAGCATATATAGAAACTTTAAGGGTTAGAATAGGGTTTTGCTCTCACTATCACAACCCTTCTTATATTTGAGAAAATGGCTACTAAATTCATAACACTGCAGATATTCCTCGGGAGTGCTTGCAATGGGTTTCTCAGTCCAGAGCTATGAAATGTCTATTTGGACTCCTGCAGTAGGACTGACTTTCATTTTCTTCTCTCTAAGCATACAAGAATTCCCCTACATTTTGCCTCCAGTGTTCTTGAATGAACATTGGTAAAGAACTACAGCTTGGAATGAGACCTTTACAACCATATACAACTGAAGTCAGGAATTTTTATACTGAAAAAAAAGTTTCTTATTAAAATGTAAGCTCATGTAGCTATTTTCTGTAGCCTGTGACTTGAGTAGTAATCAGTGCTTTTGATCTGAATAGTTTATGAATTAATGTTTTTGATTGCTGCTACTTACAGTTTAGCAAACATATTGCTGCAGATGTGACAGGATGAGATACTTCAGTAAATGGCTGTCTAAAACTTTACAACAGAAAGAAGGTAAGTTAACCAAAAATAATGAGACAGAATAAAAAGTGTAACTTGTATGAGAAACTCTAATATGAATCTAAATCTCTTATTAAAGTGCTGCTTTTACTTATTTGCTTAGTTTTGTGTGTAGGAAGATTTTAAGTATATAAATTACTTTTGTTGTTTGTCTGTGGTTTTTTTTAATTTTTTTTTTCTTAAATCATCAATTTTGTAAGAGGTGGATTTCACTTAACTTACAGTAGGTACAAAAAGAAAAATGCCCACTGCTTTGCTGTTACCGACCCTACAGTGCTGTGTAGGTACAATCAGTTGTTGCTAATTCCAACTAATTTCTCTTCTATGTAGTTTTCTGACTATGTTATGTGGTAGAGAAGGTGTGCTTGCAAGCTCCTGTCCTGTTGAAACATAATGCAAGTAAATCATTTATTGCCCACTCAAGACATTGTTTTCTCATGCCCTAAACAGTTTGCAGGACTCTTCCATGGGATGTCGGAAGAAAAAAGTCTCAAACATCAGTTTTGAGATAGGTGACAGAGACTCTATAGGCCAGGTAGCTTGCTTTTTTTTTTTTTTTTTTACATATCTGTCTTTAGTTTGTACTATAGCTAAATATACTTTTGTAGTCCTGTTTGCTTAGGAGCTGGTGTGCATAAAGCAGCAGTGCATCATATGGAATTTTTACTGGTTGCTAAACCTGAGAGTTTTAACAGTCTCCTCTATTCTCAAACCTGCTTTTTTGTTCCCCACCTGTGCAAAGTGCTTGGGAGTACAGCTGTGCTTACATACAGGGCTTTTGAGGTGATTGAAATAATGGCATTAAGCTGAAGGTAAGAGTGGGTCAGAGATGTTATTGCTAATTATTACAATTATGAACTAATGATAGACCAGTCACTAGCACAAAGAATTGCTTTCACTAATGTGAAGCAAATTTATCTTGCAGTGCAGTGTTTGGGCAACAACAGCTGTGCTTTGGAATTCTATTGCTGCCACAGACTTGAAAGCAATGGACTCAGTTGAAAAGGATAATGTAAAAAGTTTCAAGTGATTGCAAATAATACCATTTTCATATGTATCAGAGTCTGCACTTTTGGTGACCATCAAGAACAGTTGGGCTGTGCCCGTTCTGGAGGCAGCACAGACCTTAGGCAGCTGGACTGTTCCGCTCAGTTCAGGGTAGGTGAGTATTATACCAGCTGAAGACCTGTCTTCAGATACTGCAAATATCATTTACAGAATGTGATCTAAGATGCTAAAACTGTAACTACATGTCCATGTAAAATACATTTGCTTTACCTTCTGTGAATCATAAACTGTCACATGTAGGTCTCATGCTACTGTATTGTTTGATGAAATGTAAGCAGTCGTGTGTTCATCCCATCAGAGGCAATGGAAACCACCTGTCAAGAATAAACAACATAAGAAGAGGCTTGATCTGGAGACTGCAGTTTTTGGATCTTTTTGCTTGCAGGACTTTCTAGTAACTAAGCACCTCATTTTCAGTGTAGAATGTGACCTCTTTGGATGTGCCTGGGGCAGACTCCCCCCAGGAATTCTGCCTGGCAATCTGCAGCTTCTTGCCCAGTACAGACTGTTTGGCCCATACAATGCAGGTAAGAGCTCATACATATGAATCTTCAGCTTCAGTGCAGTGTGGTGTTGGCCCATGGTAAGTGAACTGCCTAAGGGTGACAGCTTATTCGCTGATAAGAGAGTAAATATGCTGCACTAACGAAGGAATGCTCAGTTCTTACTCAAACTAGGAATGTAGCCACAAATCTGGATCAGGCATTTAGCATGATCACCTAACATCAGGCAATGCTTGGTGAAAGAAAAGAGAGAGTTTAGTGGGAAAAGACAGTCACTAAAAAGTAACTACTCTGTTTCATCAGGTGGGAATGGAGTTGGACTGTAGGTGCTGAAGAGCCCAGTGCATTCCCGAATGCCACTGGCACAGGTGATGTCAGAGAGCGGACAGATGAAAATGGTTCATGAGACTGTCCTGTAAAGAAAACAAAGCAGCATTTACTTGCCTATGCACAGGGCAGTTATCCTGCTGCTCAGAGAGAGCCTTTACAGCTTACCTGATTTGTGTGTGTGCACATACGATACCCAGAATAGAGTCCTGTGTGCAGCAGGTGAGGTTTTACAGCAATTTGATCTCCTGTGATTTCCAGATCATACACAGCTGTGTATAGGTTAATATTTTAAGTAAGTTACCTACCAGCTCAGACTGAGATCTAATATAAACTGCAAAATTGCTAGTAACAAAGGTTCAATAGATCAACTTTTCTCCTTGGTGACATCTTTACAACCCACCGCTTGAACACTTTCCTTTAACTGGGTGTAGGTGGCTGTGTAATTGGAAGCTTCTGTTGATGAAATGAAGGGAGGCATCTAGTTTAGTGCCCCTTTCTTTAATCCAACAATGCCAGCACAGCTGACAGGAATGGAAAAAGAAGGCATGAAAGGTAGCAGACAGGCTTTAAATACTTCAATGAAGCAGATCTGGAGAAAAAGAAGCCAGACTGCAATCACTGCAGTAAGCTGTTATCATGAAGAGGAACCTGATGACTCCTGGGCTCCTCTGGTCACCCCTAAAGAAGAGTTTTACCTAACAGTCACCTTCTACACCTATCATGACAAAGGAAAAAAACGGAAAATACCACTTTGAACATCAGAACAGTTACATTGCTTAAGACTTATTGACCGGCATTTTTATTTATTGTGAAATGCTCAAGATATTATAAAATAATCCCTAGTTACTAGAATAATTACAACTGGCCTTGCAAAGTGCTGCATCTATTGGCACTCTGGTTTAATTTTCCTTGTAAGACATCTTGTCTCGCACTGCAGGATATGGCTTCTCCAACGCCGACAGGAGCAGCAGCGCTTGCGAGGCTTTGCTGGGGGCTGTGGCGGAGCCGCCGTTCTTGCAGTTGGAGGCATAAGCAGAGAAATAGTTCATCCTGTAAAGCTCCGCTCGGCTCTTGCAGCAACCGAGCTTGCTCATCAGCAGAAAGAAATCCCTTTGAAATGCTTTGGTGAAAATTGCGTAGAGAAAAGGGTTTGCACAGGAGTTGACGGGGTAAAATAAAACCAGCAGGATCTTGGAGTTGGTCACTGTGATGAGAGGAACTTTAAAGGCGGCGGATATGGCAAAAAAGGAGATGGGGGCCATGCAGGTAAAATCCGTGAATATCAGTATTGCCATTCTCTTGGCCACCTTGGTATCTTTATTGGCAGCTACCAGCTCCGGATTCTGGACGGCGATGTAAATCTTGATGTAGCAAGCGCAAATGACAACGAAGGCAACAACGTTCAGCACCAGGATCAGCAGTATGTAGGCTTGGGAAAGACCCGTCTCGATATCCATGGGCAGACAAATGCTGACCTTCATGTAACTGCTGACCCCTAGGAGAGGCAGCACCGCTATCAAAATGGAGAACACCCAGCCAGCGAGCATGATGGGCACGGCGTGCCGCAGCCGTAGCTTCCGATCCAGCTGCATGGCGTAGGTGATGGTGTGCCAGCGTTCCACGGTGATCACCGTGAGCGTGTACACCGACAGCTCGCTGGCAAACACCGTGAAGAAGCCGGCGGTGCTGCAGCCGCTGCCCGTCTGCCAGTCTATGGCGTGGTTGTAGTACTGGCCGCTTGTCTGGGCGTCCACGGAGGCGATGAGCAACAGGTACAGACCCATGCAGAAATCTGCGAAGGAGAGGTTGCACATGAGGAAGCGGGGAACCGTGAGTTTATAATGGCTGGTTATGAGAACGAGCAGGACGGTGAAATTGCCGGCGATGGCGAGGATGTTTATAAACCAGATCAGGACTCTGAGAAAGCTGTACCCCAGGATGTCCTCGCAGGGATTAAATGCATCTGGTTCTGGAGTGCACGTGAATACTTTCGGCTGACAAAAGTCATACTCAAAGTCAAAGCCGGTCATATCGCTGTCATCAAAAATGGCTGAGTAGCTGTAAGGAGAGTTTTCCTCATCTGTGAAGGAATGCATGTTCTTTTCTGCTGACCACAGCAATGTGTTGTTAGAATCATATCTGTAAACATCAAAGAAAACACAACCCCCCCAAATGGAAGTGAATTATTTATTTCTAGCTGCTTACACTCTTTCGTAAAGTAAAGCAGATAACAATTGTTTTAAAATAATGAATTCCTACATGTGTACACGGTGTTTACAAATAGTGAAGCCTTGTAAGGATGCTTTGTGTTTGGGTAGCAGCCTTGCAGAGCAGTAGAGGTCACAGTCATACTCATGGGAATGCTTTCTTACACAACTCACTTATTTGTAAGTACTTTATTGTGACTGCTTTGTGAGCGAGCCATCGTTCTCATGCTGCCAGTTGACTGCAGTCCAAACTACAGTTACACTTGAATTGATGGATTACAGGTTTGAAGCATATAGGTTTATCAGACAGTTATAGAAGCCACAATAAAATAATCTAAGATAACTGTACACAGTTACCTCCCTTAGGAAAGGCACTCAGCAAACAAATTCCTGAGACTATGTATGACATGGAAGTACTGAGAAATTTGATATTTGCAGTATTATAAAGCAAGGAGTAGAAGTGCATGGTTAACTAAATAATTTTGATGGCTAGAAGTTTATTAAGTCTAGACTGGACCCAGTGCCTAATTATAAATGTTTTAAGTGTTTAAAATAGACCTCCTTAATCTCTGGGTCATCACAATGTGGTGATAAGGCTACCAAAGAAGCAATATTTTAAATGAAACAGTCTTTTATGGCATTTCCCTGCCATAAAAGGTGCCTATTTCACAACTTCCCAATCATCCTGACTGTGAGTGTTTGGCAGGCAAACACTCAGTCAGCAGCACGAGACATGGAAAGCATCTCTGAGGGACAACTCCAGAGAAAACGGGTAGCTTTGGGATAACTTAAACACATGCTTAAGCTTCCACATCTACTGAAGCATGTACATTAAATGACAGTTCTGGGGTAGGGTCTTAACTGGCAAATGAAGTGAAGCTGCTTTTCAGCTATTCCTGTTAAGCAAATAACTTCCCAATCTTGTCATCCTAACTCTTTGTATATGAAAAACTGGCCAACTCTTGCATTTACTTGCCTTGTTTAAACTGGAAGAGCAGGGAATACATTTGACTCTATTTATGAATAAAAAATGATTGTGATTTTCTGAGAGGCGGTGTAAACATGCTGCCATGAGCAAGGTGTTTTTGTCTGTGTTTTTTGTTTGTTTGTTTGTTTAATAATAAGAATTCGGGACTTTCAGATGATTTCTGCTGTGGTTCTGCAGCCATTCAGACCACAAACCATGAGCTTACTTCCATCTGCTTAGCATGATGTCTGCTCAGAGAATTGTTGGGATTGGGATTTACCAAAGCAAAAAGGCTTCAGGACCCAATAGGCTGGGCAGACTATTTAATGCACAGCAGGAGTGCAACAGATGCCAAGCAAACAGACAGATAAAACCAAATGGCAAGTGTAGGAGGCCTCACCAACCAGCAAACAAGATAATGTCCAACAAAGTCATTACTCCAATGAATCAATCACATTTCAGCTGTATTTAGCCATTGGAATTTTGTGACCATAACCTTGTTTTTCTAGACTTTACAATGCTTTGACGCCACATCAGGGCTGCTGAGAAGTCCCAAGGTCTCCCATTTAGCTGTAGAGGGGTGAATAATAGCAAATCCTTAAACTTCTCCCTTGAATACTGGATTAGAGCCTGTGTAATCCAGCATGGTCAACACAGCAGTTTTGATATTAGCCCTTCTCATTGTCACACTGAACACTGTCAGACAAAACTCTTATGATATGAAAAGACATGTTTAGACCGAGGAAAATGAGTAAACCACTGGCATGGGGTCATCACACTTCTAACTCAGGGACTCTATTTCTACCATGTAAAACTATTGATATACAGACTTCTAATTATACTTTCCATATGCAAAAATAAAAACATTAACAGTAGCAGCTCTTCTTTGAATCACACCAACTAAATTATCTTGGGGCACGGAAAGTCTCCATGTAGGCTATTAATTCTTGTAAATATTTAATAACTGTTTTGAAAGCCTTTCAAGAATTCAGAAGAGAAAGTGGAGTGAGTAAAGCTCAAGAAATCGCAAAGGTTTTTTTTCACTTTTCTTTTGAGCATCAAAATCACAAGTCTTGGTTTAATGATAGTAAAATTAGCACTGTGCAACTTGTAAGAGTGACTGAGTTGGCAGCCAAAGACATGCTGTTTGAGAAAAAACATGTGAACAGCAGGAGGGGGAGGTATGTATTTGCTGCTTCCAGCATCTGTATGCAGAGAGGTACTCACAGTATTTCGTTAGTTGGTTTCCTCATGGTGCTTTCACACACTTTGGAGAAGTTGTCAAAAATGGAAAGCAATGAATTTTGTCTGCAAGAAGGGTGAAAAGAAAGTTAAGTTTCAGGCTGCATTTTGGCCAAAATCTTGTCTTTTCTGCAAGTGATCTTCACAGATTTGTAAGGCAAGCTAGAGTTTGGCCTTATGGCAGCACAAACTTTCCCATTGATGTCTGGAAGCAGAAAGGAGAAGGCTTCAAATACTGTGACAATAGGTAGGACCTCATGGATGGGTGTAAGGATGGTCTTTCAGCTTGTTTATTGTTTGTGATATATTCTTTTATAGTGAAATAACTCAAGCTGAAATTAAAAGGTATGTTTTGAAATATTGTATTAAAGTGGGCCAGATTCTCCCCCAGTAAGAAGGGTAGCAGTTACATTGGTTTTTGTTAACAGCTACGGGGAAACCGGCCCGATACAGAATCACAACCTCCCTGCTCAAGCAGGGTCCTCCTAGAGCACATGGCACAGGATTGCATCCAGTTCTTAAACCATTTCCAGTGAGGGAGACTCCACACCCTCTCTGGTCAATCTGTTTCAGTGCATGGTGCCCTGCACAGGAAAGAAGTTCTTCCTCATATTCAGGTGGAACTTCCTGTGCATCAGTTTCTGCCCATTGCCTCTTGTTCTGTTGCTCACCACCATTGAGAAGAGCCTGGCTCCATCCTCTTGACACCCTCCCTTCAGATACTGATAGGCATTGATAGGGTCGGAGCTGTCTCTTCTTTAGGCTGAACAGGCCCAGCTCCCTCAGCCTTTCCTGGTAACAGAGATGTCCTTAGTCATCTTTTTCACCTTCTGCTGGACCCACTCCAGGAGCTCCATCTCCCTCTTGTACTGAAGAGCCCAGAACTGGACACAGCACTCCAGATGCACCTCACCAGGGCTGAGTAGAGGGGCAGGATTACCTATCTCGACCTGCTGGCAATGCTCTTCCTAATGTACCCCAGGATCCCATTGGACTCCTTGGCCGCAAGGACACACTGCTGGCTCATAGACAGCCTGTTGTCCATCAGAATCCCCAGGCCCTTCTCTGCAGAGCTGCTTTCCAGTAGGTCAGCCCCAAGCCCATACTGGTGCATGGGGTTATTTTTCCCCAGGTGAGTATTTTAAAAACTGTATGGGATCTGGATGTAGACTTTACGTGCTTGAAGTAAAGCAGTTTGAAAAGAACAAGTTGAAAGACGACATATTTGGCAAAATCTCTGATTTTGAGGCTTTGGAAGTGTGGGCCAGGTATTCTACCAGTATGAATGGAAATGGCTTTGTCTCACCTCACTGCTGCAACATCAGTAGAAAGAACCAGCACTAAGCTCATTTTTGTACTCTTATGAGAATCAGACACCTGGAAACTTATAAGAAGTTTTATGTATAATGAGAGAAATAAGGTACCAATCTAAGCCCCCATGTGATGGTTATAACAACAGGATAGCAACAGAAGTTATTTTTTCTTGTAATTTCTTGAAGATGTGGTACACCTGCTACCTCCCCTCCCCCTGCCTCGTTCAGGCAAGTGTAAGAAAGTCTAGGGAACTGAATGATACCTTTCACCTCCCTTACATGGCTTAGGGAATAAGTACATCACAATTGAGCCCCACAAATCTCAAAAATATTTTGTCTGAGGATTTTATTCTCCTCTCATGACCATATTTCACTGATTAGAGAGTGCAGTCTATAAGTGCTATATATATACATCTTTATGGGACACAGGGAGTAAAAATTGGGCGGATTGATTGTATGCAGAGTGCATGGCGACAGAAGGAGGTAAAAGGAGATAGAAACAGGCTGCAGCTCTGTGACCACAATTATACAAAACCACACAGATTCTTCCCTGAGTAACCTGAGAAGGTCTTGGGAGGTCTCAGTCTCCATGGTCTTCTGTTGTCATCAATAGTGACAAGGCAGCCAGAGATTGGCCTCTTATTCCTTTGAAGTAGCTGGTCATATAAGAGATAAGAGCCTCTTGCTTGTACAGGTTTTTCCAGCAGGCAGGGCTGTGCAGACAGGTAGTGCATTAGCACTGATCTGAACCCTGCTGATGCTGCAAGTAGGAGATCAGCTCTTTCCTGATATGCATGGGGTTTCCCCCCACTTTCTAAGAAAACAGTTAATACAAGAAAGTGACTTTCTACAGCACACCTGTTCTTACAGAGCATGGTCATGTTGCAAAATCAGGTACCTGAAAATTCTTCAGAAATGTAGGGTTTTTTTGTTGTTGTTGTTGGGGTTTTTTTGTTTGTTTGTTTTTTCTGTCTCAGAGTTACTTTTGCATTTGTTACCCTCAGAATCTTGATCTGGGCCTGAATCAGAGTTCAGTAGCAATGGAAGCCCTTGACAGGAGAACCTTTGCTCTATTCTTGCAGAATCAAGAACCCCTAGTAAAATGAGGTAGGCAGAGAAAGCATAGCATCACCCCTAATTTTACCCTAAAGAATTGTATTCTACCCTGCTCTTGCAAGGCAGTCCCTGAAGTGAAGGCATGCAAAGAGACACAGATCAGGCTGCTCGCAGTTGACTGCACAGTACATTTTTAATGTAGCCTCCATTTGAGGCAGATGAGAAGCAAGGCATCCTCACAGCTCAAAGTAAATTGATTTGGGGTTGCTTTGGCTGCCTAAAGCCAACAGAGGGTTGGTTTCTTTGAAACATAAGTGCTGAAAAATTAGCTCCAGTTGTCTCAGATTGGCTGTTTCAAATTAGCGGATGCAAAGCTCTCACTGTGCCATGGTTTCTGATTGTGGGGAGAACAATACTGTCTAGTATCTGAAATGATTGGAACTAAACCAAGTAATATCTTTCTGTAGACTTGTGTCAGGCCCTAATTTTGGTGGGTAATCGAAAGCCTGCCTTTTCTACTATGTCATCATATCACCTGTATTAATTAAGCTCCATAGCTAAAGGCTAAAGGGTTTCTTTTTTTTTTTTTTTAAGGCAACATGCTGTTGATGAAGATCTACCTTCTGTGTGCCAGTAGGCTTTTCAGTTGAGATACCAAGAAAAATATTTAAGCTTTAAGCACACTTAGAATAATGTTCCTGCTGGCAGATTCAGGGCACAGGATGGGATCTATTTCTGCTCTAAAATAAATGGACATCATTTTCCTGGCTTTAGCAGAGATCTGTTGTTTCATGTAAGGCTTTGCGACATACCACAGCTGCGCTGTTACTGGAATAAAGGTAATCAAACCTTGTGAGCTGAATAAGGAAGAATTGGCATTTTTGAGCTTCTGAAGTACCCCAGTACAATAATGTGCTATTCAGACTTACTTTTCTGTCCTTAGATTTCGAAAAGCACAGCAGTGGCTGGGATATGTTAGAACAGCTTCCAGTAGACTGCTGAATTTATCCAGTGGTGGCAGTCTCTTTAACGAGTAAGATGATGTTGCATTTAAGACTTGAATGGCCTCAAGCCCGTAGCTAGGCAGGGACTCCAGCGCTGTTGAAGAAATATCCCTGTGGAACAAAGAGAGCGTTCTCTTTTCTTTTCATACCTATAAAAATGGCACCAAAGCACTAAATGACAGTAGGTAACAGCAACTAAGTTTTTCACAAAGGTCTAAATCTACAAAGCCACTTCAGCACCTGATACCCAGCTCAGAAACATGGCCTATGAAACTACAGCGCAGTGGGCTAAGAGTATGCCTATAGCTCAGGAGCCCCAGTGAGGCAAGGAGCTCACTTTGTCCTGGAAAAATTGAAGCCCACTGCTCCAGGTGCTGTGTCCTGACCTCTCTCTTGAAATCCACTGCGCATGGAGTGAGGGATGGCTCTTTAAGCCAGGGACAGGGAGAGAAGAAAGTGGGAGAATGTGACTCTCCAGCCAGCTAACAGGTAGGACACCCTCCTGGCTCTCTGCTTGGCTCTAAAGGGCTGTTCTAGGTGTTTTAATTAAATGGCTACCAATTAAAGCTCCAATAGAATCCATCATTCTTGCCAACACAAACTTAAGCAACTTGGCTTAGAGTAACTTCAGAGGGGCTCTTTCTGTGAAGAAAGGCCATCAACATGACTAAGGATTTTCAGAGTCAGGCCACTAAACAGGGCAAAAAAGGATACAGTTGTGAAAGTGATATTAGTAATGCTGTGTACTGTAAAGTACTAATAAAAGGAACAAAAAAGGCACGTGCAGCACAGAGTGCTATTAACAGAGCAACATGCTATGTTTTATTGTATGGAGTTACAGCCAGTGTAGCCCTCCAGTAAGTACTTGATTAATAAATCATGAGGATGATAAAAACGTGTTTTGTTCAGCACAACCTTATAGCATGCAATCAGCTAGTTCACTTTTGTAACTAAATTCTAAAATAATGTACTGTAAAAACATATCCATGCTACCAAAGAACAAGTTAGCTTGCAATGTCAGAATATAAGACACATGAAAAGGATCACAAGGATCTGACACAAATAAAGCAAAGGCCAAAATATCTAAGAGGTAGAGGTCAGTGCTAACAGTAGAACTGGCTGATAGGTGACTGCCACAGTGCAAATTGAGCCTTTTGCCCTGTAATTTCATGGCATCTCATTAACATATTGCCACTTCATAAACAGAGGGTAAGAGATCAAATCTCCCTCCAGACTCAAAGCTTGTGTTTGCTGTGGTGACACAGCTTGTGTGGCACAGCACAGTTCCCATGGGACACTCAGGTAACAGAGTTGTGGATACTTACAGGACATCTGGCCCTGTGGCCCCTCTCAGAGCATCGTTGTGTATCCGCCTGAGGTTCTTATTGTCCTTCAGAATTCTGTGGATTCAAACATGAGCTCTCTTTACATCTATATTTTAAAATATCCTTTTTTTGGTTTCCTCCTCACACCTATTTTGATTCCTCCTCCCATCACATAGGTGGTTTTTGCAATACCTGGCTGGGGAGTACGTGTAATTCCCATGTGACCTCTCACTCTGCTGATGCCATCAGACTGTTATCATCTGCAATTAAATCTGATAAATTCCAAATTTTTCTCACTTAAAGCAGGGACGATCAGGCTGGTTCTTTCATTGTGGTGGCAGTATACAAAAATGCAGCAAAAGTTTTGCCCAAACCAAGAGGCTAGTCCCAGAGCATGTGAAAGGGATTTAAAAACTATTCATGTTTCCAGACCTAAACTGTATGTTCCTCAGTTTTGGCTATGGTTTCAAGTTATCCACTATTACTGCTAAGTTTCAGAATCTATAAAATTTTATTAAAAATTACGAGCTTTTCTCATAAAAACTGCTATACTCTAAGGGATGGTGTTTCAGGAAAAGCAGTAAGAGTTGCAGGATTAACACCAAAAGAAGTATTTTTCTCATGAGTATCGGGAAATGCACGACACAGCCAGTTAAGCTGAAGGAAGAGTCTTTGGTTGTGTTTGAAGTATTATTTACTGAACTGAATTATTTATTACTGAGGAGGGAAAACATACTCACAGTTGATTCAGCTTTGTCCCATTGAAGGCATGGCTGTGGATATCTTCAAACCCATTTTTATACAATTTGCTGGGGATTAAAAAAAATGTATAAGGAAAAAGGATTTGGTAAAGGCGAGATTATGGTATGCACTGCAAGTTTCAAACTTCAATGCTGCATTCATTTTAACGTCTAGAGGGTTTGCTTATAAAGAACAAGGGTAACTATAGCACAACTTAGGCTGACTCTAAGAAAGTTGCAGTTAAAATTCCCTAAGCACCTTCCTGTTTAGCTGCTGAAGAGAACTTCTGCTGACGTTCAGATCCTCCCCCCTCTGAGGGGTTTGCCTGTGCCTTCCTGGGACTGAGATCCAGAAATAAGACATTTCTCCAGGTAAGCTGTTCCTGGCACACAGACAACAATCTGGAGGCAGAAGACCAGGATTTTGTGGTATCAGCAAGAGCAAATCAAGGGCTAGAGAAGTGTCAGGTAGAAAGCAACTGCAAAGCCTGGAGGGTTCTGCTGGATTTTAGATCCTCTGTTGACACACAAATCCTCCAGCAGCCCAAGAGGCAGCTTTGCAGAGAGGCAGGGACAAGTTGTGCATCATCCAGCAGTCAGTGAGTTACCAGCTTCTCCAAAGTGCTGATGCCAGGATTGATTTGTGATGCCAGGATTGATTTGTGCACTGGAAACCTTGCTGTCCCCTGCACTGCACTGGGACCCTTGATGCCATTCTGGATTCTTGATTCCCCACCCTGGGGCCAGATACCTAAAGGCTGGGCTCCACTACACCTGAAGTCCAGCTCTTTTCCTTCACTAGGAGATCAAACCTATGAGTCTATCAATATGCATTTGTGATATTAAGTTCATATTTCCAATACAAATTCAATATAGTCACTTGCATATAAGAATTTTTTATTTATTATTGAGTCATAATAGAAAACTTGGCACAGTTTCTAAATTAAGCAATATTTCTGTTATTACTTTTCCACCTGCTTTTGGGAGACCACAAAGTGGGCCTATGGAACCTGCTCCCAAGAATAACTAAGTGTGTGGAGCACCTGGCTACATTCGATAGGAGAAGGTGTCTAAGCACATTGCTGAAATTAGTGATTCCCTTAAAAGCCACAACGGTATGTAGGATTGATTTCCCCATCCACATGAAACATTAACTGTTGAAAAGGCTAATTTAGCTATTTGTAGTGCAAAGTATTACTGCAGGCTGACTTTACACCTTCATAGATTACTTGTGTTTCACCAGCCCCTGCTGTAACAAGAGAAATTACTTCAGCTAATTACAGTTAACTGCATGGGGTGGAGTTAACTTGTAGCTCTACAATTAGGAAGCCACTGCTAAGATAATTCTTTTTCTTCTTCTGGTGAGCTCCCTATCACAAAAGGATGAGAGAAAAAAAGGATTGTTGACTCTTCCCTGGCTTAGACTCACTCCCACTTAATACACTTTAGGATTACAGTAAAAATTTTAAGCACCTTTCTCCATCTCTTTTATGTTCACTTCCTTGCACCATTAGCAGAATCATAATTTTGCTGAAGTTATTTTGAGAACTTGTTGAGAGGAAAGACGGTCATAAGATGAAATGATGCACTAATCTAAGCAATTGCTCCTCTTTAGCATCGTGTAGGAGTAGCACTCAGTCACATTTATGCCCAGTTCCTCTATTGGTTTCAGAAGGTATTGGTCAATACATAAAATCTGTGTTGAAATTACTGTCATGCCGACACATCAGCTTGATGAAGAGCCTGGTCCATCAACTGCAGTTCTGGCTGGTGTGCACAGCTCATTTGCAGGTACAAATATTCACGGAGATTTGTGCAGGGCTTTCGGTGCATGTTTGCCTCAAAGCAAAGCTCCCATTTTGGATGTGTACTGCAGTCAGGTCCACAAAGGTTGGCTTTACTGGGCTCCACACTGGTGTTTGTGGCACAGCATGAAGAAGGTGGCCTGTTGCTGCCCTCTATTGCTCAGTGGTCCTTCTTTGGGAGACCCAAATTTTGGCCACTTCCTGAAAAGAGGCTCAGTCTGTGATTTTTTCTATTTCAACACTAATTTGTGGAAGTTTTTGTGAGGATAAGAGCACTGTGAAATTCATACATGGCTCATGCTGTGCTGACAGAGGACATCTCACCTTGGCTTTCTGCTGCTTTCTGCATTCCTCAGGTGGGGCATCTCACAGCATCAACCCCACCTATCTCACAAGTAGTTGTAGGAATGAATCCACAGTTGGCTGAAAGGAAAATCTTGGGTGTGGAGAGTTATAGGAATCAATGTAAGCCGAGTCAGAAAAATCAGGGTAAGAAGAAGCATCGGTACTTTGAGCCAATTTCTTCTCTCCCTCTGTGCCTCCTCTTCAGAGGGAGCCCGTGCAGCTGAAGCTCAGCAGCATTTGATCAGCTGTCTCAGTCTGCTTGGTCCCTGAAAGCACCATTTCATGAAACTGCATCCCTGAGGGAAGAAGAGAGACTTTGGCCTCCAGTGCAGCTTTTGGAGTTTATATCCTGTTGATGGTATTTCTAAGAGCAACATGGCATCAAAGATGAAGACTTAGATTACTTGTTCTATTTTTCTTTCCTACATGAAGTTATCTTCCAGATAAAGCTCCGTTCTTCAGCTTGAAGAAGACCTCTATGTTTCTTGAACATTTCAAATTTAATTCACAGTAGAGATATATATTTTATGGGGCTTAATATCAAGATTTTTATGAAGTTTTCTCAAGAGAAGTGTTATTCTTGCAGAAGGAACTGGAGCTAGGATTATTTTACTCACAGTGTCAGTGATTCATTGCTCATCCCCTGGAAAGCATTTTGTGGTATAATTGTCATACGCAAGTTATCACAGAGTTCCCTTTGGAAGAAAAGAAAAAGAGGTATCTTTGTCAGCAATCCAGGAAGAAGAAGGAAAAGACTCACAGCTGGGCTAGGCTGTGTCTCTACTTACAAAATAAAATGAGCTTCCAATGAGAAGATCTGTGTCAGGTCTGGAAATTGTCTTATTCCAGTGTTACAAATGCTCCTAGAGAAAAGCATAATTCCTGTTTATAGGAGAAAATATTACCAGAGTGCGTGCAACAAGAAGCTGACCTGGTAGGTTTAACAGGGCGTTAAACTGTGAGTGACAAACATCATAATTTTTAATTAGGCTTCAAATGTGTTAGCAAGACCTACAAAAACTAAGTTTTGTAGAATTCTCAAGCACTATCCTGAAGAAGTACTTTCTCTCTACATTAAGCATGAGAAACAGATTTTAGTTACCCCTTTCTATAGTATCCTGTCAGTCTGAAAGCTCTATTCTAGAAATAAGCACTTACCAGAACTACTTTGCAGACTTCTGTTTTGTCCATCACTGCCCTGCCCTGGCTTTACTTTCTTGCCTATTGAAAGACATCACTATGGGTTAACTACACATTAAAGCTATTGTAAATGATGTATGTACTTCTAGCATACTATAATGCTTCTTTTTTCCTTACACTTCCTTAAGTGATTTGTCCACTTCAGAGAAAAGAATAAATAAAGCAAAGAGCAAAGGAATAGAACTCTTTCTTACAAGTATTTTAGCCTTGAAAGATTTCTGAATGCTCCATCCTCAATGTGCAGCAGATTTTTCGTGTTCAGGATTAATCTGTAATGAGGGAAAAATATTTCAGTGTTACTATAGATTTGGGAGGGTCCTGAATTTTGCTTGTGATTTGCTTTCTCGGAAAACAGTCTGCAAATATGCTACCGGGTGCATTTTGAAGCACTGTTGGTAATAAAAATGGCCTGTAATTGTCAGGCAGTCAAAAAAAGACACTGCCTGAATTCTTGCAGTTGACTGAGCTGAGATGATCTGGTTTGGATACCCTGGTCACTGGTGGAAGTGGACCACAGACTTCCTTAGAGCAGTCATTGGTAGTACCAGGTGCCTGCATGGATCTTCAGAAACTGGGAGTTGGAGAGAAGTGTGTGAGAAATCCTGTTTGCCAGTGGTCACTCAAAACCCAGGCAGATCTCTTTTAACAAGGAGCACTTTCTGCACCTACACTGTCTGGTAAATCTATGTTTGCCTTAAAGTCCAGTAACTGCAGTTCAACTCCCTCCCTATGCGTGACTTACAAAATTCAAAGGTTTTAGCACAAGAAATTGCAAGAAAAGTTGAAGTTCAAGAATTCCATTGAACTCACCTACCCAGAGCGCTCATTGAATTTTAACTTGAGTGCAGCTTGGGACACCAAGCCTTTGCCATGTGAGGCTTGCAGACCATTCAAGATTCAAACAGGTTTTCTCTTTAGCCTCCTTAAGCTCTTTAATGGTCTTTCTTAGCTTTTTGGTTTTGGAAGACAGGCATATGGCAAGCTAACCGTAAACTTTTATTCCTTCCCTAAACCCACCATTGATTCTTGTGGAAGTTGGACCCAATCAGAGGTGGACAAATATGTATCTCTTGCTTATGTGAGTAACTGGCTTCAGTGACGTTCACATACAAGATTAAAAAAAAAGAAAAAAGGAGATGGATTTATCCTCAGTTGCACAATTTTAAGCCACTCACTGGTCATGCTGTGCAAAAAAGGCAGTAATGTGATATTGAATCGGATTTATAGTTTCCAATTCCACTAAATATTTCAGAGCATTACTCCTAGTCATTGCTTTTAACTCTCTCTCTCTCTCTCATATGCCTGTGCTATGCAGGTCAAGTTTAAAATCAGTACATGTTCTGTTTGAGTAATATTTTAGTGCTCAAAAGAACAGCTATGAATACTAAGCAGCTGAATTTAAATACTGTAGGGCTTTGAAAACTGCATCTTCAAAAAGAAAGATTTTTCTCATCTGTTGCCATCTCGAATTGTTTCCCCGCTTTGAAAGCTTGACAATGCCAGCAGAAATAGACGCAGAGCTGCGCTCCTGTCACTGAGCTCACTGAAAAGCAGTGTGATTTTCTGGGCACGGATGTCTTTGCATGTGTTAGATCTCCAAGGCCAGGCCTTAAAGAGTGTTCCCTATTTTATATGGTACTTTGGAGAGAAATGTTTCTTGTCGTAGATCTCAACTAAAGCCAGCTAAAGTAATAAAGACAGATTTGGTCCAAGAATGCCTCTCTGCAGACTGTTTACTCCTTGATGATCCTAAATTATGATATGGATGCCTTTTGTTAAGTGATGCTTACATTTCAGACAAGGTGGGAAGGCTGTCAAATGCGCTCGATTCTATTCTCTCCAGGGAGTCGCTCTGAGAGATTTCACTACAATGAAAACGGGCGATACAAAACAACACATTAACAGAAAACCACCAGCAATGGGCTTTCCACTCTTTATTTCCTTTTTTTTTTGTAACAGTTACTCAACCACTCATACAAGTCTTGTTTGGCAACAGTGCTTCCACTCAGACCTCTTGGGAGCTCATGCCAGTGGGGTTTGAGACAGACCAACCTTTTGTTGCCTTGGCAAAAGGGAATGCCAATCCTTTGGAATAAGTGTCTCTGTAACAGCCAATCTCCATTTTCTCAGTAAATTGTGGGTAAGGTAGAGACTAAGAGCCAGAACTAATGTAAATACACTGAGTCCAAGCCTGTGAGCCTTTAGGTCCTGCTTAGTGAATTTATTTGCATGGGTAGGGATATAGATAATGTTCACGGTGCCCATGTGCTATTATCAAGTCAGAATTATGGTCATTTATTCCACAGATGTAGAAATGCACAAATATGGATTGAGCACATTTTATGAATAATTTTTGGATTTGAATGCCATTTTCATTATGTGCATGCAAACTGATAGGAAGTGGCTCTCTTTCATCATTATAGTGACCAATATGACTGCTTTTGTTGGTACTATTGGATTTTGATGTAGACATTCTCCTATTTCCCATGTGTACTCAAGAATAACCAATACTGAACGTAGAGAAAAATAATCCACTTATTATTAAACGCTTGTTAAATGTTGGTTAGATTAAGACTTATGGGGCCATGCAAAATTGAGCCTGAAAGTAAGTAGTATATATTGATGCATATATATGGTAAAGATCCTCAAAACAGTGGTTTTTTTTGGGACAGAATTGACTAGAAGGGCACACAAAGTAAACCTAAGATTATACACTGTCAAGAAAATTTTCTGAATATATTTTCTGAACAACTGGGACACATCTACAAAATCAGTCAGTATTGCCACGGTCCTGAGAGTTAGCTTATTTCAACTGCAATTATGAGAAAACAACTTCTTTTGCTGTTGATATAAAACCCCTTAGATCAGAATGAGTTCTCTATATTTCATTTGTAGTGGCAAAGGAGGATGCACACTAGAACTCATATAGTAAATATGTAAGTATTTCTTACAGAAATATTAATCATTTTTTTCATCATCACAATTCAGTGAGAGTGTTATTTTTGGTATTGCACTAGCTACTTATAAGTGAAAGAGAGATGTAGAATAAGTGGCCTGCTGGGCACCTGATCCTCAAAGACTCATAGGCCGGGAAGGAGCAGTGCCTGCTCACAGAACTTGAAGACTCAGGTTTAGGGTCTGAAATATGTTTCTTCCATGGGATCTCCCCCTGTCTTCCACTGGTTTTCCATTCACATATGTTGAAATGACTTATGGCAGTGAGAATAATTTATCATCTCATTTGCAGAGGGTGATGTGCTGCCAAATAGATGATTTAGAGGTTTGTAATTTAAAAATATGCATTCTAAAAAGTAATACTAAATTTCAATAAAATTATGAAGTGTTCTATTGATTTACTTCATAAAAATACATTGATTTCTACGCTGTTAATTTGGACATATTCATTAAAAGGACACAAATAAATCAAATTAAATTCCCTTTGTGGAAGGGAAAGTGTCAATGAACAAGCCATTCTCTGTGGAGAATAGGACATGCATAAGTTTTGGGAAAGTTTAGCCTCGAGTCATACAGGTACAGGAAATTTTGTAGGTTTAGTTTCGTCTTCTGCATGAAAATTGTTAAGTTCTCATTAATTATTCAGAGGTAAGAGAATGCAAGAATACAGTGCCACTGGATTCTACTATAACACTGTATTGCAGTGGAATACATGCAGCAGAGAAGCACAAAAAGTGCACCTCAAAAAGAAAGCAGCAGCAGTTGTGCTGCTGCTTAGGTTCTGGGGGAGGTCATTCCACTGTTCTTCACTGCAATGGTGCATCATCAACTTTGTCCTTTAGAGGCCATTCAGTGAAGACAAAATAAAAAATAATAAATAATGGAGTCTTAAACATGCCATCTTTCAGCTGGGGTAACAACAGAAATATGGGCAAGAGGGGTAAGACGAGCCTCACGTCTGAGTCCCTGTTATAAATAGGTACAAAGCCAAGGGTCGGGAAGCAACAGTGACCCAGTGTGCAAAATTACAGCACTTGCAAACTGGAAGATCAAAGAAAAAGTGCAGTCCAACTGATCCCCTGCCAAGCTTATCTCTCATTGCAAAATGTCAAAGAAGTATCTTATTTGGGTATTTTATAATGCCAAAGCTATCATTGCAGTGGTAATGTTTGATGACAGAAATCTATCCCCTCTGCTAATCAAAAGTTCCTCTCATCAGTTATTAAGCTATATCCAGTTCTCTCTGACAAGAGATTGTTAAACAACTGTGATTTGTTAAACAACTGTCAAAAATCACACCTTTTTGAAGGACCTTTTACATAATGTTTATAAGAAAATAAATGCTACATTTATCTTTCACCAGTGCTTTTTTTTTGTTTTTTTAATCGATAGTACCTTTTAGTCAGACAAATTTCATATTATTATAAAAGAATGTTGTTTGGGATGGGGGTTTACAATAGAATTTTTAGCAAGAAATTGAGGAAAAACTTACAGAAAATATTGACAACTTACATGATGAAGGCATCTCTAAGTCCTTCAAACGCATGTGATGGGATTACTTTTACAGGGAGATGAGTAAAGGATCTGAAAAAAAGAAGAGATGCAGGAAAGGACTGTAAGGCATGGGGTTTCCTTGTTTATAGATTGTACCATTAGGGTAGGGAGAAAACCAATAAAGCATAATGCCATTTCATTTTTCCGGCAGTTCTCTTTACCTCTGGGGCCTGATCCATTTGTCATTGATCTCAGTTAAATGGAATTCAAAGGATACTGGGTCAGTTCCTCAACAGCATAAATTTGAGACTAATCACCATCAAATCAATAATAATCATAACCTATTAAGGAAATTTATAGCCTGATGAAAACGAGCTGCTACATTCACAGTCAAAGGAAGCTATAGGCTATTTAAGGTTAGCAGTGGGTTTCATGTAAAGATTTCTCTATAAAACAGCATCTTTGGATTTGTCGGACCATGTTCTCTGTCCAGCAGCATCTCTGTAATGTTGCAGCACGGCATCCTGAATTCACTGGCAAAGCTCTGGCTGTGTACAAGGTGTAGAAGAACTCCAACTCAGGCCTGATACAGTGCATTTTTTAATTTTTTTTTTAAATAAATTGCATCAGTGTGATTAGTTGATTCAAAGCAAGTGAATACTTCTTAATTTTTAGTTACTCTGACTGAGAAGTTAATAATGATATGGGAGACAGATTTGCATTTTACCACCCTAGTCCACATCTGAACCACAGTACTTTTACCAGCCAATTTATCTAGCCATGACCACACTTTCCCTGATAATGGCCATAGGAAAATATTTAACATATTTCAAGGCATTATCTCAGTGCAAACAGATAATTGCTCCATTTTGCATTATAATTATAAATATGTAGTTAGAGACATTTTTTCCCATCCTTAAAAATCCTCCTCAAGGCTTTTTGACTGAAGTGTTTCCATGCTATTCATATAATTTGCTTTTTTTGTTGTTCTTGTCATAATCCTTTATATGAAGACATATGTTTATGTAGATCAAAGTTTATGTTAGATGTTTATTGAGTTATATATATATGTATGTATGTATTTTTTTTTTATATGTACATAGATGTTCATACCACACATTATAATAGCAGGCTGTCACACTCACATATGTCCAGGGGTTACAACTCTAGATGTACTAATGAGTCTGGCAGTCACTTCCTACCTATGTTCCAAACAGACTGTATGATTTCAGGCAAGTAATTTAGTTCCCTTGCACCTTGTCTTCTTGTCAGTAAACTGGGAATAACAATGCTTCCCTACCCAAAAGGAGTGTTGTAAGGATATACATGTTTTTCACACCATTGTGATTGGGTCTAGATTGATGCTGGCATGTTTTGTTGTGTGTGAGGTTTGGTTAAATCAGAAATGAAACTGTCACGCAGCTTGAAAAAGGTATTTTTGCCTGAGGGGAGAGACAGGTAGAGAGAACCTGCAGTAGGGCTTGACACTTGGAGCTGAAAGGAAAAGAACTTCAGGAAGAATTAAAAAGTAGAAGCTGAGAAATTCTTGCTCTATAACCCCGGCAGCAGGAACCTCTCATAACTGCTCCATCAGCTCAGGCTCCTTGGAAAACAAAGCATACCTTTTGTGAAACTGCTTGCAAAGGTATTATCGTTTAAAAAAGAAATAGAAATGTGACTGAAAGTGTGCAAAGAAACCCCAAGTCTTGGCTTTTAATTACATCAGCCCATGAGCCTCCTACCTCCCTGTGATGCATTGGTGAGTAGTGTGCATGGCTCGGGAGTGACCTGGTTCCCCAGAGTGCCTGTCCCCTCTCCCTGCCTGCAGAAAACCTCTGGCAATAGTGATCTGAGCTTACCACCTCAGCTATGTGGTTAAATTTAAGTGTGATGACCCAGTCCTTTTAATATGTAAGGCAGTTGAACTCCATATTGGCACTTAATCCATTCTGTATTTCAACTTCACTGGTTTTCATTTTTTAATTCTTGTGATTTCACCTTAATAGCTGAAACTATCTGCATAGACATTACCTCATCCCATTAAGCATCTCACAAAACAGCAAGAACAAAGGAAAAAGGCAATTCATCAGTTTTCTCTCCTAGTCCTCAAAATACTGGTGTAACACAGATAGACACCTCCACATTGACAAAGGCATCTTACAGTCAAAAGGTGAATGTTCTCATACCTATTCTTGTCCACTTCAGCTCTGTGGTTTGTATCTCAAAATCTGCCTGTGTTAAAGATATTTATTTAGGTGTCTCTTTCTATGCTTACAGCATTTTGAAGAAGATCCTTTATCTTGCTAAGCACAATACAGCCTGTGTATATGTGAAAGCATTTAGGTTAATAGAATTTTGAACTGCTTGTTGCACGCCTAATTATCGCGGGTTACGGGGGTTCCGCGACAACACCCAGTGGCACATTTTGCATGGGAGACGAGTCACGCAGAGGATGACCCACAAAATGGCAGTTTATTAAAACAAGAAGACAGCCTTTATACAGGGGAATACAGAAGGTTCAGGAATAGAGGTAGGACCCCGGCTAGGAACATCAAATCCTGAGAGCTACTGATATGGGAACTTGGAGGGATAGGCTAAAGGGATATATCAGGTCACTCAGGGGGAAGGGAGAGCTAGGGGAATAATGGAAGGACTGTTCTGGGTGCACGGACAGGGGAATCTGCTGAAGCTGCAATGCTGCGGCCTTGTAGCTGGTTCCCAGGCAGTTCTGCACAGCTGAAGTTGCTAGAAGTCTTCTAGAGAGATCTCTTCCTCTAAGCCTTCCTTCCATTTCTTTTGCATTTCTCTCCACTCTCTGTAGGCCTCTTCTGGTCCACCCCTGACAGTCAGCAACGTGGACAGTGGGATCAAGGGCACCCTCAGCAGGTTTGGTGATGACACCAAGCTGTGTGGTGCGGTCAACACAGCTGGATGGAGGGAGGGACTTTGACAGGCTTGAGAGGTGGGAGAGGCTTGAGGCCTTGAGACTATAGAGATCTCACGTACTTCAACAAGGCTAAGTACAAGGTCCTGAATGTGGGCCAGGGCAATCCCAAGCATAAATACAGGCTGGGAAGAGAATGGATTGAGAGCAGCTCTGAGGAGAAAAACTTGGGGGTGTTGGTGGTTGAGAAGCTCAACGTGACCCAGCAATGTGCCCTTGCAGTCCAGGAAACCAATGGTATCCTGGGCTGCATCAAAAGAAGCATGGCCAGCAGGTTCAGGGATGGGATTCTGCCCCTCTACTCCATTCTTGTGAAATCCCATCTCAAGTGCTGCACCCATTTCTGAGGCCTCCAACATAAGAACATGGGCCTGTAGAAGCAAGTCCAGAGGAAGCCATGAAGATACTCAGGGGACTGGAGCACCTCTCCTGAGAGGACAGGCAGAGAGGGCTGGGTTTGTTCAGCTTGGAGAATAGAAGACTCCAGGCATCTTCCAGTAGCTAAATGGAGCCTATTCCCTAAATGGAAAGCTGGAGAGGGATTTTTTACAAAGGCATTTATTGATAAGACAGGAGGGAATGGCTTGACAGAGGGCAGATTTAGATTAGGTTTAAGGAAGAAGTTTTTTGCAGTGAGTATGGTAAAACTCCAGCACAGGTTGCCCAGAGAAGCTGTGGATACCCCATCCCTGGAAGTGTTCAAGGCCAGGCTGAATGGGGCTTAGAGCAACCTGGTCTAGTGGACGATGTCATCACTCATGGCAGATGATCTTTAAGGTCCTTTCCAACCCAAACCATTCTATGATTCTATGAATATTTACTTCCTGCCAGTACCTGCTTGAGTTTCATTGTGCTATCCAAGACATCAGACATGTTCAATAGTAGGGACTTTAACACGTGAGATAAGGCCTTGCTTTACTTGACACTTTGGAAATAATTAGGTGTCAGGGGTGGACCAGAAGAGGCCTACAGAGAGTGGAGAGAGATGCAAAAGAAATGGAAGGAAGGAAGGCTTAGAGGAAGAGATCTCTCTAGAAGACTTCTAGCAACTTCAGCTGTGCAGAACTGCCTGGGAACCAGCTACAAGGCCGCAGCATTGCAGCTTCAGCAGATTCCCCTGTCCGTGCACCCAGAACAGTCCTTCCATTATTCCTCTTGCTTCATTATTCCCTCCCTTCATCGTGTCGACTGCACCACACAGCTTGGTGTCATCACCAAACCTGCTGAGGGTGCCCTTGATCCCACTGTCCACGTTGCCGACCAAGATGTAAATCAGAGCTGATCCCAGTACTGACTCCTGAGGATTGTCACTGGTCTCTACTCAGACATCAAGTCATTGACTGCATCTCTGAGTGCAACCACCTAGCGAATTCCTTATGCACCCAGTGGTCCACCCATCAAACCCAATCCAATCCCTAAATCTCTCCAATTTAAAGACAAGGATGTCACGCAGGACAGTGTCAAAGGCTTTGCACAAGTCAAAGCGGATGATGTCAGTACCTTTTCCCTCATTCACCACTACCGTAACCCCCATCCTAGAAGGCCAGTTAGTCAAGCAGATGATTTGCCCTTACTGAAGCCATGCTGGCTGTCACCAATCACCTCCTCTGTTTCCATGTGCCTCAGCATGGTTTCCAGAAGGATCTGCTGCTCTATGATCTTGGCAGGCATGAAGGTGAGACAGAGTGGCACGTCTCTGGGTCTTCCTCATTTCCCTTGGTAAAAATGGGGGTTATGTTTCCCCTTTCCTTAATTCCATCAGGGCAAGCTAAATACATGTAAGGCTATCCAAGAGCATCAGGAAAGACAGGAACAGCATGCAGATTGACCAAATCCTGTCCTTGCCTGGTAGCTAAAATACTGTCCTCTCTTCAGCTAGCATGATTCTTGTGGTTTTGTTTTGAAATCATAAATTTAGAGTAGATTTTTTACAGGGATAGTTATCTCCCTGTCACTAGGAATACCAGGGCCAGTAGGGAACACATTAGCAAACCACCTTCAGCCTTCCTTGTTGGGAATGTATAGAAGGAGCAGTAAGAGCTCTTTAAAAAATATTCATGGGGCAATCTATCCCAAGGAAGCAGTGGCATAAAACCACTCTTGTAAATTTTTTGCTTCTGGGATATAGCAGAGGCAACTTGATTCAACCTGAAAACAATTTTCATCTGCTAAAAGATAAGCCTCTGTTCCTATGCTACCACATAGACTCAAGCTCCAAGAGAAGCTTTTGAGAGTCCTAGATGCCCCAAAAGCTCAGGACTATTTCCAGTCCTGTTGAGAAGGAATCAAAGCCCAAGCCCACTCACACCACTGGAGGAAATCTCTGTATTACAGAATTTGCCTTTTGCAAAAAGTGTTTAGTTGAACTGATAACAAATAATAAAAAAAATAGTTATAAAAAACACAGGCCCAATAACAATAGGTATGAATGAGTTATTGTAGCTGCGTTGGCTGCTATATTTTAATGTCTCTATTTTATAGGATTACTTATATTTTTAATGCTCAAAAGGTGAATGCATAGGGTAGACTCTCGTTGCATTTTATTCTGTAGTGACCTTAGACTTAACTTGGGAGGACTGTGATTGAAACCACAACTAGAAATGCGCTATTTTCCTAGGATTTTCATTAGTTTCTGGGGGGCAAAGTAAAGGGTTGGTATTGGCTTTTAAAGCCCTGTATATTGGGCACTACCTACCTGAAATGTGAACTGGATATATCACACAACCACCCAAAGAGTACCTTCTAGAGGTGATGATGGGTGATATAATATCTCCTATGAAAGACACTCTGGCCCTGAAACTGAATTCTTCTGACAATCCCAAAAACCCAAATATGCACCCAAAGCAGATGTGGTAGAACTGCTGAGTTCTTTCAGCTTTTGCTATAAAGTTTTGAACTTGATGTCTCATAATTTGATGCCTAATCATGTGCCACTCACCCTACTGCAGAAGCTCTGCACAGAGGGGCACACACAGGCACAGGAAAGTGAATCTCACTATGAAATCAAGTTTTTGAAGGGGCAAAAAGGTCTTTGGTATCCAATGCCCATTGCTGTAGAGCTGGAGTTTGGTGCCTCTCCCTCTAGACTTTGCTTAAAAACACAAAAGTACATATGAGATTTCAAAAGAAAGAAAATCATATTTTGTTTCAAAATGTATTGGTGTATTAAAGATTATTTTTCTGCTGAGACTATGAAGACGCATAGCTACTATAGCCAAAATGGCATACAAAAGCGTTTGAATAATGGAGGTTCTACAGTGTTTGTGTAATGTCCAAACAATAAACAGGAGCTTGAGAAAAATATGGTCAATTCAGGACTGTATAAAACAAATAATTCTGAAACCTGACAGAGGTCTAATAATTTTGAAAGCCCTTTTCAGCAATAATATAACATGGCAAGAAGAACTCGGGTAAAGAAAAATAGCTGAAATTTCCCTACAGGATAGATACTTGGGATATAACAAATTATCAAAAGTACATTTGGAAGCACAGCTCATTACAGCACCAGAGCTTGAATTGCTCAGATATAACTGGAGTTACATATTAGAGTTTATTCTCTTTACTGACCATACATTTAAGAAGGACTTTTCTAAGGCCTGGTTTCTGTGTTATTGTTGCACCAGGAAAAGAACATGGGCACCCCAAGAACTGTGCTGGAACAACCTGCAATATCATTTTTTCCCCAAATTATCAGTGCACTTGCAAGCACCACACTGCAATTCCCCTGGTGCACACAGGGACACAGGACTGTGAGGGGAAAAATTAATGTTCTCTTGTCTCATACACAGAGCTGTGCAGGGGAGAAGAGAGTTAGAAAGATTAGTAAAGTATAGAAAGAGAGGGAGTCAGCACTAACAAAGCTCACAAAGGGATATGAATAAGAGAGAGGGGAAGAAGTGAGAGAGAGGGGAAGACAACAGCTAAATGGACAAGAAGACACTAGTATGAAAATCAAAGGAAGAGATGAAAGGAAAGTAAAAGAGGTTGAATAAGAACTAAAAAAAAGAACAAGAATACATGTACACCTGTAGTGTTAGTGAATACATTCACCTTTACAGCTTCATAATTGCATGATGAACATAAGCTTTCTATTAAAAAAAATATAAAGAAATGGATATTTAGTAGTATAGTTTCTGGTTCAATATAAATCAGGTTAAATGTCATCTGGAAGTAGAAGGAGCTGGGTATGTCTGTGAACGCAGACTGAAAGACAGGGACCTTTTCACCAAGTGTAAAAATTTCCTCTGTAGGAGTACTGAGCAGAATTTTGGTTGAACTCTTTTCTGACTATAAAGTTGGTTTCTACATTCAGCCTAATAGCTGGAATTTGTGCACAATCATGAAGATTAAATGTGATATTAAAGGTTGAAAGGAAAAATTCTTCTCTTCCTTTTTATCCATTCCATAGCCCTGTGGTTCTGGGTAAAACATAACTGGCAGTGACCATAAATCCATTATCTGTCTTAATCGGATCACTGAGGTTGAGATCTGGTTCCTTCTTGGGGTGGCAGATGGAAAAAGGAGAAATAAAAGAGTAAACCAAAAAAAAGAAAATAAAATCATATAAGTTTAGAGATTTTGATAACCTCTCTGGGCTGTGACCTACATTGTCCTAATAAACATGTGAAACCCCTGCAAAAACTATCCTCCTCATTTGTTTCTGCTGCAGCAGGCATCCTGGATAGATTTGACTGATCCACTGATTGCTCTGTATGTGGTTCGAATATTGGTGAAGAAAAGTACATGTTACAATAACTATGGAGAGTGTATCCAGCTTCTGCTAGGGGCTCTGCTTTCTCTGACACTAAGGTAACACAGGGTAATATGGAGAAAACAAATTCAGGACAGAGATTTTTCTAAAATCTCTGACTTTGGAGGAATGTCTCTGGATTAATACAAATTAGCTTTTCTTCCTCCAATCAATTCTCAAGCTAGGGAGAAAAGAAAAAGAAGATCAGGGCTAGTATCATCCCTGAGGAATTTCAAGAGCATGTTAAATTTACAAACAAATCAGATGAAAATGGAAAACACAGGCTTTGTTACCAAAAGGGGCACAATAAGAAAACCGCAGCTCAATTAATGTACAGATAACCAAGGGACCCTGGAAATGGCAACTATCCTATCTGCTGCTCCTCTAATCCCATATTTTGACGCCATGATTGTTTAGATCAGTGCTGTAACTGAGCCTATAAACAACAAAACAACACTTGAATACCTACATATATCAATGATTTGGTCCGGTCTATTCTATCATGAGCTTGAAGTGTGGTGTGGGAGTGGGGAAAGCCTGTGAATCCTTGTTCTTACAATGTAATACTAACTCCTAGAGAAGAATTCGGCAGAAAGATATAACGGACCACCCTACAGAAATCCAAACAGCTGTCAAAACTCACAGCAGCTTTTTTACTAACAGAGCGGGAAAAGAAATTAGTCAACAACTTGTCAATGAGCTGGACTTCAAAAAGAGGCAATGAACACACTGAGGAGGATTTTCATGCTTCAGTATAAGCGGGACAATTAACTGCACAAACTTTGGGAGAAGAGGCTGCAAGAAGTCCAACAGATTTGTGAAAGAAAAAACAAACCCCAGAACTGCCGGAAGGTTTAAGACCGTATCTCAACCTTTTAATCAGGTTTCTTCAAAGGTAACCGTGACCCTACAAGGTGCTGATTTTGGAGTAGGAAAGGCAGCTTATGCCTCCTGCCACAGCGTGAGAACACAGAAAGCCCTGACATCCGCACCCCTTCCCCCGTCACTGAGGCCAGTGGAGAGCGAGACATTCTGCCCACTGAGCAAAAGTCCCGGGAGGATGCGCGCCTCCTTCCTAAGCGCAAAAACCAAACTCTGCGTCCGGGTTCTGCTTGAAGTTTGAAAGTTTGAAAACTTCAGCCCCAAGCCACCACGTCCGCGGGGTGAGGGATGCTCCAAGGCACCGCTGCCCCTCCCGGTCCCCCCCGCCGCGGGTGCCGCGGTACTTACGCGCGGGCGGGCGCGGGCAGCGCCCCGTGCGGCGGAGCCGGGCAGCGCAGCGCGCCCTGGCTGCAGGCGCAGAGGGACGGGCAGCGCCCGCCCGCACCCGCGGGGAGCGGGAGCAGCACCAGCGGCAGCACCGGCAGCAGCAGCACCAGCGGCGGCACCATGGCCGGTCGCCGCTCCCCTCCGCCGCCTCTGCTCGCCTCTGCCCGCCCGCAGCCCGCGGGACGAGCCCGCCGCCCCCGCCTCCGCCTCCGCCCGCCCCCCGCCCCGGGGCGGGCTCGCTGCCCTCCACCTCCCCCCTCCACCCCGGCCCCCAGGGCTGCCCCGGGGAGCATCCTGCAGTGGCGTGTTCTTACGGGTGAAGTTGGCAAGCAAAGCCGACATGCAGGTGGCTGGCTGGCTGGCTGGCTGGCTGGCCGGCCGGCCGGCAGCAGGTTTCCTTGGATTTTCGGAAGTTCTGGTTCCCGTTGCTACAGGAAAGCTCCTCAACGCTCCCCATTCCTACTGTGAAAGCTGGTGGTACGGAGCTGTGGGCCCTGTAAACACTCATTCATTTGGCTGTTAACTGCTTTGAGAGTTTGTGTCTGGGGGAATATGTGTTCCATCTCCCTTAACGGGGGTAAATGCTTATTGCGCAGATATAGCAGCCTCATTAGAGGATGGAAATGGTTGGGATACAAATGTCTGTGTCAAACACTCTCTTAAGGTTCCATGCACCGTCACTGTATTGCTGATGAAGGATTATAATTTGTTTACTGCGTGATCAGACAGGCATTTCAGAGTGTGTAACTTGTTACTTTATGATCAATTATACCCTTTGTGTGAAAGCAGTAATCATGTTCTAAAGACTATTTGTCTTCACAAAGGTCCATTCATTTTGTAGGGAGCTGTTTCCATGTAACTATAATTATTGCTGTTGTTGTTGTTATTATTGTTTATTACTACAGCTATAGCTTCTAGAAGCTATAGTAAGAAATACAGACCTTTTTTATGGTGAGTGATGGAGCAAGCCACCAAAAAGATAATTGCTCCCCAAAGTAGGCTTTGTTAAAAAAGTATAAGGGTATGGGTATATCATCAAAAGCTATCCCTTTCTTCAAGTGTGCGCAGGAAAAAAATCAAAGTCGAGGGAATGGCACAACATAACATGGGATTTGCTTGACACAATACTTTCAGTTGTTACTTTGAAATCATGGAAACAAGTAATGTAGCCTTATAGGAGTTTTTTTGGTTAGGAATAAAATGTCAGACAGGAATGAGGCATGAGATGTGTGTGACCCAGAGGCATCCTGGTATTCTCAGCAGGCACTGAATGCTGGAGATAGTTAGCAACTGTTAAGCACCTCCTCTGGACTGGCCTTCCTTCAGCATCATCTGCTCCCCTGTAACTGATAGTGATGTGAGATTTTATTCTGACCTTGCAGTGGTTATGAGGTGTGCTCCGTCACTTTATTCCGCTATGCTTGGCATACCCTTTTATCCACCAGTACATCACTGTTAATCTGATGGATGGCCTACCTAATTCCAGCTAGCATGTGACTTTAAATTGATCTGTTCTCCTCCTCTCCACCTCCCCATCACCTTTCAAATCAAGAAAAGTGATGGGGTTATGAAACTGAGGGAGCAACTGAATCATGTCAGCTGACAAACGTGGGATAACACTGAGCCGTTGTGAGGACCTCCTATTTCCTAGAAATCTGTCCATATGGTACTGCTTTTTGTTGGACCCTTTTCTGATACTCAGCTGCCAGTGTTAAGCAGTAACAGGTTTCTGGGATCCTGCAACTTGGTTTCCTACAAGAGGAGCAATCAGTGAGGGAAAGTCTGGTTATATTTTTACCTTATTTCCATGTGCTCCTATACATTGATTTGGGAAGGAAACAGTCAGAGGGCAAGCAGGAAAGTCCCTTCTCCAGACTCCTTCTGCCAAGTCACTAGGTCCCAAGGAGCAACCTGGTTTCTGAATTGTCTGCATGTGCACTTGATGCCAAGAAGCAAATTCCCTGCTGCCAGATAGCTTGTCTGTCCACAAAGCTGCCTGTACTCCCCAAATCAGGCAAAACAGTGCATCGTACAAAAAAAAAAAAAAAAAAAAAAAAAAAAAAAAAAAAAAAAAAAAAAAAAAAAAAAAAAAAAAAAAAAAAAAAAGGAAAAGAAAATTTCTTTGACAAGCCATCTTGGAGGAGCATGGGGAGCAGCGCTGCTGAGTGACACCTGCTGTCACTCTTTTCCTGGCAGGTGTCGTGGGTTGCTCGCATTATCTGCCACATTTGTGGATTTGCAGGATTTCACTGATGCTCAGATGCCTTTGAGGATATTTTTAACGAGGGTGTTAGAGCAGTGCGTGGTGTTTGAGGACGTGACTACTTTTCTCATCACAGACCCTGCCAGGAGCACAGGAATGGTGGCACTGCTCTGCCTGTGCCACGATTGGGAGACATGGCACTGTGGCCTTTGGGACCATCACAACAGTCAGGCTGTGATGGTGAATTGTAGGGACAGACTGAACTAGCTTAGATCTAGCCATTTTGGTTAAAGGGGGTTTTCTAGGCAGTGGTGGTTGCAAGGCATCATTCAGCCTGCCCTGTGCTGCAGTCGTATGAGAGCCAGCTAGCTCAAGCTTGTTTGGGTTCGAGCTGCAGTCTACACAGCACAGGCATTTATCTTTCCTTCCCTGCTTGACTTTTGCCGTGAGCATTTTGACCTCTAAGTAAAGTGCCAGTGGCTGTGAGGTGTTTTGTGACTTAAGGCTCCCTGAGGGATGGATTTGTGCAGATATAAAGACATATCATATCTCTGAGCCTCCCCTTCCCTCTTTCTGCAAGTTTGGCAGAGCATTGCGATTGGCCGTGTAATTATAAATCAGTTTGTTATTCATGCATTTTTATGCTCATGTGTGTACAGAGTATATACATCTTGTGATCAACTGCAAAAGCTATTTAATGGTCTGTAATAAGCATATACCCTTAATTGCATTCAGCCCACTGAGTTGCATTCAGCCCACTAATTCATCTAAGGTCACAGGGAATCTTGTACACGCAGGGAGAAGAAAATGTAACCCTCCTCTCCCCCCTGAAACTGTGCCTATCTCTAAACACGTCCCCTGAAATTGAGAAATGTTAGCCATATATTTAAAAATGTTTTAATGCCCTATTATTTTTAAGATACCTAAATTAGAATTGTAAGCAAAAAACTATATTTCTGATGGAAAAGCCACAGTTATTAGTCATGCTGTTTTGCACATCTGGTCCTGAGTTAATATCTATCCAAAATGAAGCACTAGTTATCCATAAGTAGAGGCATATAAACACATGGTGTTTAGCCTAAATTAACAGATTCAAGAGTAACTGCAGTTTATACATGGAGGAACCTTACATGGCTTTGTAACTGCACATACAGAGTCTTACACCTACATTCGTACCTGGCTATATAATCATAATGAATGGCAACACATATATTTAACACTTCAGGGAACCATCTCTTTTTTGTCAGTACTTAAGCAGGAGCTTAACTCTGATGGGTTGAAGTTTCACTGAAGTCACAGGGAATCAAAGATATGCCTGATGTTACTCTTCTGCTCAAGCGCTGGCAGAGGCAGGGATTACTTTACACATGTTGGAGTGCTTTCCTGAATCCTTGCCTCAAGGCCACTGTGCAGAAGTGTACGAGAGCCCCTCTGCACACAGAAATGGCAGGAGTGATAACAGCTGCTGGGGCTGCAGCTGTGGATTGTAGGTTTGCTCTGCACAGGAGAAAAATGCAAACAGGAAAACCCCACAGTCCTGATTCTGTTGGATCTTCCACTGATCTGAAATGTGGGGTTGACGGAGCAAGGACTGAGAGATCTGGCCTGGAGGAGCTGGTACAAGGTTTCTCACTCAGGGCTGCAACTTGTTGACCTGCTATCCTTGGGGGCAACTCAGAACCTGCAGTCGTTGTAGACCCGGTTTAGGCCAGTTCTTCTAATTTACTATCTTTTCTTCTCTTTCCCCATTTATTAACCTTAACATGCCTTTTTACAGTTCCACAGAGAAGTAGTGCCAGTGGAATACTCATGTGCAGAAAAAAATTGCTTTTGAGATACAGAACACGGCTAATTACAGTGCTACAATTAGCTGAATGCCCTTAACAGAGTCCAAGGGGGGAAATCATGCTGCAGCATCTGCTGTAACATATGCTTTTCTAGTTTCTAGAAGATAACAGTGAGCGTGTACACTGCCATGGATTGTGCTTTCTGCCTGAAGAGCAGAGCAGCCCGCAGATGCTCCAGTATTTCTTCCACCCAAACTCCGTAAGAAATGTCTGATGCTGCATACATCTGTCATGAGGAATTATGCTTTTTTTTTTGGCTTCAGACTCCTTCATGCAGACGGACTTAAAATGATGCACTGGAAATTCAGATCCCATCGTTCCTGAGTGCGCACTTCATCCTAAGGGTAGGTGCCATACCAAGAACAGAGCAGAAGTAACAGGCAGTGTGGCATCGCAAGAGTTTGTGCTCAGCTATGAGGTGTTTCTTCTTGTTCACTAAATTACCACATAAACCAGAAGAACTGCTGCTTTCTGAGTGAGGTTTTTTTTTCACTGTGTTATTGGAAAGATGAAGTGCTTTTCTGTGTACTGTTTAGTGAGCTAAATCTAAAGTGGCTCATTATTTTCTATCCTATAAATTAACTTGGCCTTGTCCAAAACATCCCAGAATAGTTGATATAGCCCTGCTAGTGTGCTGCTCAACATGCTGAGCTGTGTTAATTACAGCTGAATTCGAGATTGAGCCAGCTTAGTCAAATACTGCTTCAAATTTACAACAAACCTTCAGCTCCTTTCCATTATTTTATTTTTTTATCATGACATTTTTAACATTTCACTATATTTGCATTAACCAGTCCCAGAATTTCAAAAAGAAATTAATTTGTAAAGACACTATTAAAAATATGTCACTATAGTTGCAAAGCAGAAAGTAGTAAGTAACTTTGGATCACATCCATCCTCCAGTGTTCTGATTAATAGGAGAGTTTGTTTAAGGGAAGTGTGTCTCTGTTATTTAGACAATTACTTAATGATCTATTCTTCCTTCCCAGTTCATCTGGCAGCCTTGCACTATGATTTGTGGCAGCTCCTGACAAAAAAAAAAAAAGAAAAGAATTAAATTTTTGGGAAGGGCTTTGGCCAGGTCATTTAAACCTGTGATTTACCTCCTGCAAGACCTGAAGAAAGGCTGCTGAGAGGGAAAGAAGGCCATGGCTCCTCCATAAGCAGCTGGAAAAGACTGGCTCTGGTCAGGTCTCTGTACAATTGTAACTGTGCCCCAGCACTTTACTGTTTGTGCTTTCAGTGAAGTGCTAGAGCTGTTGGTTCTTCATGAATGTGATGTCATATGGTTAGTGCTCGTGCCTTTATGAATTAGGGGACTGTGACTGTCTTTTGAGCATTATACATTCTTATGTGGGGGCTGTGAGTGCCACGGGGAGTTAACCCTGGGGTCTCAGGCATGGGACCAGTGCTGCAGTGGAGGGTAAATTAGGCGAGTCAAGGGAGTGAGGTTTTTTTCACTTGGACTAGTACTAGTTCACTGACTGATCCATCAGTTAAGTCTAACTTATTTATAACTCTGCGTGAGTGCACACTTGCAGGTGTGAAGTGAGGCTAGTGGGGCACCTTGTTTGTAAGAATGTCTGAGTGCCTGAAAGGGGCACAGAACTGAAAAGGCAGGCTGTGAATTTATACATGTGAAGTTACACAGCAAAGCCTAAAGGCTAGATATGCTTTGAAGTGGGATGAGTTGTAAGCTTTATTCACTAGATGACAAAACCCCTGGTCTTTGATCCAGTAATCTGTATGTCAGTTGGATGATAAATCCAATAATTAAGTACAGTGTAGTTTTTCTCTCCCCCTTCCGAAGACTTTCTTTCACATTCTTATTTATTTATTGTCTGTTATCTCAAAATGTCAAAAGAGGGTGGTACAGCCATTTGCAATCAGGTCTGAGCCATTCGCAATGAGGTCTGAGCCTGATTCCTCTGTCACTTTTAGTATGCATTATGCACTGATTTAAAGACTATTTTATAATAATTTAAAGCCATCATGAGAAATGAAGGAAGCCCTGCACTTCTGAATTGTGTTTGATGCTTACCTCATTGAATTCAGGAAGAAGGGATTATTAAAGACATAAAAGCTGTCTCTGTATCAGGAGCTTAAAAACACTCCAAGGGAAACAAAATCTGTTGTGCTTAGCTGCTGTAATTTAAGAGCCAAATTCTGCTCACGTTTATAATGGCATAAATTTGAATTTGATTGAACTCTGGATTAACATTGCTGCAAATGAGACCAAAATGTGACTTCCGAAGTTCATAAGGTAAGGAGCAGTTTTGCGCCCAATCTTGTTAATTTTTTCTATGTGTATGCTCTTACCAACTCTGTGATGTGGCATGTCACCCTGGACAAAAATACCCATGGCACATTTGATCTCTTTTTAGTGGTCCTAGTCAGAATGGGAATGCTTTATTCTAACAGTAGATGTGGCCAGATTAGTAAAATTCCACTGAGTTTCTACCCTTTGCCATTCCCATGAAATTTGGATGCTGCATGAGAAAATAATGGCATGCTGCCTAGATCCCGAGATTTTGGTTCAAGTATTTCATGGACTTTTGGGTTCAAAAGGGCTGCAGTTACACTGAACTTCACTTGCTACATAATGCAGGCCAGCTTGTGTTATTCTGACAATGGATAGGGGAGAGCCTAAAAAGACTGACTGTAGTAATTTCAATAATTAAATATTGTCTTAATAGTTAATACAAGTTCATGATATAAAAATAATATCTCACAGTCTGTTGATAAAAAATCATAACTGCCCATACTATACTGATTAATAAGATACTAATTTTTTGATAAATATTATGAAGTGGTTTGGAAAGTAGTTAATATTTGTTTTTTCTGGGGGTTCATTAAAGTACTCGTTCTTGAATTAGACAAATATATGTAGTCTTAAAAGGGGAAATAATTTCAAGTCTTGCTGTTCATTTCAAAAAGAAATAGTGCTAGCCATCTTCAACATGTTCACTTTTTTACCTCTTCTACTGACACCCAGTAGGGTTACATTATTTCAAGGCCAATAATTCCAAGGGTGATCCTCTCCAAGGGTGCAGGACGTTGTATAATTGGCCATCAGTCAGAAAATGCATTAATAATGATTAAGCATGGAGGAATGATTTCTGCTTGCCCTCATAAGACTTACAAAGTATAGAACTTTTTTTTTTTTTTTTTTTTTTTTTCCCCAACTCAATGTCAAAATAATGGAGTTTGTCAGCTGTTTAGGTAATGAGCTAGAGCATAAATTGTGTTTTTGGAGGAGATGTGTGTGTTGTATTGTGAGGCCAAAATACAGAAAGATGAATGTTTTCAACCATCTTGACAAGAGGATTATCGCCCTGAATATACAGTGCCTAGTAGCCTTAAAGAAAGACCATTTTGTAAAACCTTTTAATGATTGCTGGCAGAAATACAAGAAAAATGAAAGACATTTTGATTTACACCAACATGAAGTGAGATCAGAATCAAGTTCTAAATGACAAGCACTTTTGGTTTATCTGTGATTAACCTCCTATGTATCTTTTTTTTCTTTTTTCCTTTTTTTTTCTCTTTCAGTAGTGCTTTTCTGCTGTGTATAAGGAGTTAGTGTAATGCTTGGGAACAGAAGATGACTGACCCCAATTCTTCATGTCTTACCTGGGCTCAGCTGTGATGTGTGTTTGTGAAAGTCAATAGTATCACCCGAGATTGAAGAACCGGGGCTGGTACCAAAATCTGCTGCCTAGCTTTACCTATCCAACCACTGCAGCAGCAGCCCCTGTCCCCAGAATTTGGTCTGTAAGCTTCGTGTAAAGCTCATGGAGGGAATTAGACACCTCCAGAAAAGGGATCCCAAATCCTGCAAATTGTTTAAAGAGCCACCCAGAGTAAGCCGAGGCGCTCTGGGAACAGGCATGAATATGAAGCCCAGCTCACATTAGAGCTGGGTTCCTGGAGGCAAACAGCTGCATCTGTTCAGAATCCAGAGTTGCAAATCCCTATGCCTATCATTTGGGAAGGGGAAACTCTTGAAAACTCATTCTTATCTTTTAAAGAGCTTCCACAAAGGGAAAAAAGGCTGCCTTCTGTAAGGGAAAGGGAGCCTGAGTTTTGTGCCTTTCTTATTCTAAGGGGATTTTGGATTTGTGCCTTCCACCTTTCCAGATGAGTGATGCAGCTCTTGGCTGGGGCCTGAGCACCTCTAAATTGCTGCCTTGCAAAAAAAGGAGAGTTAAGAGGTAGTTTTTCTTATGTTTTTTAGTTTGCTATAAGTTTTGCCTGCCCCTATTTTTTCCTCTATAATTTCTGATTCAGATTAGCTGAGAGGTCTTTGCTGTTGTGGCATTATTGCCTTTCTCTGAATGTATTACTATGGCTAACGTCCTCCAGAGATGTGCATTCCACTGGAACACTTTTCTACAATTTTTTGTGTGTATGTCTATGAAATTCCAGGTATTTGTTGATTTAAGGATGAAAAAGACTTCCACTTCTAGCCCTGTACTCTGTTCTCCAGCTGACTTCACTGTTTCCTTTAGTTTCTCAGTTTGCCTGCTTGGAATTCAGGGCTTTTGGTATGGACTTTCCTTCATTCCTCTGGGTTAGCATCAAGTGAGACCTTGATCTCTTGCTCCAGATCTATGTTCTGTAAATGACCCTCACATAATTTCCTCCCCTGATTAGCAGGGAGGTAGTGTGCTGGGTAGATGCTCTGTGTGTGTCCAAAGGGGTTTCAGTTCTCAGCCCCATGGAAGGCAATGGCAAAACTTTCCTGGTACAGGCTTTCTGTAGTTGTAGAGTAAGGGTAATAGTTACTTAATTAGCTCTTCACTGGCATGGGTACTATTCCCAAAATATTTCTGTTTACTGGATACCTGTTAGAAAGCTTGGGCAAACTCCTTGCTGCTGATACTTGAAGGGGGTGATGGGAATGTGGGGCTCGACATGCCCTTGAGGGTGTTTGGGCTGTGGGAGACAACACCCCTAACACCCCACTTCCAGGCACAGCAGGTGCCACATAGGCACAAGGCACTTGACTTATTATTTTCTTACCAGGCTACACTGTTACTAGTTTTTCCACAGAGTTTAGCATACTGTGGGTGAAAGAAAGATTTTTTTTCAGGCTAATCAGGGCCAGAGTCTTCTTTAAATACCAGCCAAAAGAGGATAAAAGCAAGTTCTTGGGCAATAGCTCACACCACCAAAGGCCAATGAAATGGGGAAGGGTCACAGTTTACATGCTGGTGCAGCACTTCTGATTATTTATTTATTTGGTTGGTTTTGGAATCATTGAGCACTTTTGTATGCTAATTTGGGAAGTTCCACTGCCCTTCTTGAGCTCCCCTCTCCCATGTAAAACCTCTCAGCTGTGCATTCCCTGATGTGCTCCAGATCCTCTCCCTTGGCCTCCTTCGAGTTTTAAGAAGTTACTGTTCCCTCCAAAGGCAATCCTTGCATTTGTGCCAGCAAAGCCTGCACACCTCAGCTCACTCCAGTCCCATCACTCCTCCCCTGGCCCTGCCAGCCCGAGGTGCCTGGAGCAGCAGCTCTCTGAGGCTGCTGGGGCTCTCCTAGCACATTCACTGCCTGACCAGCTGCCAGAACTCTGGCACGCAGGGGATGTGGGTTTTCCTCCCGACTTCCAGCCCCCACACAGCATCCTTTCTTCTTCCTTTCTGTGCTAGTAGTTTCCCCCACTCACCTACCTTACTCTACCTTCACATGGCAGCCCAAAAGCCAAAGGCATCACCAGCTGTAGGTCTGATGCTGTCCTGCCGTGCCTCTTGCTGAGGCACCTATGGACAGATGTAGCATGTGTGGATGTGAAGGGGAACTGGAAAGAGCTCTGGCTTAGGAAGTCAGCTGTTGCTGCAGGCCCAGATCACACAGCAAGCACCCTTTAGCTCCATTCTCCTGCCTCCACCTTGTTCCTTTTGGTTCAGAATAATGTGGGACTGTACGCATGGACACATGGCTGCCAGAGGAGAGTGTTTTCCAGATAAAATGAAGCAGAAGAATATTGGTGGGATTAATATCAGACAGACTTTTCATGGAGCTTCCCTTAACTTTTCTTTTTCTCCTTTTTCTCAGGTGTGCCATGTCCCTTTCCCAAGGGCAGGCTGGCTGCAGGATTCTAATCTTTTATTGGTGTCCTGAGGGCACTCCTTGGTGTAGCTGCTGAGTATGGGGCTGGGTGATATCAGTGTGGGATGTCAGTTGCTTTAAGCCTCTACTTTGGCTTCTTTTTGTTAAAATAAAAAGGAACAGGATGCACTGCTCATGAGTTAGTATGTAATTGCTGCAGCTCCACAGATGAAATTTGTTCAGCACATCTCTTGTTTGTGAAAAATATAGAGGTCAAGATAGTCCCTTTTCACACCTTTCCTCATTATTTTTTGAGTTGCATGTTGTTTAGATGAGTAACTGAGAAACTGAATAATAAAAAAATACAAGAGACCAAAAAAAAAAAGTTTTGTTGCTTTTCTATGTATTAAATAAATAAATAAAGAATTGATCAATTGACAAAATCCTAAAAGAAGGAGAAAGCACTCAATACTCCTTATGTATCCATGACAACTTCACAGATTTGTATTCTGCTGAAGTAAGTAAGGGGCTCAGAATGAAAATAAAAGCAAATATTTTAATTAGTGATGAATAAAAACTAAAGGAGAAGAGTGAATTTAATTCTATACTGTTTAAATCTATGTGTATTTGTGAAGAATAAAGTCCTATAACAACAAGGAGTGATTGCCTTTTTTCATTTGTCTCTGATTTCTGGGATTTCTTTCAGTTATTGAAATTGTATGGATGTAAGCAATCTCATGAGAAACAGGTTGAATACTCATAGGACTGAAGTATGAATCCCACTGAGTCTAAGGAGAAGAATGTTGTAGGTACAGCTACTTGTGGATCTGTGGATCCATGGAGTAATAGCTCCTGACTTGCAAAGATCTGCTAAAGAAGTAATTACTTGCTGAAGTTGCCATGTGAGATGGGTGTATCTCTCATCATTCATCTTTCATCCTTCCAGATGGAACAGTCAAACCCAACTTTTATAACCGGGTCCATTTGTCAAAGTTCAGTTTACTCCAAGTTCACAAAGCTGTGACAGGGTGGTATTTGCCCCAGAGTGTAGACATATATCATCTTTAGATGTGACTTTACTTCTACCTAATAACTGATTCAATTTAGATATGCAAAAGAAACCTGTTTGAACTATGGGTGGTCCAAGAAACTTCCTTTTGAGCAGTCACATTTTTGAGAGAGCACTGGTTTAATCAACAGGCTTGGTGCCAACCCAAAGCTAACCAGATTGTCCTCATGCCAAAGTTGAGGCAGATGGCTTGTGACAAATGGCTTTCAAGAATGGAAAAGAACAGCAGGAAGTTTTCTCTGGTTCGTAAAGGCTAAGTTTTGATTCAGAAGTGGGGTTCCATAAGAGAAGCACAAGATGTTTTGGGAGAGGAAGATAGGTCTGAGGCTCTCCTGTCCACTGCCTAATGCCTTGGGATGTCACGGGAGACCTGCACCTCAACACAGGGTGTTCAAATGTGGTATTGTTTCACTTGTTCCACGTACCAAAGGTGCCAAGGGAAGACTCCTCTGCCACCTCTCAAATTCAGGTAGGGTGGATATAACCTGATCCCTTTCCCAAAGTGTAGCAGTTATTAATATAATAAATGAAGGGTCCCATGGGGACCACGTGGACACCAATGTGGTGTGTAACAAAAGCATGGTTTATTCAAAGAGCCACAACTTATATAGCAGTTTCAAATGCTGACACGTCACAACAGATGACCTTATCAGCCAATCCCATACAAGCATTTAACTGAGTATGTGTGACAGAGTACTTAGAACTACAACTCCCAGGATGCTTTGCAGCACCTGTATAACCAGAGCCCACACCAAAGGACCATTTCTTGGAAGGGCATCATGAGTATAGATGACAGGTCATTGTACATGGCAGTATGGGCAAAATTCTGGGCTGACTGCGGGTTGTAAATCCTCATATAGCCACTCATGGTCTGACTGTGGTGATGCTGTTGAGAGGCATGGTTCATTCTCACTGCAGTCAAAAGCACTGGGTAAGCCAAGACATATCTGAAATGGAGAAATCTTTTGAAGTCCTGTAACAGTTTTAGTCCATCAAATGAAAACTAGGTCTAAGTTCAATGCTTAATTTACCCTGTTCTTTGCTCACTAACACTAAAGCTGTACACAAATGTACATACTCTGTGCTTGGAGCCAGTCTTTAGATATGTTTAACTTTTCAAAGAGTGAGAAATGCACATGGCAGAAATGTGAAGACATGATGTAAAATGCAAATAACTAACTTTTCATAACCAGCACCATTTAATGTCTCTGCATTGTATTTGTGATCCTGTTGCCATTCAAACTGGAACTCACAGGACTGACAGTAAGGATTCCATTTCCATGGCTCTAACATCAAGGTGTTCCTGAAAACAGAACTTCCAAGTGTGGATCTGCAGTTTCCACAATGCTACTGGGATAAATCCAGCATCATCAATACCTAAATAGATGGGAAAACAATAGCAAACTTTCACATAGTGCTTTTACATTCAGTACTTCTCATACTTTTCAGTACTTTAAACATCCATCTTCATAGGACAGTGTTGCTGAAAATTAAGAGCTGAGGCATCTAGAGGCCAAGCCACTCATCAATGGCACCTGGGGAGTTCAAGTTATATTTTATTTGCTGATCCTTCCTTCTTTTACAGGGGTAAATAGTGATTTCTGTGTGAGCTGGTACTGTGGGTGCTCAGCTGTCAACCTGCAAGCCCAGATCTGATGTAACAAGGAGCACATCCGCTGCTGAATTTGTTGCAGTTCATTTAAGTCTCCAGAGTAGCCCATTGATTCATCTGGTTGTCAACTACTTAACTTTCCAGTTTGCTTTTTGGATTAAGAACCTGGTGTTTGGATAATCTCTAAAAATTTCCTGCCCAGTAGGCCAAGTGCTTAATTCCCTACTCAATGACATTGATATTTGTGTTTCTGCACAAGCAAAGCATCCACTAATGTGAAGGAAACATGCCCAAATAAGTTCAAAGGATCAGCCAACTGACTGTTTATCCACAGGACTAATTTCTTAGAAACTATCCTCTGTCAGTACATCTGCACATTCTGTAAGAACTAATTTTGCACCTCAGCATCCTCAGCTCTCTTAAGTGAGTTTGCTTCACACTTTCATACTTCAGAGTTAAAACACAAGTGTGATCACTCTCCTATGCTCTGGTGTCATGTTACTACTCTTGCAGTAGGAGAAACCCAATACAGTGATCTTGTGAGACAATATATATGATGTATATAAATTTAAATGCATCTAAATCCATTCTATTTTCTGCTAAAGGGGAAGTTTTGTGTCTCCTGGACTTACTTTTTTTTTTTTTTTTTTTTTTTTTTTTTTTTTTTTTTTTTTTTTTTTTTTTTTTTTTTTTTTTTTTTTTTTTTTTTGCATAGAGACCCCACAGTGTAACATGCCTTAATTAATGGAAAGCAAGAACGGATTGCATAAACTCCCAGTGAATATTGTCTTAGCAAATTAAATCTGATTTAATGCTTTAAGCCAAAAACATATTTGCATAGCTAATGAAACTGATTAACTTGGAATTAATTTGCAATGTTTAGTCATAAAGCTTAAAACTAAAGTGATGTTAGTAATGTGTTGATTATTATTAGTACTCAAGATAATCAGGCTTGGTGGATGATTAAATGTAAACACATAGTAAAAAAATTGGTTCAGGTCAATAAACAATTTCAAATGGGAAAATGCCCCATGATGATAAAGTGGAACCGAGGAGTGTTAATTGTACAAGCAGAAGTTAAGAAAACATGAGTTCCCCCTTGTCTGCTGGAAGCGGGTGAAAAGCTACTTCTTTTTAGCTTCCCTTTGATTTGATAATGATTTCTTTGTGATCTGTGTTACACTTGTGGCTGGGAACAGTCAGTATGGGCCATGGACCCGACGTACCCAAGTGCTGTACAAACAGATCTTGGTGAGCTTGTGGCAGCATAGAAAGGAAGTAATGGGTGGAGGAGGTGGTTCGTGGGTCATTGCTTGTGGGCATGGACAGCAGGGACCTTGGTTCATCAGCAGCTTCATCGTAACTGTGACATTTTTTCATTTAGTTCTGCAGGCATTTCAGTGAAGTTTTGGGATGGGCTCGCAATGAGGACCATCGAGGGGCTTTCAGAGATCTATAGGAAAATACGCTTTAAGATCAGATGTCTATTGGAGAAAGAATGGAAGTGTGTGCTTCAAAATTAAGTGGTTGTGTTGCTAAGAGGTGATACCACTGATTTGTAAGGATGCAGAGCTTGCTGATCACTAACCTAAAGTGGTAGCAGGTAAATAACAGTGTAGGAAGGAATGGACATGAAAAGCAAAGAGGAGCAGTTAGAACTTGGTAGGATATAGACTCACAGTATCATAGAGCCATCATGGTTTGAAGAGACCTTTAAGATCATCCAGTCCCACCCTCCACCCAGCATTACCACTGTAAATCCCTATATCACTGAAACATTTCACACAGCAACAGGCCCAGACACCTCTTGAATACCTCCAGGGATGGTGACTCCAAACATCCTGGGCAACCCATTCCAATGACTGCCCACCCTAACAGTGAAAAAACTTTTTTCTAATGTCTAATCTGAATATCCAGTCTCATCTTAAAGCCATTTCCTCTGGTCCTCTCATTACAGGCACGGCAGAAGAGACCAGCCCCCACCTCACTACACCCTCCTTTCAGATGGTTGTAGAGAGAGCAATGAGGTCCCCCCTCAGCCTCCTCTTCTCCAGACTAAACAAACCCCACTCCCTCAGCTGTTCCTCAAAAGACGCTTTTCTACATCCTTCACAAGCCTTGTTGCCCTTCTCTGGGCACATTCTAGCACCTCAATGTCATTTTTAAAGTGAGAGGCTCATATAGAGGCATCTGATGAAGTACCTGTTCTCATGCTGTTGTCTGGAGGCTCAATCAGTCTCTAGAGAAACTGCAGCTCTTTGGCAGTGTTCTGGGGTTAGCTACTGCATCCCGGTGGATGGTGCTGGGGATGATGGGACAAGGCTCCCTGTCCTAGTGCCATCCAGGGACTCCCAGAGCCACACGTACTCTTCTGCTCTGGTGCAGTAGGCTGGATTGTGCCTGTGGGCATGAGGTAGCAAGGCATAGATGGAAAAAAGAATCTGTCTCTTAGATTTCTGGGAGTCTGAGTTTAACCTCAACCTGCAAATTGAATTTTTATCTCCAATTAAATAGGTTTCATGGCACTTAAAAATGTTGCAAATTTGGCTGTAAATCTGACCTTTAGGTTCTTACTTTACAGTCCTGTTTGCTGCATAAAATTGCCTATTTAAACAGGAAGTCTTTTGTGCTTTGAATTTTCATAATGTGAGAGTCAGATCAGAGTTGACAATTTCTTCACTTGGTTACACTTATGTAAATACCAATTAAATGAATGTAAAAATTTGTTTTCATACAGCTGTGAGCAGAATTTGACCTGAAGAATCTTCTTTTGACCCCACAGTGGCACACTCTTATGTTTTGTCTGTAAATTAGGAAAAGAAGTTTATATCAAACCAATGTTTTATCCATCAAGAAGAAAGAGTTGCTTTCCTCTATGAGTTTTCTCAGACTGTTTCTGAGGATAGAGGGTCCACAGAACTTATAAAGAAGGAAGACAACGTTGGGGGATGGCAGATGTCCTCTTCTGGGTCTGATAAACACGCCAGCTTTGGCCAGCTGACTGTTGTAGCTGATGTGCTGGACTCTACAACTCATGCTGGTCAGAGAGTGTAAAAGATCACGTGAACTTTCCTCATCCACTTGGCTGTCAAGTCTGTAGTAATCTTTACTTATGTGGCCTAAGGAAAAACAATGGTTAAATAATCCTTCTTGCTTCAGAAGGTACTGTGGAAACTTGCAGCAGAAGGGTAACAACAAGCATGTGGTGATTCAGACATGGTAGTTGTTTGGAGCAGAGAAGCAGATGGAAAGTGCAAAACTACCTGCTTCATGTACCGTTGCATCTCCTCATTATGTCTCCTTTATACTTCAGTGCTGGGTCTCATCCTTCCATAGCTCTTGCCTTCCACTCTCTGAAGTTGTGTGTGGTATGGATTTTTTTTCCTTCTTTTTATTTTAATCTCCTCCCCTCATATCTCTAGATTTTGGTTCAGATCATTTTGACCTAATTCTCTCCTTTGACTCCTTAACACGAAGTTTTGCAGTGCCTGTGGGTTATAATCCTATCTCTGTTATGGCTGGTGAAGTCTCTTGATAACCACGAGAAAAAGGCTAAATTTAACTAAACTGAGCAACCATTCCTGCACAGTATCACAGTGCACTGCCACTCCTTCCAGTGCCTCAGGAGGCCTTCCCTATAGGATAGCATTTTCCCATAATTTCTCTATTTCCCTATAATTCACTAGTATTCCAAGTTGCCGGTAGGTAAACAGCATAAACATGGGTTTTCTAGGCTGAACAGTAATATTGTGCAGCTCTGTCATCTCTGTAACTTAGCGGGCTCTCTGGTCCCATCCATAACATGCAGATACACTTCTTACTCCCTCTATCATCCTTTAGAGGTGACAGCGCTATCTTCCCAGATAATGCAAATGCATTCATGGATGTTTCAGGAACTGATGTTTGTTTGCTGTGGTTTTTTATGTAAGTGAAGAATGACTTGTAGCTGAATAAGGAGAAGGAGACACATTCTGGTGTGAATGCAGATGACCCAGATTGTGCGGGCATGTTGCGTGGCTCTGCCAGATGCTCCGGTGTGGTCATCTTTAAATCTGTCATCTGAACTCTTCCTCTTTGTCAAATGATGGTAATACTTCTTCCTTTTTACCATCAACTTCAGGATTTTTATATTGTGATTTTAAAGGAGCTACCACGCTGATGCTCTGGCCTCTGCTTGTCCTGCTGTAATAGAATAATTTGGCTTTCATATATTGTTCATAAGGCCCACCAGCTTCTGTATGCCTAGGGACTTCACCTGTGGGCAGTGGGGAAGGCTGGGGGTGTAGGGGTGCCAGGAGACACCTGTGAGCCATGGAGGGGTGCCATGTGTGGTAACCTTGTTCCATACAAAAATACCATGTTTGTAATAGTGTTCGAATCCTGTCATTATATATAACTTGCACATGCACACATGTTTGTAGCTCCCAAGAGGTATTCAGGTTTACTTTTCTGGTAAAAATTGAAAGGAATTATAATGAAAACAATCTATTCAGGGCAGAATCAGATCCACTGTGAGGTTCAAGATATTGTCATATTCAAGATAATTCTGTACACTGACAATACTATCAGAAAAAACCTCCTCAATTGCCTCCATTAGTGCATAAAATATCTAACCTTCCTCTGTGTATAATGCATGAGAACAATGTTTATAGCACAAGAGTTTTTTGCTTATAATGTAATAGTGTTCTCGGTCAGCATCTCTTGATGTTTTACAACCAAATTGTAAGTCCATTTAAATGATTTATTACACCCCAGCCTGGTTAGTAAGCACAGGTAAACAAGTTCTCTGTGAAGATTTAAACTGGAAGGACAGTCACTATAAAGTCTATCTGAAATTCATTGCACTTCACAGATGGAACAGATAAAAAAAAAAGTCCTTAACTACAGGCAGCAGGGAAAGAAAATCCTAAATTATCAAGATGCAATGAAACTCTGTTGCAAGATGCCTGTTTTGGAAAACAATTTTTATTGATTCTTTAAAAGAGTAGATGAAAACTCCTCTTGGTGGCCAGCTTTTTTAAATAATCCCAGATGGCCTGTCCCCAGCAGGCCAACTTCTGGAGCCAGAGTGGTTAATTTTGGGTGGACAGTGAATGGGGACTGACTGCAATGACTTTTTGTGCTACCAAAATCTGCTACAGATCTGCAGGCTGAGGACTGTGTGTTCTGATAGTCCCAAGCAGTTAATAATCACATGTAGCTTTCCTGTGAACAACTCCACCATGAAAAAAGAATAAATGTCAGGAATTTTTTTGTTCCCATTATTTGGCTTTTAGGGGTTGTTTTCTCTCTGCTATCTCAACTCCCCTCTGTGACCATGAGCACTAGAGGCTTATTTTGTAAATGGTGAGTTGAAAACCACATCACCTATTGAAAGATTTTCCATTTAGTCAATCAAGATGACAACACGGAATTGAAAAGGAACAACAACAGCCACAGTAGCTGGCTATGAGAATGGAGTAGAAAATTTAAAGCAAGTGATAGTTTTCAGAGCTGTAATATGCCAAAAAAGAACAGAAAAGCAAGGCAGAGCAGGCAGAGAGGCTCAGAGCTGGAGGGAAGAAGCATCTGTGAAATGGCTGTCAAAGCCACAAGTTTTCAAAAGAAATTTTTGTAGCTCTCCAGACTTCCAGTCAGTAAAGCTGTGCCAGTTAATGCTTGTTCAAGATCTTAGTTTTCCTCCTTAATTAGGAGTCCCTTTGTTTAATGAGGAGTGTCTCTTACTACAGCAGTAACTTGGTCTTGGTGCAAATTTATTGTGGTAATCTGGAGTGACTCACTTGAGTCAATGAAGTTGGTGTCTAATACCTGACTCAGACCTGTTGGCTTCATCCTCCAGTTTTGTTGCAAGCCAGATTTTGAGGGACAGGGACATGGAACAACATGCTTAACATAATCAGGTTAAAAAAAGAAAAAGAAAATCTCTTTGTCCTTTAATCCTGAATAATTTATGTTTTTACTGTTCTGCACTGAAGGATTTTACTATTGAGCAGTGAAATCACCCTAGTACCATTGTTCTTGTGGGCAATTGCAGTAGCCTGCCTAGCTGTATTATGTTTAAAGGAGAAACTTTACTTCACAGGCTGAATTTAAGTTATCTTCCAGCTTTGAATTTTCTCCGGGAATATAGGAACTGAAGTGCCACCTGCTATCAGTTTTCGCTCATCCATTGTACAAACACACATTGAGTCCTTCTTTTGTAAAGGTTTTTCTCTGACTTAGTAGCTGCTTATGCAAGAGAGGAAATGAGGGGCTGAAATCTTTCCTTGCTTCATGACCCCATCGCTTGCCTAAAAAGAAAGAGAAATGTTTTGCTATCTCTCTTTCATCCTTCTTCTTGCCTTTCCAAGACAATAGATGGGCATGTTTTGGTGAGTTCTGAGCAGATTTTACCCACTGTGAAAATGTATATAATGCTCAAAGAGATCATGTAAACAACTATACTGACAACAGTGTCAAATGGTGTCTGAATTCTGATTGTCAGCTGGTTGTGTATTGATTTTGTGCAAATAAACAGAAGGCTCTTTCTGAAATCTGCCTGTCAGTCACCTGTTGTGCACTGCTCCCTCTGCTGCAGTGGTCCTTACGTGAACATGCATGACATGTAGGAGTGTTTAGACTGAATTCCTATCACATTTTTTTTCCTTATCTGTATAAAAGTACATATAATAATGTATTGTTAGAAGTGATTTTCTTTACTTGGATGCTCTGAGCAGAGCTTGCCCTCATCCATTTATGCACCAGAGCAGGTCAGAGGTGGCCTTTACATTAGCTGGTAGAATGCCTGTGCTCAGAAAACAAGCAAAAAATAGCATAAAAAGATGAAATAGCATAAAAAGATAAAGACTTGGAAGTAGAAGTGTCAGTAGCTAGAATTTTTCTCCTTGGTTTGCTTTTGGCTGTTTGGCACAGCTGCAGCTTTCTGGCAAGGCAAGTGTATTGTTGTAAGAACAGGGACAGGCAGAAAGAGGTCTACCTTAAATTTGACTCCTTATACCTGAGTCATAAAAGACATCCTGGAGTTGCAGTTTGCAGTAAAGTTGTTTTATGTTGACAAATGTAAAGAGATCTTTGATGTAACTGACAGTTTAGGTCTGTGTTTGTATGATATGTGCAAGAAAAGGCCTTGAGCACAGAAAAGGTAACAATGACTAATAATTTAAAATCCCAATCTATAGAAATATGCAATTTTCAGTTAAAACAAATAGGATTTTAATTTCCAACTTTTATTATTCATAATGAAATAGATAGGTTTATGCCCTCACTATACCAATCGTGACCCTCCCCACACCTTACTAATACCCTCTTACCTGAAACCCACGGCGCATCAAAACACTGCACCATTTTGAAGTCTGCAGCAGGCAAATGCATTTGCTTGGCTGTGCTTGCTTCCAAGGGAATGTGCTGCAGGGACAGTGAGAAAGTTCTGGTTTTACTGCTGCAGGCAAACACAATTTGTGAAGGGCACAAAAATTAACTGGCAAAGAAGCTGAGACACTATTTCTTTCCTTACTAAAAGAAGGCATACAAAATTTCGTGCTTGTGTTTGTATGCTTCACAGATGTGGAGGTTCTGTTTGCTAAAATTTAAAAATGATAAGACAGTAGTTGTCAGCTGATGTGGTTGGATCTTTTTTACAAAGTTGTTGATTTTCTTAATGTGATAGAAGTTACGTTATCATCCCATGATCGTTTGTTTTTGGTAGTCCAGATCTTTGGCACTGTGGAGGTTGGATGTGTTTCAGTAAGAGAAGGTGGCTACTGACTGATGCAGTGACTGGTCAGATAGGAATGTAAATTGTTGATAAAAATATTCCTCACCTGATGAGCGAGCAAGGTGCTTCCCTGTGTTGGCTTCACAGTGGCCCAGGTCGTGCCCAAGGACCACAGCCTGCAACCCTCCTCTCTCTCCACTTGGCAGGATGGAGGATGGCGGGGCTGTTTGTGTCCTGGATGATGGTTCTGGTAAACACACAGGGAGCATCTGTTTCCAAACTACTTTCTGCATTACTTTCACTGTTTCCTTCCTATTCACTACCCTTTTCTTCCAGGGTAGCATCCAAGGAGTTGTACTTTGCCAAAAGGGTCTCATACGAACAGACTCACATATTTTGTCCTTTTTGGTCAGCTGAAGCATGCAGGGGCAAGGTTGACTTACCACTTGTACAGAAAATATGTAGATTTGAGTGCTGCAGGAATTGCCTAAAGTCAGATTTAAGAAAAAGAATAAATCCTGAATACTCACTGCCTTGAATAGGATGGTCATTTCCACATGCTTGAATTGGATTGGGAGAGTAACAGTTCATATTTCAATCTGTAAGGTGATGTGCTTTGGCATCAAATCTCGGTGAGTGGAATACACGAGTGAAATATTACATCAGGTTTGTGCTTATTTCATGCCAGTATTCCTTTGAGGATATCCAGAGCACAGTTTGTGCTCAATAACAAAAATGTAGCAAGAGAACCTGGTCCCTTACAAGCAGTACTCACTTTTCTTTTGAGCATTTTACCATTTCTACTGCTAAGGACAGGATAGTGGATGAAAGAGTTCAGCAAACCTTATTTCTCATTGATGCCTTTTCTAAGTAATCACAGCATTTCAGTTTGATTTACTGTAATTTTTTTTCTCCCGTGAAAAGATTATAAACTAGAGAACATATTGACTGGAAGAAAATAGCTGCTAATCTTCTGAAACTAATGTTTAATCAGTGATGGAAAGAAAAAAAGTAACTAAAAAGCTTCATCCAGCTAATTAAATAAAGCTGGTTATTCTGCTGGAAACAGTTAATGAACCCCAAGTAATATAATTATTTTCAGAATATTAAAGCAGGAAAAAAGTGATTACTTATTTAAGACTAAATAATTACAATGTATTCTTCACTATAAGAGGTTATAGATGCCAAAGACTAAATAACTACTGTGCTTCTGATTCTCCATAAAAGGTTATTTTGCAGGAGTTATTACATTCGATATCTAGCTTGTACTGAATTTTCTTCTCTAAGATAATCTCCTATGATCTCTAAGGGAATTTGCCTCCCTTGGTGACTCTTATTATTCTCATTTTTGGGGACTTGCTGTATTTGATTGCCCTTAACATCAGCCGTGATTGTATTAACTGTGCAGAAGGGATGAAGCGCAATGATTCTGATCACGGCAGCAACAGCTCTGAGCTGAGCCCTGCGCTCTGCTCCGTTGCTGAAACACCTCTGGGGCAGCACAGTTCGGCCTTATGGGCTGAAATCCTTCCTCTCGGCTGGAGTTCAGCTTGTCTCTGAAATGTTGCACATCTCTTCTCTTTCGAGATTACAGACAAGGGGGAATTTCTCTTAGAAAAGCAGGCTGTAGCCTAATTATCCCTGCAAGTGCTGGGAGCTTCCATTTTGGGAGCGGAGTCTGCTTAATGTTGGGCGCTTCGGAAAAATCCTACCTGGCTCTGTCCTAATAATCACTGTAATTTTTTTCCTCTTAGCATCTGAAAGCTAGCACGTGAGGTGGTTAAGGAAACAAAATACCAAAACCCCTGAGCTGGGAGAGAACCTCATGCAGAGCTGCTATCCCAGCCAGCTCCAGACAAATGGCTTTTATTTATGAGGCACATCCCCGAGGAAGGGGCAGTTCAGAACAGCCTGTCCTGGGAGGCATCCCTGAAGGAAAGCATTCCTGTGTCTGCTCTGCTCCCCTGCTGGTGCTGGCATTGTTGCACCCCTTGCCGTCCTCCTTGTTGATTTAAGAGTCACCTCTGCTCCCAGTCTGGAGGCAGGTAAAGCCCAGTCCCTGCAGCACCCTAGTGATTGGGTTTGTCTGAATTCTGAGGGCTCAGAGTTTGAATTGTGAAGGCTCTTTGGAGAGGTGGGAAGGCATTCTGGTCCTTCAGCTCCCCCCTGTTCATCTCTGCAGGGGTCAGGCTCTGTATGGGGTGGGGAAAGCCCGGAAAGCTGTGCACATTTGGAAGGAATAAGATTGGATTTCCACCTGCCTCCCTAAGCCTGACTCAGCTCCCTTTCTCATCCAAGGACATCAGACAAAAACCGCAAAGAGTAAAACATACCCTCTTGTTTTCACTCCTTTGACTTTATCTGAGTTATACTCAGTGCCCCATACCACACATGCTCTTACCAAACACTCTTCACTTTGTCAGGAGCAACCACCCTAAATGTGGATCCAGCTAATATGATTGTGGAAATAAACATCTCAGGCATTTAAAATAATATCTTACACTTGAGAGAGACATGCTGAGGACATAGAGAAACAATAGATTTAATTAGGCTTTTAAAATGTGACACATCTATTATATGTTCCGTTACAGCTTTTAAAAAGTCTCAGTTTCTGTGTAGTAAATCTTGCAATAGTACTGCTGTTTAATTAAATGGGAGTCAGCACTGGGAACAATTAAAACGAGTTTATGCACTTCCAGGGAAACCCTATAGCAAGATGTGCAAAGTAGCATACAATAAAATGAAAAATTAAACCCTCAGTGGGTTTGAGCTGCTGCATATAAGAAATTTGATAAAAAGCATTTTAAGAAAGTAGGCAATTTAACAGTGTACCAAGTAGTCTGTCCTGCCTCAAAGGTACCAGCCCATGTCCCTTGGATTTTTGCCATTGGCGAAAGACTCCAGATGGATGGATGTATCAATACTAATAAGTGAAATTCATCCCCAAGAAAGCACTTTCTTTAAAGCCCTGAATAGGAGTGGATGTAAACTAGCAGAAAGCATGCATAAATAGGTGAAAAAGATATCTTTATTCTGAATAGTCTCTGAGCAGTTTCAATCAAGAGTTTCTCTGCTTGTGGGATTTAGTGAAGGCCAATTTGATTTTAGGATATGTTTGTATGGTAACATATGTAAGCAAACAGTGATGCTTTCTTAACTAGAACACGATATATAAATTTTATTGCATATTAACACCCATTCTAACACTGCATTCAGCACAGAGTTTTTGCTGTCTTTCTCTCTTTCTGCCTCAGTATAAATAAGCAGCCTTGAAATGAACATCAAAACTAAATGACATTGAATATAATGAAACAACATTGAGTCTAATGAAGCAGAATTGCTATGTAAACAGGGATGCTTTTATCTCATTGGAATTTTTGTGTCCTTGTATGTCTCTCAGCTACATTTTTGTAACCTGATTCTTATGAAATGTCTGATAGCTCTATGATTGTTAACAGAGACCAAGATAACACTGTTAATGTGTTCTTAACTGAGTGGTGTGGAAGTAACATCAAGTTTGCTGCTTTAGAAGCAAAATGTTCATTGTTCTCACCTTATTACAGGCGATTGGCTGTAAAACTTGGTAAACTCTAAATGTGAATAGGTCTCCTAAGAAGAATGGTTGCAGACAGTCAAGGGTTGGGTGAAAGTGTTGCTTGGAAGCTCCTTGCCTGTGAGCATTGCAGCCCTTTCCTTGTCTTTTAATACATTTGTCTAGATACTGGCAGTAATAACCCAAGCAATAAAAGCAAAACTCATAAAACTTTGGGCTGAGAATCATGCATTTCACTTTCTTGCTGTATCATTAGCCTTACCACGACACCAGCTGACCTTCCGCTGCCAGGGAAGGCTGAAACACCCAAGCACTGCCTGTGCATCCATTCTTCATCACCTCGGGAGGTTGCAGGAGCTCTGAGAAAGTTTATGGTTCTTCCACTGTAAATTAAAATACTAGGAAAGATCTTACATATACTTTTTATTATCACCTTATTTTGATTCTGTGCTTGTAAGTCATGGACTTTATTATGTTTGTCTTACAGCTGAACATCTTCCTCTGATATGAGCTTTTGCCTCTTTGGAAAGCATCTCAAAATTCAGCCTTTCAAGTTAATGTGCTTCAGCTCCTCATACAGGATTTGGGCTGAGCAGAATCATGTGAATAAATGCTGCTACTCAGCAGTATTGAACGTGGAAGTATTTCTCATAGTACACAAGGCCCTTTCTAGTTCTCCATAGACTACTTGAACTTATAAAAGTATAATGGCAAAGTAAAGTAATGTTTTTGTTTTTTTTTTCCTGAAATACAGTCATTGGAAGAAGGAGAAGAAACCACTGTGTTATCTATCACCATAAAGTGTTCTAATAGCTTCTTCATTTAAAATACATCAACACTGTGAAATATTGCAGCCGTGGTGCTGTTCTTAAACCTCCTGCTCCTGAAAGTTTGTTTATGGTTTTGGTTTTTTTCCCTGAGAATTTCTTTTTCTCTAAAAATTCTTTCCAGATCTTCAACCCACTGCATTTCTCTGTGTGATACCTTTTAATGGGTGCAGTGCACAGAAGAACTATAGCGTAATATTTTCTATATCTGCACATTTATAAAGCTCGAGGACTGGAGTCTTAAAATGCATTCCCCTTCCGTAGGTTGTTAAATCTATAATTAGAAATTTAGGGGAATGGCTAGCCGGCCCAACTTCCAAATACTGAAAAACCTCAGAGTACCGTAGCATGTAGCTGAGATCACATAAAATTTGGGTATAAGGAATGAAGTTCCTGACACCTCATTTTCATTACAAAGATGGTAACAAGAATGGAAAATGTCACAAGAATAATTCACAAGAACATGTTTGGTCTTTAGTAGAATAATTATCTAGTCCATCTCTCTTTGGGCTCCCCTTTTCCTACATAACTTTTGGAAAAAGGTGGGTTTGGCTTTTAGTGGCATAATAAATACAAGTAATAACTTGTGATTTGTTTAATATTTTGAACTGAAAGGTCAAGGGTAGGAAGATTAAAAAGTCATTGGGGGAAATGCTCTCAGTTAAAGCCATCTCTTGCTGGATGTAACACAGTTTCTTAAGTAAGCATAAAATCAGGTTAAGAAGGCTCTCAGCCCAAATTAAAGCAGAGAGGAGAATAATGTTAGTGTGTAGATACCACCAGCCATAGAAGGGTAAGTGAAATGAAAAACCAGACATGGAAATCATCCTCAGTATTCCCCATAGGGTCTCTGTGGCACTGATTATGATTTTTTTTGTTGGAGTTTTGAGCATATGTAGAAAATCTGTCTGAAAGTCAGTGAGTCTGAAGTAATGATTGAAGTTGAGCCTAATCTTTCAAGTCTGGGTTTTGCTAATTAATTCAGAGCTTTTCATGACCTCTCCAGGTAAATGATTGCCTATGCAGTAAGTAACTAGTACCCTTTTTTTTTTTGTGTATGGACTCTGGGACAGAGAATTTGGCTCAGATAACCCCATTCTGAGCAAATACCCCACTACAGTTAAGTATGTCAAGCTTACTGCAAAGCTCTCTCTCAGTGAGGACAATGTAATAGTGTGTTTAAAGACATATACAGTTTCACGTAGTAATTTGTGTGTGTGCTGTTTTATCAGCAAGCACTGCCATCTTCTTGTCTGCTTTCCCAAAATCTGATTTCTGCTGCTTGTGTTACAGCATACCAAAGTGGGCTGAAGTTTGTGTGGCCAGCCAAAGAGATGTGCTGCTGAGATCATCCATCCCAACTAAAAATGTGTGATGAGACTGACTTCATGCCCTTCCTCCCATGTGTGGGGATTCCTGTACATGAGCTTTATTTTCTGTCTATGCTTTGACCCTTTAAACCTTCTCTCCCACTCCTCAATGCCTTCACCACAGGCAAAGAAGTCACAGTATCACCAGCACATTGCTGGCTGGAGCTCTTCTTGCAAAGCCCCAGATGAGACTGAATCAAGGAGTATTTCACGAAAATCTGCCTGCTGCCAAACAGTTGTCTTAAATTCCAGCATCCTCACACATCCCATCTCCTCTTATCTCCCAGGTCTGAGGAGCCCCCTCCCCTTCTCTTTTGCATGGGAGGGAGACGGGAGAGAAATTCAAGGGCTCTTTGTCCCGACTTTTTCCCCTGCTCTGAAGGTGCTCAGTTACAGAGGGTTCTGCCTTGCCCCACTTCTCTCTGCAGCAGTGCTGCAGTGTGAGTGATGGAGAAAAGCAGCTCCGGTAATTCAAGGCTGCTTGCAGAAGTGGCTGAAATTGAGTTGTCTGTGCACTTTGAGAACTGGAGACCTGAGACAGATGGGTCCTTTTCTTCCCTCAGGGACACTGGGGGGTTTTAACATTTTCCTGGAGCCCCAGGCAGGTGCCTTCCTTGCTTTCTTCCAAAATAGCTCTTTCCATCACAGAAAATGGAATCATGTCTGCAGAGATCTTGAAATACGCTGTTAATTTTGCTTATTTCTTCGAAATGACAATAATGAGAGTTTTTTCTCTAGAATGTCTTCTTTTTATTAAAGCAAACAGGCTGAGCAGAAATGTGATGGGAGTGTCTAGCTGTGTGTTTGGTAGGAAGGAGGCAAATATAATTTTGGGTGAAAAGATATGAGGAATATGGTCTGGAACAAAAGTAGGAGTTTATTGTGCATTTGAGAATATCTGCATTTTTATAATACAAGCCTGTTGTAGCTCTGGTGAACGTGGAAGCACAACCCAGCTGTACCAGGCTGAGAGCTCAGGAAAAGGGTTGTCTTCACCACTGCCACAAGTTACACTGGGTCCCATCAGCCGGTCCTGTTGGGAGCTGAAAGACTCTGGTGGCTACACCCAACTGTTTGGTACTGAAGGTGTGATTAATACCAAGTTCGGTATTTTCTCTCAGCATTAAAGGTGGAAATGTACCTGTAATTATCATCATCTAAGTTAAAAATATTACCACAACAGTGCAAGGTCATTCTGACCTTCTGAAGTGGAAAGAGAAAACACCATTATATAGGTTTTTTTATAGTTTCTTAACAGCACCTATTTTTCCCGGGGATGTTCTGAGCAGTTAAAACCAGCTCTCCCACAGAGTAGGATCATGCTCTTCTTATTTAGTTGCAGAAAACATTTACCATATACTATGGCAAATCACATAATCAATCTTCATGCTAATCATTCTCTGCTGGAAGCTATTTACTACAAAAACTTCTGAAATTTTCTTACTAGCTGGGGAGCGGAGAGTCACAGCCAAAAGAGTGATTAATTTATGTTTTTTTAAAAAAAAACCCACCAAAATTGAATACTTTGAAATAGGTTTGAGTATTTCAGATTAGATGAGTAAAGGCTGAACAAAGAGACACTCAGAAATTGTCTTGTTCAGGAGGGCTTCTCCTGTAATCCCCCCAGATCTAATTCTAGCTAGCCTTTATTTGCTTCCATGCTGCCATATAAATTATGGCCTTCTGATGATTTGCATTCATTTTGTTGCAGTGATTTCATTAGTGTTATCTCTGACTTACACCAGCACCTGTGGTTGTGCCGCCCACATCCTATAGCACGGCAGCAAAGGAACTGAAGGAGTGGGATACATCAGTGCCTAGCTTGTAGGCAACCTGCTGTATGTGCAAAATGTCTCAGGGGTCAAGTGATGTTTTGTGCTCCTTTTGACCCACTGAGGAGGAACAGCTCAGGGTGTGTGAGAGCCTTAGACCTCTCACTGTGCTCTGTGGCCATTCTGACTGTGCTTACATGGCAGTTGAAGAAAGTGTATTGAGATTCGTGCTGGTTTGGCTTTGAGGGAGTGGGAAAAAAGTACCAGTGATTCAGCAAAGCAAAAAAAAAAAGAGGAAAAAAGAAAGGAATAGCAGGCATGTGAAGCTATTAGATGCCTGGAACTTGTGGTAGGTCCCTTCACAGAGGAAATGGAGAGATACAACACAGCTGAACAGGGATGCAAGTTGTTCTGTAAAGGAAACATAGAAATTTGCTTTTGAATATGTATCTGGTATAGAGGCGCAGCATGCCTCACCCTCTGCTGCACTGTATGTTTGATTTGCTTTCCAAAATCAAACAGCTTAAGGTTTGAGTCACCCTCCATTAAGCTGAACAAAACAAAAATGCCAACACTTTTGGAACATGTTGGCATGGGCCTTAAATTGGAAAACAAACATAGCATCAAGCTACCCTTCTCAACTGGAATGGAGAGAAAGAAGCTATTTAGTGAAGTGTGGAATTTGGAGGGCTGGGTCTTTTGCATCACTCTCTGTGTTGTGGAAAAGCACTGGACAACAGAGAACTTCAGTCTTTGTTGAATGAGATATGCTTCTCGACTAATTTCTGATGTTACTGTTCTTATTTGTTGTTTATCTTGTTCAGTACTCAAAAGTTGATTCACAGGAGGAGCTCTGGTAACTGAAAGTGGAATAATCTGGGACATCAGTGAGAACAGTGCAACCCACAGATGAGCGGGCATGGGTTTCAGCCTCCCTTACTGTTCGAGTGCATCTTGTCTGGTGGGAGATGGAAGAAAGCTGGGAGAGGGCTTGTCCTGAAGTGTTACAGAGTGCAGCCTGGAGCAGAGAACTGTTATGGCAGGAGCTACACCTGCAGTCTCACCACTACCCATTATTGGATTCCCTCCTCTTCACCTCCTCTGCAGATCACTGCAGGAGAGAACACAGGCAGTAGGAGGTCTGGCCATCAAAAGGCACCTGGGAGGCTAAGGCTACAGGAAAATTATATTAGATTGTGTGCCTGAAGGCATCTGGTCAGAAAAGCACCAGAGGCTACATGTGAGCCCAGAGCTGTGTGGGGAAAGAGTGAGTGGGATGTCAGCAGAGATGCAGTGCTGGGTTTTGCTAATGGGATGAGGTACAAAAAACAGTCAGTGCTGTTTCAGCAGGGTTGCGATTTCCAGCTTAATGAGTTTAAGACCCACAGTGATTGACTCTGAAAGCAGCTATCAGTTCTCTCCTGTGCAAACAACAGTGCAGGCAGTGCCTGGGCTGCAATGTGGTTGCACTTGATGCACCTCTCTGAGTGACCCCACTGTGACCAGAGCAGCTAACAGGTGTGACATGACCATGTTTGCTTTGAATGGTGGTACAAGGCAGGAGCTCCTGTAGGTCTCAGAGGGATGCTAACAGGACAAATCAGCCCTCCTTAGGTTTAGGCAGAACCCTTCTCAGGTGAGGTGGGCAACAGCTTCTACTTCAGCTTTTTCCCATGGCCACCAGAAGTGGAGGAGCTATGGCTAAGGCTGTCAGGAGAAGCAAAACTCAAGAGCAAATTGGGTTTATTTGCCCAGTGCTGCAATCATCAGGGTGGTTACTGTCTTTTGATAAGAGTCACACAGACCTGCTTGATTGCACAGCTGCAAGAGAAAGGTCCCATTATATTTTCAGGCAGGTGGAGGGTGGCCTGCAGGCAGGTGCTGTGCTGCATGGGGCTTCCAAAAACTTACAGCACACTGGCTGTAGAGGCTCCTTTGAATGTCTGCCCTCACTTCCCTTGTGATACTCATCACCAAGAAAGATGATGGTTACCTGATCACTACTGTGACATGTTACCCCCACCACAGTGACAAAGGCATAGAGGTAAAGAGGCAGATTATCCTTTTTTGAAATAAATACCGGGTTCTACCTTTATTTCTGCAACATAAAGAGGAACAGTGATGAAGTCACTGCAGTCTGCTGGAGTCATGGACACAAGAGTAGATTTCTACTCTGATTAATGATTTCTATCACTTAAAAAAGGGCATTTTAATGTTTTAAATACCCATTTCATAATGATCAGAGTTTGCAGGTTGTACCGTAGGGCTGATTAATGTGCACCTCAGGTGTGCCAGAGGCTCACGTTTATTACACACACCATGCACCCATTAATCGGTGGTGCAGTGCAGTCTGTCATGCCATATTGCTTAATTACATTGTCTCCCCCCGCCCAGGGCTTATGTGTATTGTGCAAAGCCATAAATACTCCAGGAGCCCCATTTCCACTGAAATCAATAAGGAGTTTTGCCATTGAACTGGGACGAGAGCAAGACTTTGCTGTTAAACTAAAATAATGCAGCTAGCAAGGACTTTCAAGTGGGAAGAGGGGCAGCAAAGGACACGTGAATTATGACAGATCAAACTCAAAGGTGATCTGAAAAAAATTACAGGATAAACTAGAAGATTTTAAAGGAAGCATAAGGGTAGGAAAGACAGAAGGCAAAATGAAAATTTGACAAGAGGTAAAAATAAATAAATAAATAAGAGAGACTTCAAGTGGATAAAGAATAAGAAGTGAATGAGGCAACAGAGATTCTGCAAAATGGAAAGGGTAATTTTGCAACAGAAGCAGTAGATGTTGTTGAATAAGTAAATGAATTATGTGTCTGTTTTCGTAGAGGAGCATGGGAAAAATTCAGTGTATCAGAAATGAGAATGTTCCTGGGACAGGGAAGGGACATCCATGTGGAGCAAGGAGGGGAAGAACAAGAGTAAGCCCACCACTAAGATACAAGTGCTGGAGACCTTGGCTCCTTTTCTGGTTCTCCTGGGAATTTTCTCTGAGATATGTAATTGGCCTGCATATTTCTCTGTTTCAGCCAGGTTACTGGTGGTCTCCTGGGACAAGGTCTGTTCTTTTTGTCTAGGAGTTTGGTCAGAGGCAGGACCTGTCTGAGTATCTACAGGACTGCAGCTGCTGATCACCACCAAGAGACTACCAGATAAATATAATTTCTGCACTGCTAGAATAACTAAAAAGGCAGGAAATGTGTACAAAAGAAAATAGTTTAATTTTTGGCAGCTACACTTTTTGCTTTTATCCTGTAGAATAATTTCCTATCATAGATATTTGACAGTGTTTAAGTCAGTCCAGCCCTAGATATTTATCTACTGTCCATCATGGGAATCTGTTTGACTGTATAATGGCAAAAGGTCTGCTGAGAATTGTTTTGATGGCTTAAATTAGCACTTGGTCAGTTTATGAACGCAGTGGCAGGCAGGATTCAGTAATATGTTGGTCATTTGGCTTTTTCTTGTTATGAATACACCTTAAGTGCAGCAGAATAAAAAAGGATGAATCAGATCTGATTGGGTATAACAATTTAACTCAAGGAGACTGCAGTCCTAAACTTCAAGGTGTGCTATTTTGTACCAGTCAAGAACTGCTAAATGTTGTCATACTCCTTTTTGCCACGTAGTTGGAAATAGAAGGAAACATGAAAACATGAGGCATCCTTAAAGAATTTAGCTAAGAACAGTATGATGTAATAGCTGCAGAGTTCAAATATTCATACCTAGATTAAAGAAATAAAAATATCCCTAAAGCTTATAGCTTAATATAGCAAGTTCCAAAAATTATTTTGGCAAGCATACAAATGGAGTATCTATGATTCTGTATAAATCAAAGGTAAATAACTAAGCAGGCAATCCTGGAAGTGTTTCAAGAGAATAAATGAACATTTGTTGGGAGGGAATAAAAAGAAAGAGAAAAAAATCCTCAAATATAACCCCCAAAACCAGAACACACCCCCCCCCCCAACAAAAAAAACAAAAAACCCCCAAAAAACCCCAAACCAGAAAACAAAAATTCCAAGCCTTACAGGCTTCTGCCTGTAGTTGGAGTGAAAACACAGTGCAAGAATGTTAATGGAAGATGAGCCCAGGAATCATTCAGCTTTAAAGACTTGTTGCCAGAATATTTTAGGACCACATTACTCTCTCTTTTTTTACCAGTGTTAAAATAATGTAAGAAATTTCATGTGCAAGCCAACCCTCTCTTTCCATGGCTGAACAGGAAGCAGTTCTGGCCCATGCCAGGGACAGAAGCCATGGTGAGTGTAACGTGCCCAGGATGCTTCAGCTCCTGCCAGACGAGGTGGGATTGAGTACCCTGGGGGAGCTTGGCTGATTGCAGGACGGGAGCACTGCTGGATAGAGACATCAGCTCCAGAGATGGAGAAGCACTTGATGTGAGATAAAGGGATGAAGGGAGCTGGTACCACCACATCCCTGCAGGCTGGAGAGACAAATTCAGGCATTACAAATACTTGAATGTATATCCCTAGTATGATGTTAAGGCTATTATAATTTTTCTCTGTTGAGTTTTTTTTTTCACTCTGGATAAAGAAGTATTAAACCAAACCATGCCATTTATCTGTTAAAAAAAGCTATTTTGACAAAGACCTGCTTACAGTACTGGGATTACATATTCTTTTTTTTTTTTCTTTCCAATAATAAATCTTTCATAAAATTAAGGCATTGACATTACATCTCTGTTAGGGTAATTTACTCCCCACAGTAATTTTGACTTAGTTTGTTCTACATGGAGTGATATTTTAATCATCCTTTCAGTGCTTATTGATGAGGGTTTGCTGCAAAAGATGAGAAGATTAGTTTAAAATTATCCCTTGTGAATTTAAAACAATAACAAGGAAGTGAACACAGTCTAAAACAAATTAGGAAATGTAATAGACTTAATAAAAGGCTGATATTTTTTTCGATGTACAAAATGACTGCAAGACTTGCTGTGGTGGGGCTGCACATACTCTTATCAAACTATGTTTTATTTTATTTTTTTTAATTGAAGATGCACAAATCTTCACCTCTCTAAAGGTAAATGATAAATGAGATAAATGGTTTGTATTTTGTCCAACCTTGACTCAGGCATCATATAAAAATTGTGCCTTGTTCCTATACCTGTCACCTGGGAATAATTTGCACTTCTTCACCCAGCAGCAACACACTGGTTTCAAAGCTTTCTTCTCATCAACTCTTGGCTCTTCCTCAGTGTGTAAGAGGGTAGATTTATTCAAAGATTAATTAACTGCCAGGTCAGAGGGAGTGGAATTTCTTCCTCAGACACTAGAATCCCTGCAGTGCTGCAAGGATGCCAAAGGGCATCCTTAAAGGCTGAAATTACAGCTTCAAACAGCAACCTCTCTTTTTTTTTTTTTTTTTTTTTTTTTTTCAAACTAAGCATGACACAGTCTCCACAGTCTCCAGCACTGATGTTAAGTGGTAATCAGCCAGATGAAAAAAATCAAGTCCTTCGATGGCTGAACTGTCTCAGAGGTTTGAGACCTTAGCCAGTCTCTACCCAGGGAGAGACCTAGTAACCATGTGCTGAATAAAAAATAAATCACAGGGCATTTTTGCTAGTCTTTCCCAGGCACTGAAGAAATTGTGGTTTCTTTAGGAAAATATTTCAGCTAAAAAGCTTTTTCCAGGGTGGTAACTGAATAGTTGTATGAATCTGGTTCTTCAAGAACACTGGTGACAGAAGAACCTGAGAGTTTGAGTGTTTCTGCTTTGAGGAGCCAGGCATCATGGCCAGATTCCTTCTTGCATCGTGTTCCTAAATCCCTGGGTGGAGATGGGGGTTTTCCATGGGTTCTAGAATGAAAAGAGTAAAATCTCTTTCCATCTTCAATTGTGGCTTCATGTTGCAGTGTCCTGCTAAATGGCAGCTGAATGAAGTCCATGTATCTGCATGCACTTATACGTATATAGATGCATACAAACTTGGCATAAACTGTTCTGAGCGTGCTGGGTCACTGTTGCTTTGCCAGGTTACAAATGCTGGCCCTTTGGCCTGTTGCACAGGTGGTGAGTTTTGATGAATTTTTCAGAACTGCTTGGGATTTAAGGCCCTATTTAAGTGTAAAATGTGATTAGCTGCAGTGAAGTGACTTTTTATCTGGCTGAAACACCTTTCTTTCAGTTTAGTTGATGAGTGTGCAGAGTTAGCCTGGTCAGAGGCATTCCCGTTGTGATCTGAGGAAAGCAGATGGTGGGACTTCGGATCCTGATATAAAATTACTCACTTTTGCCATTGTTTATTGACCATGTTTTTGCTGTTACATGCTGAATGTGGATGTGGAGAGGCATGGTCTTCAGTCAGTGAATGGTGAGAGGTGTCACTTCTCACTCTCACAACAGCAGCTGGACGTTGTGGCTGAGGAAGGATGCTTGTCAGTGAAGGAGAGGAAGGATGCTTGTCAGTGGAGGAGAGGGAGCCGGGAGAAGTGGCGATATCTTTAGTGCTCACTGTTCAATCTATAGGGAAAGACATTTTGCTCTCCCCTTTGCGACTGATTTTAAGAATGAATCTTTGCATTAGTCTAATTATATCTATTTACCTTGTGTGGGCACTACAAGGCTTAATTAAATGTTTATGCTTGAGAGGCTCGTATGGAAAGTAGTGCAGAAGAGTTGTATGTTAATCCTCTTGATTCACATTATCATGCCCTAGTATGATTAGTTTAATCATTTGAGGGCTCAAGGTCCATTCCATTGGATTGAATGACAATACTGGTGCTTGTTAAATGGTTAACAGCACGCAAGTGTAATGTTCAGCAATATTAGTCTGTGTGGGCTGCAAAATGCAACATTGTAGTTACCCGAAGCTGCTTTCCGAACAGCAGCTTTTCCATAGTAATGAATAGCAAGAAAAATATTTGCCAGATATATTGTGCGCTACTTCAATTTAATTATGTCTTCTCTGGTTTGAACAGAAGGCATCTGAAGTGTGCTTGTATACTTCTGTGGAAGTCTTAAATGGAAGGAATTGGTTTTGCCTGATTTGCATAGCCTGTTGACGATGGACCTCAGTGTACATATGTTGACAGCAATAAGATGATCATTATCCAGCCCATGCATCCTCTGTAGGTAGAGAGGTATGCCTGGATCAGCTGTACTACTGCTGGGGGGCCCTGAGGGTTTAATTCCCAAACTTTCATTTTCTTCCTCTATTTTCAGCTGCTATTAAGTTTAAAAGGTTTTTTTTTGCATGAGGAAAGATTATGCACAGCATTGACAACTTATTACTCGTCTGGGTTTGCCGATTGGCTGAAACTCAAAAGTCTTCACTAGTTGGGCTAAAACATTAAAAATGTCTTTTGATAAATGATCTGAAGGGAAAATCAAGCAGATGGCTTTTAGGCCCATCTCACGGTGCAACTTTGCAGAGAAATAATAGTTTCAGTAATGGATTGTATAGTTTTATTTAAATCACTATACTATTTAGTGGAAATGGGTAAATCATGTAGGGTTTTTTTTGGGGGGTGGTTTCTTTCCCTTCTGTTTTTTCAGATTTCTCTCCTTGAAATGAACTGAAGCGCAATTTGAAGTGCTGGGAAGTTGTTCTTTCTTCACTTTTTGTAGTTGGTCCATCGGTTTTCTGCTGTTGTCTCTGATTTTGTATGGCTGATGCCCTCTGACTTTCCATGGCCTGCTTCCTGATGGACTCATTTACCATGTGTGTTGTGGGGGCAGGATTTATGTGCCTCAAACTGCTGCCTACAGCTGGACATCTCCTCTGTTATAGTGGGTTTATAGGGTGAATTACAGTTTCTGGGAGGATTTGTGGAAATCTGCAGGGAAGTTAGAATGAGTGCTTCTAACCAGCTCATTTGGCCTCCAGAATGGATTAGGTAGATACAGGCTGGGATAGGCAGCTCCTCTACGTATGTGCTGGGAGGGCAGGGCTCCCTTCTGCAGAGCACCAAAGTGGCCAATGTTTATGTGCAGGCATAACTATCAGTCCCATGGTTCAGGTTTAAAGGCAGAGGTGCAATTGTGGTGTAACTGTGTATTTGTGTTTATTGTATGACACAGAGCCCGAGCTTTTGGAAGGCCAGGAACTGTTTTTTGGAGTGCAGATGAAGAAATGTGTTAGAAGAGCGGTATTTCTGACATGTATTTTATCACCCAGTCTCTAAGGAGCAAAACCCTCTAAGCTGTTTCTAACTGAACACTCAAAAAATCAAATGGGGAAGGTTCTTAGTTATTTCTGAACACCCAAGACAAAAATATGCTGTGCATGTTCATTTTCCTAGTGTTGACACCTTCCTCCTTGAAACATGCACTTAGTCCTGTACTCTCTCTTAGATATTAGCAAAATCTTTGGAATAAATATTGTATGTAATTGCTCAGATGCTCCAATTTTGGCTTTTAGCAGAAAATTGGTACACATTTAATATTTGTAATTTTATTGTATTGTTCAAGTCAAAAAACAAGAAAGAAAGGTGTCTTTACTCTGGCATGGTACTGAATCAGTATGGGCTGGAAGACAGATATTGTGTATGCCCCATGCTCCAGCACAGTAAATGCCTGGGATGATGTCTTTGTTACTGTCTTTTCATAAATCAATGCAGCAACCTGTCAAAAATTGGATGTGAAAACACTGAAGTGGCTTACCCTGTGTAAGAGAGGTAGGACTATAGTGTTCCAAAGAGTCTGAAATCAAAAGGACTAAAAATAGGGGCTCTGAGCTGCCAGCAATTTGTTGTCTAAGGGGCATTAAACTCTTCTGCAGACCCCAGGGGCAGGGGCACAATTTCTTGTGGGAGCCGGTCCTGAGTCTGCTGGACCACAGTGCCTCTGCCTGGCTGCCTCGGTGGAGCCAGATGGATCTGTGCTAAACTAAATATGAAGGAGAAAAAAAGAAAATGAAACCTGAAGGAACATTGTATGACAAGTAGGGGGTCAGTCAAAGCTGTCTTTGTTGTCCAAATTGTGCTGGCAGAAAGAGTAAAGATAATGGGGTTTTGGCTAAGTCTTGTAATATTACAACGTGAAATAAAATGTTAGGTGCCTCTCATCTCTGTGCTGCCAAGAACAGAGGGAAAAATACTCCAGTAAAAGACGTACAGGTTGTGAAACAGTGAACATGCCCTCCTGTGCTAGCGTGATATGCTAAAATGTGGTCTAAACAGCTCTGTTAGTCATTATGACCCTCAGTAAAAGCAGTTTTCTACTGAGAAGTGTCAGCTCAAAATACAAGGTCTTGATCTTTAATTCTAATCCCTCTGGCTAGACCTTTCTGTCAGCCTGAACCCCTTTGATTTCAATAACCCTTTATGGTTCTGGACTCACCAGTCCAGCTGGGAGTTTAGATTCTTACTACACACTGGTACAGTAGCTTTTTGAAAAAAAAAAAAAAAAAAAAAAAAAGCTGAAACCCTTAGCCTCAAATGGTATGGGTTCTTTGTTTTGGTGTTTTTTGTTTTATGCTTTTCTTTTTCATTTTCATTTCTTTTTCATTTTCTGCTCTCCTTTGGTTCCAGTCTTTCTGGTTCTTTCTCAGATGATTGCAGATACTGACATTTTATTTTTGGATCATGTAATGAAAATAAATACAGCAGGGTGGTAAATTAAACTTCACAGGTAATTTCAGACTGGAGACTCCAGCCAGTGTATCTTCTTTTGAGGATACAGCTCCACTTGACCCATGAGGTGCTCTCATTTTGTGTCTGTAGAGGATGGCAGCTTGGCCAGATAGAGAGCATCCCATGGCACTTTGCACCTGTAAATACCCCTTACAATAGTGTAGGTTGGTTCTGTAGCACCATTACCCATTTTGCCTTCAAAGACTGATAAAAAGTCCTTGGGAACGATAACTCCAGTGAGGAGCAAACTTTGGAGATAAATGGTGCATTGACTTTGCCATTTGCATTTACTGTGCAGCTTGAGATGACTTTTAATTATTCAAAAGAGGCAGAATGTTAGTCACATCTATCTTTGTTCTTCCCCCTAAAGCAAATCCACTCTTTAAATCTTCCTGTGACCACTATACCAATATTTTCCTGGTATAGCTCCTCTGATATTTACCTCATTTTTTTTCTTTCTTGTGAATTTTTTGCTACATTTTTGAGATGCAACAGAATTCAGCTACATTGAGGTGTTTTCTTATCAGCTGTCTCAGAGCAGATTGATCAGGTCTATTCATGTAGCGAACAAGGAGAGGAACATAAACACTTTCCAGTGCTACAGACACATATCTAGAAAAATGATGTAGCAGTTAAATAGCCTTATCAACATGAACACGGGGAAAACTCCATCATATTTGTTCATGTTAGGAAAAACTGGGTGTTCAGTGTCTCTGCCCACACACATACCTGGCAAGAGTGTTAGGAGGGAAGGTAATTCCTCAGTGTGTTTAGAGACATGATCTCTATATTTCTTCCCTTTGGCATCCACTGCTGCCATCAGCGTGGCACCTTCTTTCTCCTTTTCTTTAAAAGACAAGAGTTTTTGTTCATTACAATATTAGCCAGCTTTTTGGAAAATGCTCTGTGAGAAATATGCAAAGCAGCAGGGAATTGAGTGTTCTTGCTGTCAGATGACAAATGTTTTTGGCCAGTAGGTTTAAGCACAGAATGGCATTTGCATTTAGGGGCTTTGAAGGAAATAATGGAAACCCTACAACCCTAACCTACAAATTGTGTATCAGTTTTTCCTTCTGTAAAGTGGTGACTACAACCCCTTCATATTTTGATTACTCAGGAATGAGGTGTTTCATCTTGCACATGCTCCAATTAGAAAAATTTCAAATTTTTATTTAATATCTGTGAAAAATCCTGGAGGAAAAAAAAAGGGAAAAAAGAGAGGAAAGGAAAAAATCCCACCATTTCTTAACAGGAGTTTTAAACACAGCAAACCATGTGGTGGTGCTAAAGTTACAAAAGATGAATCCTGACAGACCTACTCTGACAAAATGTGCAGAATGTGGCCAGATGAGATATGACAACGAGTACAAATTATAGCAGTGGCAAACCAGTAAACATGGAAATCTGAGTAAATCAGTCATTTCAAATCTATTTGCCAAACTGTGTTTATCCTCTGCAAAACCTCATGATCTCCATAGGAAGCACTTCAGAGCAATCTCTGCAGGGCATTTGCTGGGTGGAGTAAGGATCAAGATATTCCACAGCAGCCTTTTTGCAGACAATACATCTCATCTTTCAGCCTAATTGAAATGAACAGTGATGATACCTGCATTTTTTAGTTTTCAACTTGAGTACCCACTTCCCACTTTGAAATTGCTACACAGGAAGGTATTGAATACTGGGGATAGGTAGATAGATTAAACACTTATGGTTTAACAGTTAAAAACTGATTGCATTATTTTGTTTGTGTGTTTATTTCTCATCCCTAAACTACATGGATATCTTGGTATTTTGCCACAAAAAGAGCATTTTGTACACATGTCAGGTTGGTTTTTTTCCCTGTGGCATCACCAGTACACTTCCATCAATCTCAATGCAGTCCCTCTTGCATGTGACAGTGCAGAGTTTGTCCTGCAATCTGTAATATTTTCTTGCTTTTTCTTGCTGGCCCACATTCCTCAAACTGAGAAAGTACTTCATTTAGTGGTGAGCCCTATGAAAGACCAAGACTAGATTTTTTAAGTTNACACTGTATGTGCCATTCCCTAATTTGTACCACTCTGGGAACATTCTCCTTGTCTCAGCACTTCACGTTGGGTTTTGTAGATAGAAGTTGAAGATCTGAGCGCAGACCTGTTTCTGCCTCAGACTTCCTGCATAACCTTGGGCCAATTACTAAACTTCTGTGTATCAGTTTTCCCTTCTGTAAAGTGGTGACTACAATACTTGTCACAGAGGTACCTCGGGCTGAGCAGATTGAGATGTGGATGGAATATATCTTGGTGTTAACATGGTATTCACTTTTCAGTAGACTCACCAGAAATATTCCTTTTTTCTGTTCTTCTTCCCTCTGTCTCCTTTCTTTTTAGGACAAGCAAGTAATGCCTCATTTACCCCTTCAAGATGGAGCACAAAGGAATATTGTACTGGGTCAGACTGATGTCCACTTGGCCCTCGGTCGCCCTCTGCCATCCCCTGTGCCGTATATGATTTCATGGTCTCCTGCCACATTCCTTCTCAACCTCCTCCTTTCCAGGCAAATGGCACTACTCCAATGCCATTGATGCTGGGGAGCTGTTCTGTGGCTGTGGTCAGTCTTGCTGAACTTCTCTGAGGGTTTGCTATGGACTTTTCCTGACAGATGCCTAGAAATGTATGTAGTGTCCAAGATGTAGGGGAATTAAATCTTCTTTATTCTGTTCCTTCTATTTAGCTACTTATAATGAACACTGAACTATATTTTCATCAGTTATCTATGAGTGCATCCTCAGCATGTTTGCTGATGACACCAAACTGAGTGGTGTGTTTGATATGTCTGATAGATGGGATACCATCCAGAGGGACCTGGACAAGCTTGAGAAATAGGCCCATGGGAAACTCATGAGGTTCAATAAGGCCAAGTGCAAGGGTTGGAGCAAATCCTGTTACCAACACAAGCTGGAGATGTGGGGATTGAGAGAAGCCCTGCCAAGAAGGACTTAGGGGTACTGGTGGATGAAAAGCTGGACAGGAGCTGGCGCTCACAGCCCAGAAAGCCAACTGTATCCTGGGCTGCATCAAGAGAAGCGTGGCCTGCTGGTCAAAGAAGGTTATTCTGCCCCTCTACTCCATCCTTGTGAGACCTCACACGGAGTGCTGCATCCAGCACTGGGGGCTGCAACAGAAGAGGGACATGGACCTGTTGGGGTGAGTCCAGAGAAGGGTCACAGGAAGATCAGGATGGAGCACCTCTTCTGTAATAAAAGGCTGAGAGACTTGTGATGGTTTAGCCTGGAGGAGAGGAAGATCCAGGGAGACCTTATTGCAGACTTTTAGTGCTTAAAAGGGGCTTACAAAAAAGATGGGGGCAAACATTTCAGTAGAGCTTGCTGTGATAGGACAAGGATATGATTTTAAACTAAAAGAGGGTATATTTAGACTAGATATAGGGAAGAAAGTTTTGACAATGAGTGTGCTGAACCACTGGAATAGGGGAGGGAGTTGCCCCATGCCTGGGAACATTTAAGGTTGGATGAGGCTTTGAACAACCTGGTCTACTTGAAGATGTCCCTGCTTATTTCGTAGGTGTTGGACTAGATGGCCTTTGAAGGTCTCTTCCAACCCAAACCTTTCTCTAATCTACCAAGAACCCAAGATCTTAATAGTAATGGGGGGTAAGCTCAAAGACCATCACTTTATAAGCAAGACTAGGATTGTGGGATTTTTTTTTTTTTAGCCGTATATTTCACTCCACATGTACCTGCACTGCATTTCACCTGTCATTTTATTGCTTGGTCATTCAGTCTGGTAAGGTCTCTTGAAAAGGGTCTTCATAGACAATTCACCCTTAGTATACTGAATACTTTTCTTCATAACTTATCACCAAGTTTCTTCAGAAAACTTTACCAGTTCGTTGCCTTTCCACCCCATCTCTCTTTCCTTCACCTCTTTCCCCCAGCACTTATGAATATGTTGGACAGCACAGACCCAACACAGCCCAGCTCCCTGAAGAGCTCTTCTAGTGACTTCTCACCCATACATAAGCTGACCTTTTACTGGTACCTGGGTTTCCTGTGCCTTAATCAATTAATAATTCAAACAAGGGGTTTTATTCTTATGCAATTGCAGCTTAGTTTCGGTAAAAGTCTGTGGAGTAGGAATTTGTTAAAATTCATTAGAAAGGTAGATTATAACAGTGGATCACCCCTATCCATGTATTTGTCCCCTTTAAAAAGCTCCAATGGGAGTTTGATACTTGGTAGTATTGAAGTTTGAGTAGATGATGTTACACAAATATCAAGTATTAATACTGTTGTAGCAGCCTTAACAGAGACTCTTTGTTTTCCTTCTTTGTGTTAGTGTCTTTTTTCTGCCTTTGAGGACCAGAGTAGAAGAGTAAATATCACTTCACCTGCCTTGTGGACACTTGGCTGCCTCTGTCTCATATTTGCTTCTGCAATCTCAGCCTCCACACTTTGCAAGTTGCCCCACGTCCTGCACATTTCCCAACCTAGTGACAGGCTCCAAACCTCGCTGTAAGAGGAAAGGGGCCACAACGGGGGAAAAAAAAAAAAGTTGTATTGTTTTGGGGGGGTTGCTTGTTTTAAACAAAAGGGGAGAACTCACCTGAAATTACTGGCTACCCTTATCACCCACTTAGTGAAGGATGAGATGTGATATCATCACCAGGTTGTACTCCAAAACAATGTTTTGGATGCTGATCAGTTCTGAAGCATCAACAGTGTTTCAGAATATGGTGCACAAAATCTGTCTGTGTGCATAAACGCTGCAGGTTAGTGATGTCTTCCTAATACATGACCCCAAGATATTGCAACTGTTTTACCTCAAGGCAGGATCTATCTCAAGGAGGAAGTAGAAAAGGGAACAAGACTTTTTGAAACTGAAAAGTGCCCTGCTGAAGTTTGATCCCAAGATATAGTGAAATCTTCTGGATTTGTGACCTCAAGAATCCTCTGGATCATGAGGTCTGATGGAAAATCTTAGAATAATTGAAATTTTATATCAAGCACGTGGAGATGTTTATTATTGAAAAAAATGTACTTATTTACACTTTGTGTATACACATGAGATTTTTATCTCATGTACATACATAAGATTTTTATCTATTCTCTCATATAAAAAATAATGAGGAAGGGAGGGCCTCTAGTGTACCAAAGCACTGCTTTCTTAGAGGGCTGCTTTGTTCAGTTTCCCAGCTGACCTGCTGTGCTATAACCAACACCAAGAAACCCATCTGTGGAGAACTCATGAAAAGCTGAACTGAAAAACCTAAACATGTTTCTGTGTGATCCTTTAATTAAAAACCATATCCTAGATGCCCAGTTTCCCTACCTTTCATCTGACACACAGTAACAATTCCTGATATTTTCCTGAGGAGAAAATGAAATTATCACTGGAGCCAGATCAGACCTTTTCATAGTTCCTTATCAATGTCCCATTTTCAAGTTTCCTCTAAATTCATTTCCATAAAGATAAAATTTAGAGATTTAGACCATTTCTGCTGGCAAATGATGCCATGCCCCAGTCTAATGGGAAACTTTCAGAGTGGTATGATTCACTGACTTTGTACTCCAGATTTACACCCCCTGGTTTCTGTATGGTACCTTCAACCAGTATTTTCCAACAGCAGAGACCAAACCTCCCTAGACCTTGATGTGAGCAACAAGCAGCAAGAAACACACAATCACACAGCAGCACGTTGCCTCACACAAAACCTTCATATCCATAATGAGAGGTTTATTGCAAAAAACATTTGTTCATGGGGGTTTTTTTAATTTTTTTTTCTAAAATGAGAATTTAATTTCTCATTTAGTTTTTTTCCTCGGGAAGCAACTGTTTCACAGACACACCGTTATTTCCCTCACCCTTGCTATGGGAATGGTTTGCAACAAATATGGATCTCAATCTCCCTGCCTTGCTCAGATAGCCTCTTTAAAACCATGAGCTGCACGAGTAAGTAAAACAAATTGAAGTCATAAAATGGAGTCCATGTCTGGTGAGTGCCAGTCGCTGTATCAGCACCTGCTGACTGCTCCAATGCAAATTTTTATTGCATTCCCATCCATTTCTAGCGTTTGGCTTCTATGGCATAATCCTCCCGGTCCTGAGCCACGATGAACCTCCTGTGCTACCTTGCTCCCAGCAGACCAGAAAGCAGTTCTGCTTCTATTGTCTGGCTGACAGCACTCCATGATTTCTGCACTGCACTGTATATTCAAACAGACACTGACTTGAAAGCCCGTGGATTTTTTTTTTTCCCCAGCCACGAATACGTATTAATAAAGTGGAGTTTGTTATTGCTGAATATAGCAATGACATTTGTCTCATGTTTGTCGCTTTGATTGGAAAAAGCCCTGGCAAAGGCCTCTCTGAAACGCATCTCAGGCTGTGCCGAGCAAGATGTGTGCTCAGCTTTGTGCCGGGGCACTGTGACAGAAGAAAGAAACAATTATCTCAACACTGCCAATGTAATAGCTTTTGCTTATTCTTCAGCAAAAGCATAGGGGCCAAGTCCCCAAACATTGAAGTCAAGGGAAGGATTCATGTTGCCTCACTCAGCTTTGGATCAAAGCCACTGTGTAAAGGCATGATTTTTCAGTAGGTTAAAAAGAATATACCTTTTTTAAAAAAATAAAAAATCTAAAGAATAAGAACATGGATATGCTATTTCTAGCCCATCTATGCTGAAATAATGAGAGTGGGGAAGTCTGGAGAAAATTCAGATGAAGACATTTGGAAAAATTTGAAAAACTCATCCAAACCCAGAGTTTTAGGGTGACTGACACTATTCATGAGTTCGTGGTGAATTTGAGAAACAGGCTGGGTAAAGGAAGTAGCAGAGGGGCATTTGTCTGCAACACATTGTTAGAAAAATAACTTTTGATTTAGAAATGTCTCATAATGCAATTAAAAAATAATATAGCAACATTGGCTTGACCCAAATGCACTGTAGGAAATGCCCCCCCTCCCCCAAATAATCCTTTTGCCTCCTTCTCCAGTTTCCTAACTTAGCCATCAAAGGAAGGCAGGAGTCTAATTGCCCAGCTGTGATTGTAAGGAAACGATTCAAACACCGCAGTCGCTGTTGCCTCCTTTGTGGCTGAGCCAGAGAAGTGAGCCATGTGCACTCCCATTAACTGGTAGACTAATCATTTTTTGCTGCTTGTTATGGAGAGCAGTGCACACGAATGTGTCTGTTTAGTGGGATGAAGTTCTGAGAGTGCTTTTTGGTTCCTGTGGCTTTCATCCTTGGTGTCAGGGTTTTCAGCCCTCAGTGGGAAGAATTAAGGTGCTTCCTTTTCTGGCTCTTCCGAAAGGCAGATTGTTTATTACACCTGGATGCAAGTTAAGCTGTCTGCCTTTGTGGAGACAAAGAAAATGAGAGTGAGCTTCACTGTAGGAAAAAAAGCTCCCTGACGTTGGGAAGACTGGCTCTGGATAAATGTACAGCGGGCTAAGGGTGTGAGTGTGTGAAAGCAGGCTGCCTTCTCATGCAGCCAAAGGGCTCTCAGACCTATCTTTAACCATGCTGCTGCTCAACACTCCTATGGAATGCTCTTGGCAGTAGTGGAGAAGTAACATCTCCATCAACATGACCCTCACTGTGCTGGGTGCATCCTGTCTCTATCACTTCCTTTCACTCCACATCTTCCCTTTTGGACATAGTCTGACTGGTTCAGTTCAGCACCCTTCCTCTGCCAGTGACTACAGCAGATACTCAAGAAAAGGTTTTGAGGAAAAAATATAAACCTATTACCTACCCAAGTTTCAGCCATAAGGCAGAGATACAGGCTACCTCTCAAATGCTCCAATACTCTCAGCTAAGCTTTCTACCATGGATTTGCATGGTCAGATCCATTTATACCTTCAGTTATTTCAACATCCTGTGGTGATGAGGTCTGTGCTTTAATTCTCTATCATGTAATAACAGTACTTCCTTCTCTGTGTTTTAAATCCACTGCCTAATAATTTTATTAGGTGCTCTCTAGTTCCTGGATTGTAAGCAATAATTGTCAGTCTTTCCAGATTGGCTTTACTGTAGTTGAATATAATTGCCAAGCTTAACCTCCCACACGTGTCCCCTCTTGCCATCCTTTGTCCAGGTAGAAGCCTGACCTATTTCCCAACTTCTTTGTATGGCCATTCCCTATTTTAGCAACGGCATGAACTTTTATGCTCCTAGTGCTTCCCCTTTCAGGGAGAAAAGAGGGTAGCTAAACTGCACAATATCCAAGATATGACGTGGTGTAAAGCAATATGGTTTGGAATAATGCTGGGATTTAATTATTTTAATTTTCTTTTCAAATATTATACCTGCCTTTTTGATTCTTGCTGATAACTGAGCTGATGTTTTCAGAGAACAATGCAGAACAGCCTCAAGTAAAATTAGCCAATATCCTGTTGTTTTACATTCATCACTGGAGTTGTTTTCTCAATGTCCATAACTTCATATATCTCATGACAATATTACCAACCCAGTACAGCATTGTACACAGAAATGATGCTGAGGTTGTTCTGAGTACTTAGTTTTCTCTCAGTGGTTTTGTCAGGAAGACTAAAGCACACAGACTGGCCAGAGAGTGAAGTGAGTGAGTAAAGACATCTGACACCATCACTCTCACACCTGCGGGTGACAGGCAGTGTAAACCTGTCTGAAAGTTCGCCACAATTAGCTGTGTGGTTAAAGATGTTTCTGTATGGATTTTTTTGGTGGTGTTTTGTTTTTTTTTTTGAGAAATAGGTTTACATTTTTATTATTTTTTTTTAAGCAGCCCGAGAAAACATTAGAAGTGTATCCATTACTCAATATAAAAGAGCTATTTGTTCAGGAAAAATCCTATAATTTTGTGTTAAAGTGTTTATGCTAGCTTAAAATCAGAATGAGAGGTTTCATTGGACTGAGTTTATAAATATGTTTCCTTCAGGAACAGACATTAAAATGAAAATCGATTCATATTTACACAGCTTCAAATGTGATGTTGTGAGAGCAGAATACTGCAGAAACCATTTCTCCAGCAGTATAGTCATCAGCTTCACTCCTGATCTCACAAAGGAGTTTGATCTATGGGGCAGAACTAAGGAGGCCTTTAAGTTAACATTGTACGAAGTGTCAGGTGAAGGAAAGGCAGAGATCACATTTTTACTTCAGTGCAAAGCCGCTGCTAGCAATATTTGAAAGTCTACTGTGGTTCATTGTATGTGGAACAGGCAAAGTGCATCCAAGGGGGGATGTGGGGGAAATCACCTTTAGAAATGTTTCCTTCTTTTTCTCTGGTAACTTGTGGATAATTTGAGCTTGGACTGGTTTGAGAGACCTAAAATAAATAAACCTGGTTGAGCTTAACAAGGCAACACTTAGAGGGGAACAAACAGACACGTGAATTTGATTGAGACTTTGGATAATTTCGTCTCCATGACTTGCCACCCATCTTTGCAAAGTGACATAATGTCCTTTCACCCCATTCAAACAGTAAGAAAATTCAGCTGGGTAAAAATGTGAGATCTAGAGCCAGGGGAGGTTTCAGTGCCTGGCACTGCCAGTCCTATTGGAGATGTCAGTGCAGAACAGGATGAAACTTGGTGTTGCTTTGTTTCTGCCTTGATACATGTTGGATTTAACTACATGCAGTGGAAGAACTTCAGTGAAACAAACTTGGCAAACCCAGAAGCAGCAATGTGTTCCCTCGTGTTTTGAATGTTTGTGTGAGGGGACAGAGAGGGTCAAATATTTTTGGGCAGAGAGGAGAGCTGCATTGGATCTTGAGTATCTTCCGTGAGACCTCTGTGTCCTGAACTGCATAAATGGGGAAATATTCTCCTGTTCTGCTTCTCTTTTTGTGAGGGGATTTGCCCCATAAATGTGCTTTAGATATCTTCAGAGAAAGCAGGGAGGGTAACAGTGAATTTGCTCTGAGATCCAAGTGGTATCCCAATGGGAATGAAGATGCAAAGATACTCAGTATTATCAGGACACATATCCCTCAGAGGTTGCCTCGAGTCCTTGAAGATATTTACTGACAGATGTGGAATAATTAAGTTCTGGGAACTTGAGACATCTCCCAGGCAAGGTGGAATCAGTGAGGGGATTTTGAAGATATCATGATTTTGCACTCTGTGAAATTGAGTCCTTTTGCAGATATAGACCTTAGATGCAAGCAGTGATGCTCTGCTGAAGACCTCCAAGGAGGTTAATCCAGTGAAAAATCAAATACATAACTGGGTGCTTAAAGACTTACACACAGCAAGAACTGAGATTACATGGATAAATTTAACTTCAGGTCACCTATCTTTGAATAGAAACATGATAAATTTTAGCTCTATTGAAAATATTTTTTGTGATTGATGCTGGTTTAGAGGCAGTAGATAAAGAAATGTTGTTAGTTTTGAACATAAGCAATATTTTTTGTAGTGGTTTTGTGTGAGTCGAGTCTTTTCAGGATAGGATCTTCTGGTTGAACAGCCAACATCATGTCAGTCCCTCCTGTTTTCATTAAATGTGAGAGTACGATTATATCTCTAAGAATAACAATGTACAACTCGCCAAGTTAAGAGTCTTACAAAGGCCTTTAAAGATAGTACTACACAGGGGACATGGGAACTTGAGGTTTTCTTTGCTTTGGACAGAGGGGCTGTTTTCCAACACCTCCCAGTCCCCTGCTTGCCAGCAGGGACACTCCCAGGGTCACAACACATCTACTGTAAAATGGTGTCTTGGTTCAGAAGAAGGGGACATTTTGAAAAGGGCACTTATGACAAAGGGTGCATGTTCACCTCTTGCTGCTTGCAGAGAAAAAGCTCTTTTCTTTTTTTCAAATCTATTAGGCAAATAAGAAAAGCTGCCAGAGAGATTATTTTCCTGGGAAACAGAGTGCTGCAGAAGGGATGTAACATCTTAAAGCACATCTACTACACCCGAGTTGAGTTGTGTCACTTCTAAATACCTTGGAATAGCATGGTCTCACCCACCCCATCATTAAATCATGAGTATTAATGCGACTTTCAAGAGTGCATCCACGGGGAAATGCACTGCATCTCTATATTAGTTTCCTTCACGATGACACTGTGTGTGCACATTGTGGGCTTTATTGGCAACAGTTCCTTTTCATTTGAGATGTGTAAAGCTGTATTTACAGTACAACAGTTTTAATTACCGATACAGCAGTGATTAAGGAAAGGAAGGAAAGGGAGGATCCATAATTGGCTGTCTTTCTCTCTCATCAGGAAGGAAATGTATATAGATATGTAAGATGAGATTTAACTACTGAAAGAACATCAAAAGCATTATATGTTTCCACGATTGAAACCTTTCCTGGAGTCATGATAAGCACCCAACAGAAAAATAGGCCATTAATTAGTAAAGAAAATAAATTATAATAATGCATGGCAATATCCATATCTATGCTAATGGAGTTAGAATGTGCCAGTATTAATTTTGCAAGAAGGAGCACTTTAGGACTAGGGCTGCTAGATGAACCTCAAATGAACAAGGCTGTGCTCCAGAACTAAGTCATCTCCTCAGACCATTGCCCTCAGCACAACAGAGGTAAATCCTGCCCTGGTACTCTAGTGGAAGATTTAGGGCTAGGTTTTAAGAAATGTGAACCAGTTGCTGCTCCCAGTGAAGCTGGCATTAGCTGTTTCTGCTTCTCTGGTGGAAACTGGCAATTCACTGAAGCCAAATCCTTCCCTAGATCCTTACATCTGGGGAAGATGAGAAATCTCCGGTATTTTTATAGAGAAAGGGAAAACCCCCCAGTAATTAAACCTTCCCAAAACTTGTGAGATACAGAGGTGTGTTTGCCCTAATACAGAGCAGAAGCACTTTTTTGAGAGCTTAAAAGCACCTTTAGGTCAGAGAAATTGTTTCCCACACAGCTCTACTTATGAATTCCTTTCCAGATATAAGGCAATGTTGTGCCTCTGGGTACTCTGGGAGCGTGGGCTCACTCTCAAAATGTTCTTTTCTGTAGGCTTTGTTTGTGTGACTTTTTCTTGTATTTTATAGTTGATTAGCTTAGACTGATGCAATTAGTGTAATTAAGTGTAATTATGAATTTTGGTGCAAATTCATGTAATCATATATTTACAATGTGTAATTAGGTAATTACAATATGTAATTTGCAATATAAAATATAATGTCATTACAAAATGCTGATTAAATTTCATATTAAAAAAAAGATGTCCTGGCACATTAAATGGATAATCTCAAAAGTTCATTCCTTTGGAATATCTTTAGGAACTCCCTTCCAAATGATCCAACCCTTCTACTTCCCATACAGAAACAGAACCCTGCAAACATATGATTTTATAAACCAAACATATTTCCTCATCTCACTGTTGCAAGCTGAAAAAAATGCCCTCACGTTCCACCTGCATTTTCCAATCTCTTCTCTACGTACATACTTTAAAAGAAAAACAGACAAAAAGGGCTCCAATAAAACACGCCAACAATTTGCAGCAGCAGCAAAAGTGCAGTAACAAAGAGATTTATGTTTTGAAATTGTAATGATTTGTGCTCCGTTTTATTGAATCCATTTTTCTGTGCAATATTTAATCTCTGAGCAGAGCATTTAAAATGCAGCAATTAAATGCCTTTATATGTTGATGCATCTCTGAGGACCAAAGATGAAGTAAATGGATTTTGCTTGTGGATGCTTTGAGGAAGTCTTCTGGGAAATGAAATCTCCATTTCAGCATCAGCAGTAAATATTAGCTGAATACCCTCATGATTGCCATGGCAGCTTAAGGCTGCAGCAGTGACACCCGTGTATGCCCACAGAGTCCTCAGTGGTGTGTTCATAGAGACTGTTCATCCCTATGGATGAGGACTAAATAAATGCCTGTTGTGTTAGATACAGATCTTCTTAAGATATTGAGGTTATTGGTCAGTGGATATGATGATAGAGCTAAAGGTCACTCCCACACTAGCCTAGCAAACCATCTTCGTGCCTCAACCTATTAGCATATGAAAAACCCCACTCCTAGGATTTTACAATGTCCCAGTAAGCATTTCCCTCCTCTTGTAGGACTAAAAGGTTCATTAAAAATACCTCAGTCTCACATTAAGGTGCCTTTAACCCATGGTACTTCAAAGTTGTAGCAGATCTCTCAAGCATCCAGAGGAAATTATTATTGCCTGGGCAGTCTCACAGCCACATTTCTACTGAGCCATAAAACTACAAAGCATACCACGGTGAAGCTGCTTGTTCTCTTGGAGAAAATGTGACTTAATGTTTATTTTAGTCAAGTTACCCCCCAATTCATGGGAAATAATTGAAAAGGCAATCAGGCACTACGGAATTTAATTTTTAGTCCGATGTCACTGGCTAGAAAAGATACAAGGGGAGATGGCTTCATCCATTCCATGCAACATCTCTGACACTGCAAATATTCTGTAGCTAAGGAACAAAGTGTCTTGTGAGTCCAGAAGGGGCTATGAGGTGCTTTTTAGAGTCCTGAGGGATTTTGGAAATTGGCTAGCTCCTGGTGCCAAGCCCCCAGCGTAAATCAAGGTGTGTCAGGGAAGCTTCATCCTTGTTAAAAAATGATGTGATCTCCAAACAGGCACAAAGCCAGCAGCTGAGCTTGAAGAAGTGCCATGTCATATACTGCTCCATGTTGGCAGATTTCCACTGCAATCGACACCTTTGCACAGCTAACACCTTCCTGAGCTCCAGATGCGAGAGCACTACATCTAACCTGATTACAAATCCTTCTTGGCTTGCCAAGGAAAATAGATCTGAAGTTTCCAACAATTGCATTATGAACCACTCTGAAGAAATAGCTTTCCCCACTGGTTTCCAAAAAATGTGGTCTTCTCTACCGTTGAAGCAGGGTTTTGAGCAGAATCTAGGCTTGATTTCTGTTAGGAGTGAAAGTGAAATATGAGCAGGAGCGTAAACAGAGAATAAGAACTGCTGAAAGCAGAGGGAAACTCATTAGCTGGGGAACTTTGCTTCATGAAGCTCCATGGAAAAACAAGATATTTCACTAACCACCTCATTCACAAAACTCTCACTGATGCACAAGGAATCTGTGCCATTGGTTTCCATTAATGCCTGTGAAGATTAACCATGAAAATATCTGCTGCACAGATGGGAGAATAAATTGTGTAGCTCTGCTATGAAATAAACGTGGATGTTACCAAATAAAGAACAGGTTTGTGCATAGGCTGTAAAAACTAGTCTGTGAAGTCTGGCTCTGAAGCTAGGCAAAGGATTAGGTGCTGGGAGGATTTGGAATACAAATAAATACACATAATTGAAATAAAGAGGAAAAGCACATCTTTTGATAGCAGAAGTACATGTTAAGTTAGGAACGACCGTAACCAGGAATTGCTTTTTCAAGATAAAATAGAGTCAGTCCTTCAAAATGTCTGTAAAGAAAATAAGATTATCAGGATGTCTTTATCATTAGAAGAAAAGGAATATTAAAAGACCTCAGTTAGGTCTGAATAAAAAAGATAAATTTCAAGTAAACTGGCATGGAGTTTATCCATGGCTGGGTTTGCAGTAGTAAAGTCAGTGAGGGTATAAGCTGTGTGATTTACAGGCAGTAAGCTTCTGTAAAATTTACAAACTGCTGTTATAAAATGTCACCTTTTATGATGCATTCCACTCAGCCTGCATATATAAAGGGCACTGCAATAGAAAGAGTAGCAAAGGCAAAGCAATCTTCTCTCCTACCCAGCCAGCTACCTTTTTTGCTTTTACAGCAGTAGCTGTGTCATGTGATGTCCCTGGTGCTAGTTTTTTCCTCATTAGTTTTTCTGTTTGTGTAGATACACTGTTGTCCTTGCCATTATTAAAACTTAGGGTAGTGTAAATGAGAATTTTTTGTAAGATGCTTATGGATGAACAGATCAAGACTCCTCCCATCCCCCTCAGTGATTAATTAAAAGTAGGGTTTGTGACAGAGTTAGGCAATTTTGTGGTTTTTTTCTGAATTGATTTAATTGCTCAGTCTACATCTATATGAGACTTAGGCATGATAGGCCTTAGTAATCCAGAGACAAAATTAATTCATGAAGCTCTGAGTTTTTCTGGAAGTTAAGCATCCGTTTCCAACCTGACTCGTTAAATCTAGAAAACCTCCAAGAATCCCCCTCAAGGTGTCGAGTCTGTTACAAGGCTTTGCTGAAAGGGTGACTGGGTCACTGCACCTTTTGGACAAGTTCAGGTGTCCTGGATAGGAATCGTTCTGGCTGATATTGTCAGGTTTCTGGTCAGCAGGTGTCCAGGCTAAACTCCTCAGCTGGGTGATCTATGGTGACTGAGCTCCTTTGAAGTCACAGCCCAGTCCCTTCTTCCTGCCAAAAGCACCCATGTAAACCAAGTCCTGCTCAGCCTGCATACATTTCTCTCATTTTTGGTGTTGACTGAGGAGGTAATTCCTGCCCAGAGCTTCACCTCCAGGTAAAAGCTCGAACATTATGCCCTCTGCGCAGTTCGGTGTGAGTGACACAGCTGCCTCTGATCTAAGGGGAGAGTCCTGATACTCTTCCTCTTTGAGTGCTAACAAAAAAGAAATACACTTTAAATTAAGATTTTAACAGGGCTGTATTCTGGAAGTTCAGGAAAATAAATCAATAATGGTGGTGATAAAACTGCAGTTTAGTGGTAGCTGTTATAGTAAAACAATAGTCAGTGCACAGCCATTTTACCACCCGATAGCAGTGGTTTCTACAGTTTACTCTGACAGATTTATTGTTGCCTTCATTTAATAATCTACTTCTCTTTAGCACAGCCACCACCATTATAAGTTTAAAATAAGCTCTTTTTAATTTTACTGCACAAAATCCAGTAGATTCTATATCTATTGCCTCACTAGGAAAATATTTGAATTCAAACTGTTTATAAACAGAACAACAAAGAAATACAGTTTAGGAACCACCTCTTTTGATGAAAATTGGTTGAGCCTCATCAACTTCAGCAGTGTGTCTGAGAGTATATGGGATGGAGAGTGCTATGGCTGTGAACCTGCCAGTGAACTCCAAGAGTTGTGTGCTGTGCAACGAGTAACAACCAGCAGACTGGTTTAAATTCATCATAAGGTTGCAGTGAAGTAATTCAGGTCTGGAAGTTAGGAGAGTACAGGTATATGGGAGAATTTGGAGTATCTTGGAAGGAGAAGTTTCATGTTATGTCTTTAAAGAAAATACAGACCAAGTGTCATGCTAGTACAACTCCTTCTTACAACTTCAGCTTCTTATACCAAAGAGGACAAAGGATGGGATCATTTTATTAACACTGACTATGACTTGAGGTGGATTGGGTAACCTATGAGTTAGAGGGTTACATGGCCAGGACCTTGCATGCAAGAGGAACAATCAATAAATGCAGTAAAATCCAGTAGTACTAAAAAACAAACAAACAAACAAACAAACAAACAAACAAAAAACAGAAGGAAAATACTGTGGTGTCTTGCTCTACAAAGGTACAGTGGGTAAGAGATCAGACCTGGTGAGTGCTGTGAGTGCTGTGTCTGACCAGGGCCAACAGGAACTGCATGGGAAAGGACGTGTTGTGTGAGGAAGATGGCGAAGTTTGGAGGCAGAGAGGTCTTAAAGAAAGCAAGCTGGGTGCATCTCTTGACAGGCATTTGCAGTTGGCATTTCTCCCTACACTGTGCTTATATCCTTGTGCTAGTTAGAATTTGAGCTTTTACAATTTTTTGTTCCCAGCCTGTAGATTTGAGTTTGATCACTGAAAGCCAGAAACATGTTAAGTCTTGTAAAAATGCTTGCAGCAATTTGTGGAGGAGCAAGGTGAGTTTATAAAGCACAAGATTAACACTATTGCTCCACAGATTAGATGATTTAAAGTAGGATTGCAACGAGACTATGTCAGGAGTAAAAATAGAGAACTGGCCTCTGGGTCCCTTTTGCATGAAGCCATCCTTCCACTATGAATGTACTTGCCTGGCCCTTTTGAAAAAAAATCCCAGCAGTTCCACTGATTTTAATGAATCAGAATAGGCCATAAGCACCTGTTCTTTCAGCACTGTCTTCTACACTGGTATCTAGTTTAGATTTACTTCTGCAACATATGTTAAATGCTTGATAATCAAATATTTGAGCAAATCCACCATTTTTCAATGGAATTACATAAATTAAGGATGCATAAATAAACAGAACTGTATTATTTCATCAGGAAATACAAAAAGTTGGCACTTCAAAGCACAAAATATTTTGCACAAATGTAATCAGTTAGAAGTGTAGAGAAAAAATCTTGATGTATGTAGAAGCATTTCTTCTCTGTATAGAATTACTCTACCAGAAGTCTTTAAACACTCACTAGCCTCCTTCAACAGCAAAGGACCTGGCACATGTCTTTTTAGAATCAAATCTGTTTTCTTCCTCATTTCTTCTGGTTTGAGGATTTTGTACCAGAAAACTGAACCCAAAGCTAACTTAGTTCTATACTATTGGGTTGGATGGGCAAAACCAGTTTTAGGTATGATGGAAACATATGTCTGATATAATTTCTTTCATTTTGCCCACTTATCCTACTAAATGAAGTCCCCTTCCTGCAAAAGGAGAAGCTAGGAACTAGGCTGCCTGCCCAAATCCAGCGAATTTGTGTGCAATATTTACATGCCCGTGCACTGTTTTTTTACCAGGTCCTTCATATCTTCAGTGCACAGAAGAGGGGTACACAAAGAATGAGCAGATGTTCTCTAAGTGTGTTTTCCCCTTTGTTCCATGAGCAGCCCCATGAATTGTTTGCACACACCATTCAAACCTTACTCAGCAAACAAGTTGTAATTTTCCTCCTGGGCTCTCTTTTGATGTTTGTTGCTACAGTACCTAAATGCTTCACAAATACTAATGCACTTATTTTTATGCCATTCACCTGGACATGCATTTACTCCCCTTACTGATCATAAACTACCACACAGGGATAGAGGTTAAAAATATCCCCATCTGCATGCTGAGATGGAGGCATGGGGGTTTGGTTTACAGCACACCCAGGACTATCCAGCACTTTGCTCTCAGCTGGAGCTGCACAAGCTCCAGCCTTCTGACAGCATGCCTCCTGTGTCTTTCTAGGCACCTCATGATGCCCTCATAGCCAGCCCCACTGAAGTTCTTCTTGCCAGAGGTGTGGAGGGGGTACAGCTTTTCAGGGGCAGGGAGACTCTAGCAGCCTTGCAGCACTTCAGACTGTCTTGATTAATCTATACAACTAGTTGTGATTTTCCTGAAGAATCACAGATGTGCAGAAGCAGCAAGGTTTCATCCTCTGGGTATAAGAAGAGCTGTTAATTAATAATTGGACATCTCAGCTATTTGGATGGTAGGATGTGATTTGTGGTTTTGCATACATTTCTCCAAGTAGGACATGAGTTCAAAATGGTTTTGAATACTTCTGAGGGACTGGGCTGTGACAAGGATCTGTGCCAGCAATCCTGTCGTGTCTGTGCAACTGTGCTATGAACACGGGGAGATTTCTCTGTCTGCAGCTCTCGGTGTTGGTGAAGCTGAGGGGTGCAGGTGTAAATACCAGGCACCTGAACGTAGCCACAGCTGAAACATGTAGGTGGAGATCATCTCACAGCTTCATGAATCACTGTGCTTTCTACAGGAGAAGGAGGGATTACCATTCTGTGGGGCCCCTCATTTCTTTGATGTCTTGACGTTGCAGTATTGTGTAGCTGCTTAGTTTTCGTCTCTTAGTTTTCTCTTAGTTTTGGAGCCCAGCTCTAGAGGAGACTGTAATAGTGTAAGAATATTTGAGAGGAATTAAAATTAACAGACCAAGCTGATGGAGTGCCTGCATTTGGCTTGGATCAAGGTACCTGGATGTGACCTTGGTGACAGCTCAAATAGTTTCTATAGGCACATCTTACAGACAGATTGGCTCTTGTGAAACAGCACGCTGGAAGGACAGCCATGCTTCTTGCTAAATGTTTTCTTGTTATACTGTGTTCAGCACTCAGTGAGTGTATCCAGATGACTGGCTCCCTCAAAACCACTGCAAAATACTTTTCCAGATAAACAGCCGGGACACTGCTGAAATCGTAAAGAGAGCTGCAGGCTATCATGATTATTACAGGACTGTGGGCTGCAGAAAAGCCAGAGACAGGATTATTCAGAGTTGACACCCCTCTGGAAGAAATCTCCCTGTCAGAGTTGCTGGTTGAAACTTAGTATAGTAAAACTTGTAAAACATAAGATCCATTTTTGCAAGTTTCACACAAAATCAGACAAGAGCTTACAGAAGGCTTTGAATGTTGTACTATGGAACAAAAATGAGGAAAACGAGGTTCATACTAGAGATGTAATTTTTTTCTAGGTTCTGCTGCTTACAGGAGTTTCCTCGACAGCTGTTGTGCATATGCACTGACACATATTCCCACCAGTTACCAACTCAATGTGGATTTTGGACTGCAAAATCAGGCAGAATCCCAGCACCAGGTGGAATGGCCTGAGGCCAGCTTCTGCAGCCCAGTGAGCCTCATGCAGACTCTGAAGTAATTTCTGTGAGCCTTTGAGTGCCTTACAGAGAGGATATATTAAATATGCCTTAGAGGAAGAAAGGCAAAAGAATGAATTATTCTAAGACCTGCAGAAATAATATTCAAATGTCTAAGGATTGCTCTGGTGTCCCAGGCTGAACCAGAGGAGTGGATCAATTTTATCACAGCTGATGGGTCTCAGACATCAGCTAACAGTACCTCTTGCTCCTACACAGGGAAGTAATTTTGTCAATTGAGAAGTGGTGTGTGTGGGGAACTACCTTGACAGCAATATCTTGCACAGGACAGCAGGACCACTTGCTAAGGGGATTAAAAAAACCCAGAAAATTCTGTGACCATCCCTACCCCAAAGAAATAAGATGGAAAAGGGATTAAGGTGCCTTAGGAAACTCAGTGTTTCTGAAGATATTATGAAAACCTCTGTCTCTGATATCATCTATTCAAGAGGTAAGCACTTTTTTTTCCCCTAAGAATGGGCTTTTGCTAAGCTTTCATGCTAACCAGTGGAAGGAACAGCTGTTTCTATTAGTGACAGAGAAATTAGTCAAATGGTTGGTTAGTTGCCTCCTGGGAATGCCCCTGTAAAGCATCAATGGTCACCCAAAAGCCATTTAATTTTTATATTTATTAATGAGAATTTGGACCAAACTTGTGAACAGCCAAGAACAGACACAGCTTCTAAAAGAGCACATCATTATCTGTTAAGTTAAAAGGGTGAGGGAGATAGACACTGACATGACAGTGAACCAGTATTTCTGACAAAGGACAATTCTTTCTAAAACAGAAATATTAAATGTCAAAACTCAATTTTGAGTTCCTGAGACTGTCAGCCTTTTTCCTGACTATAAAAGGGTTCTACATCTAATACCTTAATTTCATTTTTCAGGGTTAGTCGCTGCCACGAAGGTAGTCACTAGACACAGTTACACAGTAATAATATGCATCCACTGTGGAGGATTTTCATCTTTGATGATGTATTTGGTAAGTTACAATCCACAAATATTTATTATATTAAGGAAAGGGGAGGAATACTCCTTGCAGATCATCTCTGGCAGGTGGTTCAATCTGATATGAATTTGAGAGCTAGCCCATCACCTAGAAAAATCCCTTGAGTTTCAGTCTTGGGGCATCAAGATCCATCTTCTACAGGATGCAGTAAAGTGGGTTCATCCGCTAGTACAGATGTTAGTACAGACTCTGAAAATAACCCACTGCCTGCAGTGTGATGAGTGCAGGTGGTGTCTGGAAATGTACCCATCTCATGGAGGTGGGAGCAGAGATGTGGTTCTCCTTGTGTAGTTTCAACCCACTTGTATAGTTGGTAAAGAAGTGGCTTCCCTCCAATGGGCTTGTCAGTTGGCTCCATGCACATTTCAAACCACAGTCAGTGTCAGGGAAGATGACACAAGACATGGTACCTTTGGTAGAGGTAGGTGGAGAAATGTCTGGATGACAACCCTCTTCTGTCATCAAGACTTGCAAAAAAGTGTGTTGTGCCTGTACTGTTGTAATGAAGTGTATGGCATTAGCAATCCCTGCAATCTTGCAGCCATGACATTGCTGAAATGAGAGGGTTTCTCTGGTAATGTATTCTTAAATGTTTCCCAGTCTGAGCTAAGTGTCTGTAGATTTTGTGTCGATTTCAGACTATTCAGTCTCACTGTCTCCTGTTACCACTGTGTAACAGAACAGCTACCTTAAATGGAGATGTTTCTGGCTTCTGGCTGGGTAATTTAAAATTCTTAAATGGGAAGACTGGGAGATAGCATTTGCTAAATAATTAATGACATATGATCTTGTATGCAGTCTGAACTTTTTTCTTGTGGGGATAAACGGATGCTTGCACGAAGAACAATCCTTTTGCACTAATCTGCACAGACAAAACTTTGTTGCAGCCAATATTAAACATCATGGGAAATCAACATGGCTGCAACGGATAGCTGTTAAGAATATAAATGAGTGTGCTTAAAATTTTTGGGGTTGTGGGAAATTCAAGCTGAATGCAGGAGCAACCCTCAAAGAATGATTTTTTTATATATAAATAATTCACTGTGTGCACAAAGCCTGCATTTTATTTCTATTTAGCTTTGGATTGCTTGGATTTATTTTTCTGTTATATGGGAGATGTGGAAGCATATTATTGGCTGTATCTTTACAAGCAGAGATGTAATTCTGGGAGTGGTGGGAGAGCTTGACTCATGCCGTGATTTCTGCCACAGAGCTTGAACCGTGACAGCCTTTGCTATCCTATTCTCTCCACTCACCCCTGAAAAAGGCAGAAAGCAGGAAGGATATTGTGTGAACACGGCATGGAAGCCAAGGGCTTTTTTATATCCTGTGATCCCAGCAATGAGACTGGCAGCCTGCTGAAGGGAGACAGTGACAGCTCTGAACAGCTCTGGGGAAGGACTCAGGCTGCACTCCTCCAGTGCACTGAAATGTGCAGCACACCTTGCAGTGAAGCAAACAAGCAAACCTCAAAAAGGGAAGCAATATGCTGCCCTTGCTCAAAGATCCAGTCGCTTCACAGAAGGGACTTCATCTGCCTTTGGGAGTTTTTACTACTGCTCCAACTTGCAATTCTCTTCACATATCGCTTCAGTCCCCAAATAGCATCTTACAGCTCTAAAAATCAGAACCCCCTAGACCTCCTGCTAGCATAATAAGATTTGTTTCCTGCTTATTCGAGTGTGTCTGTGCGTGTTTAGAGAATTGAGGCTGGGGGGGGTGGTTGAAGGAGACGATGCCAAGTTGAAGTACCCGTTTTCCAGCTAAACTGCTGGGAACACATAATTATAATCGGCACCTTAAAATATCAAAACATCTTTCAGAAAGGCTTCCACTCCATAGCAGTAATTATTGATGTATGATCATGAGGAAACATCATATTCAAGAACACTTGCTGTAGTTTGCTTTACAAGAACGTGTATATTCAAAGATTAAAAGTACAATAAATGGAATTATTCCTCTGAAGGCATTGAAATTCATTTGAACTGATGGCCTCAAATGCATGTTTGTCAAATACAGGTAATGCTCAGCTACACTGTAAATCACAGACTACCAGGGCTTGTGCATACTGATGTTTCATGAAAATGATGAGCTAATGCTACTTCTGCCTGATTTTGTCAGCTTTATATTGAATATTTATCTAATAGTGGACTGAACCTGTATAACTTAATATGTCTTTCCTTATTAAATGTAGATTTGGTTTGACTTGTGGCAGAGGTGTGAGAACAGGTCAGTCAGGTAGAGGTCTCAGAACTCAAAGGTTTAAGTTAATTTAACTAATTTTTGTGTTTTACCAAAATTAAGATGCCTCTATCCTTTCTGCCTGTTTCTATAGTCCTCAAAAGGTGGTGAGCTGAGCTCATATTACAAGGCCTTAGCCATCTCCTGCAATAACTGTTCTTTTGCTGACACATAAAACATTTAATTAAAAGGTTGAGGGTTTACACAGGCCTCAAGTCGGTAGACTGTTCCTAGTTTTTAATCACATTTTTGAAGTAAGAATGGGAGAGTTCATGTGAGTTTATTTTCACTGTAATAAATATTTCTCCTGAGTGGTTGTTCTAGGGGCTTAAAAATTGAGTGGGCTGCTATAGGGTCTCAACACAGAGTTTGTATGAGCTTTTAAGATCAATAGGCTTAATAACTGGATTTGATCTTTGTCCCTCTACCAGTGACTGTCAGCATTGGCTGGAGCCTCCTCAGCTTCCAAAGGGACTATTGCTCTGTGAAGACACAGTGTCTGACTACCTGAATCACTGACATCCTCCCTGTGAACTCCTCTTTGGCCTGTATTTAACTACCATGTCCCTTGAAAGGCCTTCTAGAACAAATCAGTTGGTACTGGGACTGAAGAAGCATTTCCTCCCCGGAAAGTGAGTGAGCCCTGGCCGGAGATGAAACATGGAAAGGAGATCTGGTAGGCACTGCAAGGTGTTCACAACAGCTGCCATTTTCCAGGAGACAACTAAGTGTATCCATCCTTTTGAAAACAGCCTGGGAAGATGGTGAAAGGAATGTGCTAGAAAAGAATTAAATAATCTAGAAATGCAGCTTTGGCTACAAAGTGAAACATTCAATTTTTTTTTTTTTTTTAACTTTATTGCTATGTACAATTTTGTCTGATGTTTTCTCACATTGTTCCTGCTCTTGGAAGAGGGTATGTGGCAAAATTAGGTTCTATCCATGGATATGAATTTGTCTGAAGGCCATTTATGAGAGTGCATGTTGCTAAGAAAGTACTGAGTTCCCACTATATACCTTTTTACTACCAAGGAGGAAAAGTGTGAGATATGTCTAGCATTTGGGGTTTTCATATGTCAGAACTACAAAAAAACAGGGGGATCCAGAGAGGAACCAGACCACACTAACTTTCCTTCCTTCAGTGCTGTCTTACCCTGCAGTATTTTGCCTCCACAGATACTGCTCAGTTTCTTTGGTTCACCAGTGGAATTGTGTGACAAAACTTTGTAGGAGGTGACCCTCAAGGAGTTTGGTTTGGACAGTTACCTGCATGAAGTTGAGTAATATCAGTGAGATAGTCTCCAAACTTTTAGATATAAATGATTTGGAATAAAAAGGTCACTTTTATTTTTTTTCCTTTTTTAATGTATAATTGACTTCTCATTTCAATATTTTTAAAGCATTTTAAACATCTACTCTAATGTTAATTGACTCACAATTGGGTAGCATGATGAGCAGATGCCACTTACCTGTTCCTTGGCATCCCGAGCAGATACCACCTGCCTTCTACAAGGTATCATAAACAGATTCAACCTGTTCATTGGCAATGTGAGAGAAAAACACCTTCTGTATTCCCTGAAAAAATGGTGAGGTGCCACTTGCCCTCTGCTTATTATCATAAGTAAAGAGCTGGCACATACCTTCTGCCTTGTGTCAGCAGTAGAGATCAGAGATTGCCATTTATTTCAGATGCACTCTCAACTTTAGATGCATGTGATGTCTCATTTTTAAAGAACAAGTAGTTGTAGAAGCAGTCATCACAACAATAGCAGCAATGCTGTATTTGTGCCTGGAAACCCAGTCTCAGATCTGTTCATGAGGCTGATGGATTTTTCCATAACTAAAACTTCAGGAAAGTTGCCAGCTGAGGTTAAGTAGTTTGTCATTATTTAACTTGGCTTGTGAATTGAATTTATGGTGGTGTTCATACAAAGCTTGAAGGATCTCTGAGTGTTTTGATCAGGGGTTCTTGATAATTTTGGGATTTGCTTTCTCCCTTAAATAGCTGATCAACTGGTGGCCAAAGAAGGAATTCAGGCTGGAGTGAACACCCTAATGCTATAAATGTTGGCTGTAATGAGCCACTGAGACCTACTTTGCAGCAAAGAAAACCTATAGAATTTGCACGTGCTAGAATTAAAAGCTTGAACTTGAATTAAAAGCTCTAATATCTGGAGAACAAACCAGAGTGTCCTGGAGCTGTTCTAGCTGTCTTGTGAAATGATGTGAGAAGGGTAGAATTCATCAGGGATTTTTCTGAGTGAAAGATTCTCGGTTTCATTCACATCCATGCTAAGTATGCAAAACGGGCAAGCACTACCCTTTATTTATGACTTGCAGGTATCAGTCCCTAACACTGTTGCAAAGAGAATTTTCTCAACCAATCCCTTTGGCTATGTATTTCATTTTGTCCTTCTCCACAGCTCTCCCTTTCCTGTCAAGCAGTAAATATACTTGTTATTTGTCCTGACTTCAGTGAATGACATATCTTACCCTTCAGTATTATCTCTCATTAAGTTGTTGCTCCTGCTTCTTTCCTGCCCAAGGCAGCAGCCTCCAATACCTTTGCCTTATTGACACTGCTAATGTTTCTCTGTCTTCTTCCATGCTGCCTTTCATTCTTGGATAAAATTCCTGTAAAAATTCATGAACTCCCTCATTATTTTCATTTAAATCCCTTTTAAAAACTCTCCTAGGCTATGATACCCACAAGAAACTCCTGAGTAACAGACCACTGGGTGTGTAGATCACAATTCTTTGCAATGACTGAGAGTTTTTCAGTGTTTTCTCCCAGCAGATGACATAGTTTGTACTGCCTTCATTTCTTCTCCTGTGAAGCTGGCATGTGTGAGTGGTGGAATTCTGATATGACTGGGGAAGGGCAGAACTCCTGCAGACCTTGAGGAGATGCTACAGAAGTATTTGCCTCATGGAGAGGCCAGAAAAAGCTCTCCTGGGCAGCACCAGAGCCTAAAACACAGTGGCAGCCCAGAGGGATGACACATGTACGCCTTGTTTCAGCCAGGACAAAACCACGTAAATTTGATTTTTTTTCTGTGCAACTTTGTTGCCAATTTAAAACTCAGTTCCAGCGGTTTCCAGCTTTCCATTTCTACACAGCTGTTACAATTAGGAACTGTACCTTCTAAACTACTGAGGAAGCTTTCATTTTAAGCATTCATGGCACTGGTGGAGCGATGTTATGCTGTGCGACGAGTGTCCAGCAAGCCGTGCGGGCAACACGAAATAGCAAACAGAATTTTTGAGGATGCAGGCATCCATTTGAACAAGCTCTTGGGCACATCAAACTGTCACATAAGATTTCCATGACGAGCTGGCATGAAATTCAAATTATGGGCAACTATTGCTTTCCACTCTGCTGGTAATTTATTGGGAATGGCTCTGAGTCTCTGCTGCAGGCCACTCCTTTGGCTTAACATGACCTGACAGACAGTACCCAGCGCTGCACATCACAACACAGAACATCACACAGTGCATCTGAAGAGAGAAAGGGTCAATCCTGGGGATAGAAATACTTTTAAAAGATTTTATGGGGAAAGAGTAGTCTTTATTCGCAAAAACTCAAGATGGAGGCCTTTAATTCCCCTCAGGAATTAATGCCTCAGGAAATTTGTGATGTGCTTCTACTGCAAAAACTACCACCACTACCATCCTGCATCATGGATGATGCTTGGGACATTCAATGTGGGAAATTCAATGACCAAATCCCTTTCTTGCCTTGTGGCATCAAACTGACACCTTCTGCCCGGGTGACAACTCCTGGTGCATTACACACTGAGCATGCTGCAGAAGCAGCAATTCTCAACCTGGGTTTGTATGGCTTTCAAATTGAAACATGCCTCCAGCTCCTTCTTCTGCAGTACAAATGTAGATTGCATTTAAACTCTTCCTCCTAATTTAATTTGGAAATAATATAAATCTCAACCTTCTCTCCAGGTGATCAGAACTGCATGTGCTGTGTCAGGAAAAGACCGTGCCCAGAAGGGTAGTTTGGCACAATCGTCTTCTTTGTGTATGAAATATCTAACTGCATTTCAGACCTCATTATAATTTATCTTGCTCTTCCCTTCTCTACTTCTTTCCCCCCATATATTAGGTCCTATACAGCCTGCAAACTCACAGAGCTTAATGTGTGAATAAAACTTTTCACTACGCTCCTTTACAGCAGGTTTCAAATTAGATCAAATAAGAAACTTAGCTGACTCTGCCCGATGTCTCAGTGAGTTTGGGTCCTCCCAGAAGGTCCATACCTATAAATAACACATTTCTGCAAGCTCAGTAGCAAAGCATAGACGTGTGAGTGTGAGCTGGCCTCCCTGAACCTGGCAGTGGCAAGTACACCATCTGCATTTGCAGAATCAGAGGCAGCTGCATTGCATAGCGAGTAGGTACTTTGGAGCAGCCCCATTTGAAATGGTCTGGGAAAGCCGCAGCCCTCTGCCTGACCACTGTGCCAGAGAAGATGTTGGTGTGTCCCTGGAAGGAGCCAGCATGCCTTTTCTGATTTCACCCCAGCACCATATGGGCTACAGAAAGACAAGGGCACAGTGCTTTTTTTTTGACCAAGGAACTGCCAGTGGTTCAGTGGGAGGTGATCACGGGCTGCTGGTGTGATTACAGTGAGGAAAGTGCAGCATCGGTGGCCTTGCATGCAAAAGACTGTGGGGATATAAGAGGGATGGAGCGCTCAGTGCACAGTTTAGCAGCTGTGCTGCTCTTTCTGTGCAGAAAGTTAAGTGGTAGCCTACAGGTCCGGAGATGTGGGCTCATGTTCAGTTCAGTTCAAAAGCAGTCGCAGTAAAGTGATAAAAGAATCCAGAGGCATCATTCAGACAGAGTGGAATTAAGGTCTTATGTGGATTTACATTCATTTACCATTTTCTTATTTTCAAGACATTTCTTTTCCTGAATTGGAAAGTTCCATCAACAAACCTTAGCTCTTCACTTCGCAAATCAATCCTTCCTTCTCTCTGATGGGAATAAAATCATTATTTGTAAGAGCTAGGACTATGCATGGAGCTGTAATTACCATCCATATTTTCAGTTCATGCTATGGCGTAGATGAAAGGTCTATGTAATTTTGACAGAATCACAGAATTACAGAATATTCTAAGTTGGAAGGGACCTACAAAGACCAGTTTATCCAATTGGAAAGTCCTGCTTATTTTACTATGAGGAGGTGATGCTAATTCTTTGAGTACTTGATGCAGATCCCTCCCTGCCCACCTCTTGTAGCCCTTTCCTGCATCCCCCACCTGATCCCAAGAGCCATATCATCTCTGGCTAGAGGAGTTCAGCTGGTGCTGAGAGCAGCACTCCCTTTTCCTTCCTGACAGGGATGTGCCACAGCGGGGGTGAATGCCGGGTGATTAAGTCTCTAACTAGAAACCTGGTTCAGTTGATCATGTGCATAGGAAGAAAGCAAGAAACACTTTTCCCTGGAGGAGTGTGAGTAGGGGCTGTACTCTGGGCGTTTCTGACTTCCACAGCTCTGAAGTTGGTTAAACTCTGCCCTTGTGCAGCATCTGGCCTTAAAATGGAAAGGGTGTTTGGGAGGCACATTTGACTCCCATGTGATGTGGTGAGCTCAGCAAGAAGAGCCCATGTCACCTGCCCCAAGCAATAGGACTTCCCCATTCACCTCAAAGGTTTTCTGGGTTCTTCTCACAGCCTCCTCCTTCCCCTCTAACCACTGTCTGGGGCTGTGACAGCTGTGACATTTGAGTGTCTCTAGCTTTTGCCTCATTTCGTGCTGCTGGGATTGGTGGAGGCTTCAGTGTGCAACTCAGCTCTGACACACATGAGAAAGGATTTCCCAGGTCTAAGTCCGTGGGCCTGCAAGGATGGGGCTCAGGGATCTTCCAAGGGTGGGGACACACCACATCTGGCACATACAGGATATGAGTATAAGGTCATATGGTCCTGTCACAAGTTTCACCTTATAAAAGGGAACAGAAACCTCCTGGGATTCAAGGACAATGAGATTCCAGATCATACAAGAAAATCCCATCCTTTAGTTCGTCTATTAGAGGAAAGTAGAGCATGAAGGTTTCTTTGCCATTATTCTTCCTAACTTGCTTGGTTCCCTACTCTCACATAATTTTTAACCTCTTATTACCCTTATGTCCACCTCTGTCCTTTTTGTGAGTCCTCTGATTTTTTTCTACCTGTCACACGTCCCATTTCCTCCCTGTTGCCATCCTATATTCCCTTCCCTTTCCCTAATCCCTCCCTGCAAGATTTTGTTTGTCGCTTTCTCTTTGAAAATGCTTCTAAGCATCTTCTGTTTTTCTCATATCACACCTTCCCAAGACAAAATTCTATAATACCCCTTTTGACAGAGTCAGGCAGCAATAACATTTGTTTTTCTTTTCCAGGTTCCTGCCAGCTCTCTGATATGAGCTGATACTGATGGGTATAGGTCAGATTTGGTGGCTACTGCATGTCCCCCCAAGCTAGCCAGTGGATGTGAAATCTGGCAGGCTAGACAGCCTTTCAGCTACTTGGCCTACACATGCGCTAAGCAATTTGTTTGGTCTATGAGCATCAGGCTCTATCTTTATCTCTCTGTGGAGCTTAACTCTTCACTGGATGCTGTTGAAAATGGTGCTGTCATCAGGTGTGTTGTAGATGCCATTAACTGGAGTAATTGTTATTTGACCCCATTGTGTGGGAAGTGTGAGAGTTCAAGGAAGCCTCCCAAGATGATTGAGCTGTCATGGTGACAGATGGAAGGGATGAGATCTGACTGCCTAATCATGCAGCACACAGGGTAAGGAATGAGTGGTGCACTACTGCACAGCACAACACTTTCCTGTGCTGCTGTGATGAGGAGCAAGGGATGATGGGGACACTAAATGAGAAGAAAAATAAATGTAAAGGGATGAGGGATAGATGCTTCGGATCCATAGGAAGATTATCCTGAAGAGCACTGATGAGGGGTGGGATGGAAACCTCAACAAACATAGCAATTATGCCTTGAGAGGTGTTTGGGCACCTTCACAGAGAAACCTCTGGATATATAGTGGCCTAGAGTTATGTGAATGTTATTCCCCGTCCCTTCCTTAAGTTTCCCTTTAATATAAAGGTATATTAAAGTAATCAGATATGATCTCACCATTTAAAAGAATTCTAAATAAGGCTGAAATTATTTCTGTTGGCTACCATCCAAGACAGTCAGTCTTTTCCTCATTTGATGGACTAAAACCTCCAGCTCGTCTCTGCTTGGATTTTCTAGCATTTCCTGGGTATCCAAACTCCAATTAGCCTGTCTAATGCTACCCTTACAGTCTGACTGCCATGTTACTGTGTGCTAAACTGATATTTATCCTTATCCTATTCTACCTATGAAAGCTATATGATATCTAAACCATCTGTGTCCATACCTGTATCTATCTATTCTGGCATGCATAAATATTAATCTTAGACCTACTTAAGAGAGCTCTGATTGAAGGATGGCTGACCAAGCTGACCACCTTGAACATTATCACAACCTATTTGAGACTCTGGTTGGTCTTAGCAGGACAGTGAAGTGGTCTGTCAACCTGTCAGACCTTTCAGCTGTGCTCTAATGTCTCCAGGTGGAGCTCAAACCCTTCCTTGTACAGCCCTCAGGCAAATTAAATTAACACCTGAGTACTCTGAATCCTGACTTTTAAACAGAGGAGGTTGTTCCTCTTAACTTGGTTAATTCATCTCTCCTACCTCTTGTAACTCATGTTCTGCTGTGGTGGTAGCGGTCGGGCTTAGTTATTGAGCTGTGTTAGGATTTGTGAGTTTCTGGAGGTCTTTTTGCTATTGTGGCTGTGGTTCAAATAAAGGTGCTGACTTTGGGGTAGATTTACCATCCACATGGAAGGACAGCATGTGGTGATAAAGTTAAAATCAGTTAAAATCAGTGGAGTGAAATAGGCAGGTAACACTGACCCATCAGAGCTGGGATGGTGATACGGCTCATTCTTCAAATGGAGTGGCTGGGTGGGCCCATCTGGTAAACTGGTAGCTTTACTGGTGTGGAAATAATATTTAGAGACTAACCCAGCCCTTTACCAGTGTGGTAAGTTAGTTCAAATTAAGCTAATTAACTCAAGTGATAAAATCTGAGGTAGATCCACTCAGATATATTCCTTACTGTTCGTGAAAATGGAATGAAATAAAAAGCTCTTAGAGGTTGAGCGAAATAAATTCTACTTCATAGCTTTTTCAAACTAGATGATAGCAGAAAAATAGGAATGATGGGAGAGTGGACTTGATAATGCATGTCATCAGTAACACCCATAATAGTAGACCAAAACCTCCTTCTCTGAATGTCAAAAGTAGCAAGTCTCTTTATTAAGCCTGTTAGTGTGTAAGGGCCATGCAGAACTGAGCATCAAGATAGGGGAGCAAAGAATCATATTCATGAGTAAACTTAAAAAGCTCCAAAATTAATTCCCTATTTATATGTATCAGTTTGTAACCTCAGTTGCTTGTTCTTGATCTCAGTAATTATCAGTAAAAGAGTGGTTGATTGAACACAATATAGAGACCAAATCTGTGAATGGGATATTGCTGTCAGAGAGACTCTCCCTTCTACAGCTGGCTGGAGCATTAGGCTCTGGATTAAGCAATGTCACCATGTTGTCATCCTGGATCGTTTTATTCTGAGGAGGAGAAGCACCTTTGGCTCTGTTCAAACTCACTGGGAGAAAATCGGTACCTGCGTGTGGTGTTTCAAGGCAGAGCCCAACTTCCAGGACTGGATGTGCATGAGCATGGAAAAAGGCTGGATGTCTGCTGCTCTCCATTGTTTTGTGTGTTTGCTACACATATGAAAAGCCACCAAAATTAAAGCCAGCACTCTATTAGAGTGCACTGAATGGAGTGGTTTGGGAGTATCACATTATCAGATGGTTTAAGGATAGCAACTTTGTAATTTGATATAAAGCTATTCCCAGTTCTTCCCCTTTCACTGCCTTATCTCTCCACTTGTGGCTAAGGTTTTTATTACTCTATTTTGTTCTTTTGCAACCATATCATTTTTTCTTCTCTTTATGCACTTTCTCCTTCAGGACAAATGTCTTTTCCTTCATTATTTTATTTCATTCTTCTTTTAATTTTTTTTCTTATTTTACAGTTCTTCTCTTGTTATCACACGTACTATTTCACTACCTTTTCCCCTGTAGCTTAGTTTTAGATCACCTATTCCTTTCAGCTGCACATCTGTTCCCTCATTATTTTTCACCTTCTCCTCCACAGAACAGTAATGGACATTAGCAACCAGCTTCCTCTCCTTCTGCATATGAGGGTCTTGTAGAAATATGCTAGAAAAACAGGGGCGTACAAAAGAGCAGAGACCCTCCTTTGCTTGCTTGTCAGTGGACGAGCTGTTCTGGTGGGATGAAGATGGCAGGCAGAGTGGCCGGGGGGAAGGCAGCTCAGAAATTTCTCCTTAAGGCATCCCTGGAGACTAGGAAGCAGTGCTGTCTGCTTCTCTCTATGTTCTCCTGTGAGCATTTGCTCTTGGTCACTGTCAGAGGCAATGAGCTGAACAGCCCTCTGGTTGGCCCTAGCAAGGTCAGCCTCAAGGCTGCCTGCCAGCGAGCAACACAACTGTGCTGTCAACAGTGCTCAGGCAAGGGCACCCTCTCCACTGGAAGGGACCCAAACTCTTGGTGAACCACGATATTTATTCCTCAGAGGCAGAAATGGGCTCTCAAGTCAAGTTCTGGCCTCCTGGGGATTTGCACAAGTATTTTCAGCCACATACAGGCGAAGTTTCACATGGGTGGCTGAGTCCCACAGCTCTTTTCAGATTAGAGGGACATTTTTGCCTGCCCACAAAGGAATGATAGAAAACGAAAAAGCAAAATGACTAGCACAATCCTGTAATAGGGTTACAAATATCTAAACTCAGTCTCCCTCTGCTTGTGCTTCCTGATCACTTGCAAGACAGTCTTTCCCCATCAACAGCCCATGGTATATTAGAAGAAAAATATTAAATTTATCAAATTTTGGCTCTAATATACTGAAGTCCACTCTGACTGCATTTTAAATATTGCCCAAAAAAATCTTCAGTGAGTACTGAACTATCTGAAAAAGAGGCAGTTGCACAGCCAGCAGTGTGTGATCTTCAAGAAGGATGTCACTATAGACTCATCCTTTACTGGCAAAAAATCAGGCACCAGGAGTAACGTGGTGAGCAGGCTGTGACAGCAACCATTCCTCTGACCACTGGTGCTCACTGGCAGGTCTGGTTTGGTGGGACACTGCCTGCTGCAGTCTCCACATTCCCCATCCAGTCTTTATGGTTGCTGAGAAACACAGAAAAAAGCAACTTCTGACACCTCCAGCTGGCTCACTGGAAGTCTTCTTCTGGTCAGTCAGCGCACGTCTTCCTTTCAAGGGAGGGGCCGTGGGTCCAGGAGCCATCCAGTTTCTCCCACAGCTGTCCAGGCTGCATTTTGAGGCAGGGAGGTTTTCTTGCCTGGCTTTTGGCTGTGCAGAGCTATGGTGATCCTCACATGGGTTTAGGAGCTATTTTACCGAATTGTTAATATGTTACTGTGCTGCCAAATATGGTATTGTCTGCTATATGGAAGATGTAGAAATGTGACTTCACTGCAAAGGGAATTATTATTTTTTTCCTAACAATTTGGTGTAATCAGTAGGTTCTGGTCAAATATTTAGTCTACAGACTAAAACTGATTTTCTTCCAAAAGTAAGGCAAACACTGGGTACTTAAAAATAAGCTCATAGGTACTGCAGTGATAATCTGATTTTAGAACCAGCAGTCATCATTTTCTTTATGCTGAGAATGATGGACAGGTAAGAAAATAGCTTGACTGTAGCTCTCTATTCCAGCTGGCAGAAAGAATTCACTTACCTTCTACTGGAATTTCCAATAAATCTATATTTAGTATCATTCATAGTTTATCACTTGATGAAATTACTTTCCTTCGTGAATGTGCAATAAAGTCTGACAGTGAAATATGTAAGAACATTAAATTCTCAATGGCCATGTTATGAGCAAAGGTGATCTAACAAAAAATAATATACTTTAAGGAGCAGACAGCAGGGCCCTGTCTCTAATCTCATTGACAAGGCTTAACAGTGGTAGACCTCTCTTTACATTAGTAAAATCATTCATTTATATGGATGCATGGGAGAGAAGCTCTTCCAGAGATCTGCTTCTCTTCTCCCACACAACAGTTCAAATGGGTGATTTTACTAATGTAAAGTGTATTACTTTGTGTTAGATCACCTTTGTTCATGAGGTCTGGTTCAGTGTAAAGTCAGAGATAGAAATTCATTAATGAAAGAAGAGAACCAATTAATTGTGTGACAAAGCCTGAAAAAACTGTAACTATCCCACCCAGGAAAAATATTCCCTTCAGCAGACTATGATTTCCCCTATGCCACTTCCCATTTATGCTTGGAAAGCTAAAATTGTGCTGTTTCTCATACAGAGAGAATCTTAATATTGGTAGTCACATTTCTGTGTGTTCCTGGTGCTTATTATGTACTCCTCTGACAGGGTTAAAGATCTGGTTCTATTTTTAGAAATAAGAAAAAGACTAGCATTTGCTTGAGGATTATGGTTTAAAGTGATTGATGTGCTCATATGTTTTCTTATAACTGGGTACTTTGCATATTCTCTTATTATCTCCATTTTACCTGAGAAAACTGACTGTCCTTGCACAGCCCTTTGCTTTTCTCTCTCTCTTTTAATTGTGTGTGTTTATTAAATTTTAATTTCTGGAAAGGTTTTTCATAACCTAGTTAAAAGGTGCTGCCCTTTTATCAGTCAAATAAGGCTGAAATCCAGTTTGAGCCCTCCTGTGTGGTGCCCTTATTTATGGTATCATTACAGTTTGTTTCAGAAGAGCAAACCCTCTGCAAAACTTTGAGGATACTTATCTAGCGAACACCATCACTTAGCTGTGGCTGGACTCCAGTCTGATGCCTTAAATTCTAGCCTCACATAAAGATAATGCTTTTAATCAGAAAGGTGAGACAAGTTGTAAGAGCTTGTTCACAGTATCTGTCAGCAGGGAACTGGAGTGAAATCAGGACAAAGCCTAAGTCTTTGTTTCCAGAGGTGTTAGTTACTTGAGCTCTGAAGGCTTATTAGCAGCAGGACCAGATAAGTGCAAGGAGAGGAAGGGCGAGCCTACACTGCTCAGGCTTGTACCTATTAACTGCCACAGCTGTGCTCCCACCCTATAGAAAATACAAGGTTGGGTGTCCTCAGCTATAGAGAGACAAGAGGCAAAAGCATGGACAGGGGTGAATACTGCAGAAGTGCTGTTGCGGTACAGATCCACCCTCTAGCAGTGCTTGGACATCTGCATTGCGGGTTTGCTATGGACAAGGTGGAAGCTGATGGGCCAAGAAAGCTACTACAAAGTGTTTGAGGTTCATCAGCTGTTGTGGGAATTATGGGCCTAATTGGTTTTCCTCTGCTTGGAGGCCACCACTAAATTTTTGCAGAAAAGATGTCACTTGAGGGAATTTGGAAACAGTTGATTAACCTGGCCTGCTGATTGCATCTGACATTTATAATGTGATATTCCAGGTTCAGTTTCAACATTTCTTCCTCTAAAAGGGATCAGATAAGAACAGAAAGAATTACCCATTGCATTAGGTCAGGAGCTGATTTACATATATACATGGAAATTCCTGATTGGGACAGATCAGCTACTTTTGCATTGTGGCAATTTCCACAAACTCAGAGTGGTATACTGGTGATAAATGAAAATAAAATTCTTAAAAATAAACAGCCCAATACCCAACCTAAATTTCTGAAGTAAACATAAAAGCATAGTAACTTTCATAAGAGTGATGAAATTCTCCTGGATTTAAACATTTCCTTGCCATCTCTCTATAAATAAATGTATAGGAAAGCACCATCTTTACAGATTAAAAGAAACAACTTTCCGGAACAAGATAAGGATAATTTTACAAGTTATAGTTTTAAATATAAAGAATTCATTCATCTTAAAGCCCAGTTTTAGCTTTCTGCAAAAAATATAAATATTTATTGGTTTTGGATAAAAGACCTCTTCTTGAGAGTTTGCACGAGGCTGAGCCTGCAAAGCAGTTATGTGGCTCTAGGTCCTCATCTACGTGAGAGGTAGAAATTGAACTGGAGCTGTGAAGACTTGGGAAAATTCATAGACGCCTGGATGTTCTCACTCAGAAGTTTAAAGTGGCTGTAGATCTCTGTAGTTTATGCCTTGGAGAATTAAATTATAGTGAATTAAAGACTCTGCTGCACAAACTCCAGTGATTCATGGTGGGAAGATTTAACCGATTAGCAGTCTGTTCCCTCCTCTAGCTGGAGACTTCTTCCAGCGGGGTCATAACTTGGCCTGCCTTCAGCCTCTCTGCAGTGAGTGCTGCAGTTATCACTCTGTCTTATTAATTGCTCACACAATCAATTGCAGTTTGGATTAACTCTCGAGGCAATGAACTGTGGCGCCAGGAATTAGAGCTTCCCCATTGCCCATGCTCCTGCTTTGGTGATAGGAACAAAGTGGAGAGGACAGGCCGATGGAAAAGACAGTATCCTCTGTCACGCCAGCTAAATCTTGCAGATCTTTCGTGTTAGGACCCTGAAGCCGCCTTAGCTGAAGACTGAAAGTGCTTTGAATTATGTGCTTTGGCTCCTGCCTGCAGTAGGTTTGCTTTGACCTTCCCGAGCATGTATGTGCAAACAGGACCCTAAAAAGGAGGGAGTTCTGCCTGGACAGGAGAGGGAGGATGGATGAATGTTCCTGCCAGCTAGGGTCAGCCCAGGAATAGTCATGTGGGAATTAAAGGGCACTTTTTTCTATTTGCCTCTTGGCTGTCTGGTTTTCTTACCGTAAGCCTGAGTGTGTTGCCATAGGCAGGGGTGCTGAGTGACAAAAGGTCTGTATTACCCACTTGAAGAAAAAGTATGCCAGCATGCAGTAGATATAGAAGGAGCTGAACCCCATAGGGATGTAAATTCAGAAGTGTCTGAGCACCATGTATTGAAGGAAATGAAATAAAAAGGGAATCAGGGCATGAATAGACTTGTGGGCCCCCTGCCTGCAGTGGCAGGAGAAGGGCATGTTGTGGCTCTGGTCCCTTCCTGTGCCTGCTGTGATCTCCCATGAGGGGTCTGTGCTGACCGTGGCAGGGAGGCTGAGTGCCAGGAGGCAGGACAGCTCTTCACCTCTCCTGCATGTCAGGAACAGAAACCGACATACTGGAAAGCCCATAACAACCATCAAGGCCACAGGGATGCCCTGAGTTCATTCTTATTTGAATAATTAGTGAAACCAAACCAACTCTTCCCCTTTTAATGCAGCATTTTCCTGTGATGGAGAATCCAATTTACCCTTGGGAAATTGATCCAGTGATTAAATACAAACAATGTTCAAAAACTGCATTAGGGTTTTGAGCCTCATTTTTTTCTAGCTTCAGGTTCTAGCCATTTGAACTTTGACGTATTTGACTGGGAGGTAACAAACTGAGATCTGATCAAATTCTTTTTCCCTAGATAGGAATTTTTAGGACCAACTGAAGTAACTCCTTAGACATGATGGAATAAAGAGCTTGAACCCCTAGAGTTTGTTGTTCATAAATATGCTTTCAAATTCCTCAGTCATTCTCAGGAAATTTCTTGGAATCTTTTCTAAGTTTTCAGAGTTCCTTTGAGTGACAGATGCAGCATTTCCATCACAGATGGGTAAGTCTCATATGCAGAGAAAATCTAAGTTCCCTGCTTCTATCAATACTCTTTAATTATGTACCTAATGATTGCATTTGTCCAAGGCCACAGTGCTCTACTAAGAATTCACTCTGAACTGATTGTCTGCAAATCTGTCCTGCTGAATGTAATGTTTGTTTACTGTAGAGAGCCAGAGGAAGATTTATCCTGCTGCTACCTTAAAATGCAAATACTTTTTCTAGGTGGCTTTGCTAAAATATGCAAGATGCCTCAGACAGTGAGCCAGTTTCTCTTAGCCCAGCTAATATTCTGCAGTGACTTGCTCATGTTTTACCAGTGAAAACAGGAGACTGGTTTTTGCAACAATGCTGTGTCCCACTCTTGGTCCCTGGACACAAGAAAGGATTTAAATAGACTCATAAGCACTGAGGGAACAGAGGGAGACACAACACAGCAACTGGCACCACTCTCACTTGATTTCCCATAATGGCTTTGTTATCAGGACTAGATGCACTTGTCAAATTTCCTCTCCCTTGCAGAAAAAAAAAGAGAAAAGCTGACAACAATACATCCCTGAGGGCTGCACACCCGGAGCTAATCTCTGTAGCTCATCCCAAGGCTGTGAAGTACTGCCTGAGGAACACCAGTTTGTGAAAGCAAAATAGCCAGCATGCAGTTTATTTATAACAGCAGCAAGACCCGGAGGAACAGTGCTTGGGGGAGGGTAGAGCTCTCCATGCTGGTTTGTATAATACAGACTGAATATTTAGTCTTTCAGGCCTCTATTGATGCTGCACATTTGCATTGTGATAAGGTGGCTTGCCCATAACCTGCAGATATTAGAGGAGCAACAGGTCATATCCTGGTGGTCATAACATGTCTAACATCCTAGGGAAATGATGTGATTAATGGGGCTGGAGACACTTCTTGTGTGCTACAGCAGTGAACTGCACAAACAGTAGTCAGCAAAACCAGCACAGTTAATAATTTCAGTGTAATAGGTATCTGCTACCATGCTGTAGGGGCATCCAGAAAAGCTTTCTGCAGTAAGTGTACTTGGGAGGAGGAGGGGACCTCCGGACTTAAGCAACATGCAATGTAGATTGGAGACATGGAAATACAGAAGGAAGTACATTTAAGAAGGGGTTTGGGTATGATTCTCTACACCATTACTTTTAACTGCCTTTTAAGTGAGAAAGGAGACATTTATACCTGTGTATGTTGGCACTGCAGAGCTGCAAGTGACAGCCCACTGGAGGAGTGACAGGGGAGTGCCACAGGAGAGGGCTGGAAGATGTGTGAGTTGCCTTGGGTCTCAGACAGCTGCCCATCTTCTGGGGAGTTGCCTGACCAAAGTGACCCAGAAGATTTTAAAGCAGCATACAAATGAGAGTGAATTAAGAGATGCACTCTCCACGTTTGCTCTAGTCATAGTACTTAAACTCAAGGTTACAGCAATGTAAAGAACCAAAGCACTGAGGCATTTAAAGCAAGGCAGTTTTGTAACAGCCTTTCTATCAACATGTGAAGCTTGGGAAATAAATAAGAGGAATTACACATTGCCATTTGTGAAAAGGAATTGGATACTATCAAGAGTAGTGAGAGCTGGTTGGAAGACCAAGATAGCTGGAGTGCCCAAATACTGGCCATAACCTGGCCCAAATACTGACCATAACCTGACCATAATGTAGAAACATTAAATTGGGCAGCAGAGGTGTGTATATTTTGGGTGCTGGGAAGAGCTCTCTGTATTAAAGATGCCATTGGAACCTCAAAGCACTCTATTTCTAAAAGAATAAGAGTTCTTACATGCTGAAGGTCACAGGGATAGATACAGAAGGGCTGGGAGGCAGTGGCTGAATGGTGGAAAAAGAGTGAAGGTCAAAGATCTTTGTAGGTCACCACGAGTAGGAGGTAGGTAGCATCCCCTAATAATCTCAGTGATTTAAGCAGAGGGAATAAGCAGAGGAGGTCAAATTTTGGAGCACATATACATTCTTCAATTCACACCCTAACCTTAGAGTTTCTAAACATGGTAGGCAAGGACAAAAGGACAAAACCTCCCATCGTGTTTGACATATCTTTAAGAAAACCATGTATTAGATATTATTCTGTTGAATAAGGCAGCTTGGTTACTTCAGAAGGAAGTAAAAAGCGCTGTTGAAATGTGAGTGATCAAACCAAATTGCATTTGCTGATCCTAACTGGAAGACAGGTATATCTAGCAACCTCTCTACCTTGCTTCCTCTCTGCTCTAAAAAGGGATAATTCTCAAAAGACAAAATCATAATGAAAAAAAATTGAAACACCAGAGTACAAACAATAACAGATAACTCTTCAGGAAAGGTTTATTAAATTCCAAGCCCTTGCAATTCAGCAGTGGGGGAAAAACAGGCCACAGTCTCCTGCTGCTTAGAAGCAGGAGCAGTGATTGTATGTGAAACCAAATATGTGTATACACATTCACACGCATTCCCAGATAGGAAATTGGAATGTGAGGCTCTTTTATTTAACAGAAAATTCAGAAAGTTGATAAAAGAGGCTAAAACCAGTTCTGAACAGCTTAGGCCTCTTTGTTTAAAAGGGGTTCTTAAATGTATGAGGAGCAGATGAAACCTTAGTATTGGTACATGGAGAGTCACAGAGAAGGAGGATAAAATTATCTTGGTACTCATAAACTGGAATGTTTGTCATAATGTTGTTGTTGGAACCTAGATTAAAGATAAAGCATATTTTGCAGGAAGTGATAAAATCTTTTATTAGATCTCCTATATCAGTATGATCAAAACTAAATATATACAAAGATAGTACCTCTCCCTGAAAGCTTTGCCTCAGGACTGTTCAATAATTGTTTGTTCTGTTCTCAGAAGGAAGGAGAACTATGGTTTTACATCTCAGTGTGGTAACACTTTCTCTTCTGTTCTTAATTAGGGAGGATGTTAAACAGCAACTATTGAAGTTAAACATTTTAAAATCTCAGGACTACAATTCTTGTATTCAGAAGTATTGAAACAGTTGCCTGAGGAGATTTGTGAACTGCTTGTACTCATTTCTAGCAAATCTTGGAGCATGAGGGCTGAGGGATGCCAGAGATAATATTATGTCACAATTTAAAAGGGTAAATTGACTGACCCAGCAAATTATAGATCAATTAATCTAGCAACTTCTGAAGGAGACATCATGTAAAATAGAAGAGGATCCATAAGTAATGAATTAAAAATAATGGAAGAAGTATTGCTTTAGGTTCGTGAAACATCAGTTTGCTCAGCTTAATGATGTCAACGCAGTATATTTTGATTTCTGAAAAACAATTGACACTTACCATCTTGATGAAAGTATTAGTGGTCTGGAAATATCATGGTGGGCTCTTTCTAGTTGATCATATGGTGATTAATCCTCTTAGTTGCAAAATGTAATTGTGAGTGGAAAACTGTTATCCAAAGGACGATATGTCTGCTGGCTCTCCACAAGAATTCATTCCAGTACTTGACGCTTGAACAACTACTATTTAGCAATTTTATGACTGATTTGGAATAATCATCACCTGTAGAGCTTGCAGGAGTGGTGAAACTGGTGGAGTGATCAAGAATGCTGGAGGAAAGACCAGCAGGCATGCAAAGTGATGTGTTTAGGGAGGAAGTGTGATGGGCATCTCATTAACAGCGTTGTAACTTCCAAAGCAGTAGTGCTGTGACCTGCTCAGGGCTTGCAGTGGACAGCGTGTTGGACATGTGTGCCAGCAGGGCTGTGGAGGCTGAGCAGGGAGATGCATTGCTTGGGTGTACAAGGCAGAGGCTGGCAAGAGTGGATGGGGTTGTGGCAGTAGCTCTCTGTGAAGCAGCAGTGACGTGGTTAATGTTGCACTGCACGCTGTCCTGATATCCTGACTGTGAAGCACCAAAGCACTGAGAAATTGGAGAGGGCTCAGAAAAGAGTGCCTAGATTATGTGCAAGTCTGAAAACATGCCCTGAAGACAGTAAACCTGCAGTGCAAGTGAGTTTCTAATCAGAAAGGCTCGATCACTCGCTGTGCAGACAGCTTTAACAACCATTAAACTTCTTTTAAAAAGAGAGGTTAAAGTTGTTTTTATTACTAGGGTGTGTCTAGTTTATCCAAGGCAAAGAGGCAAGCTGTTCATTTTATATGTCTACTTAAAGGAGAAGGTGCTGGTAAAAGCCAGCTCTGTAATGCAGCATGAAAAGAGTAAGAATGGAAATGGAAGAGATATTATTCAGGATGGACATAAATATGTAAAGGCATGCTCTTCTTTCTTTTCTCTTTAAACAGTGATAGAATTACTCATGTAAGCATCTTATGTTGGTTTCAGTATGCTACTTAGACTTCTAACCATTGTTATTTTACCTTTTCAGGGGACTCAGCACAAGTGCAATAAAGCTGTAAGTTCGCTGAACATGATGCTGGGTGAGGTTGTCTGTGCCATGCAGATACCTCTGTTAGTATTGCCTTCCTCGCCTTAAAATCTTAGAAATGAGGAATGTCTCACTGGTTTATGTGAGCAGGGACATCAGTCTGAAGAGGTAAGTAAGCTCAGGTGACAACGTACTGGGAATGTGCTTGTGTTTAAGGGCAGTTAAATACAGTGAAGGGTTGGGGTCTCCTGACAAAGCAGTTCGTTGGTGCTGCTCTTTACGCTGACAAAATCACGCTGGGTTTTTTTGCCTCCAGAATTTTAATGATCCTGTAGAGATGTAACTTTGCCATTATGGGAGAATGTTTATTTCTTATGAACACAAGTGCTGAACTTGGAGATCTCAAACCACCTTTACAATAGTCATCTCTTAGTAAAAGTCTCTGGATGGTAAAAACTGCAGAATACCCATCTAGCTCTTATGAAATCAAACCCTAAGGTAAAACTCATTAAAAATAAGGCAGTTGGAAAGGAATGATTTTGTTTTGAAGAACTTTGTATTTTGCTGTATATTAAAATATACTTTGCTCTAATCTATTCCTATATTTGCAAGCAGAATCTAAAAAGAGAAAATACCATGCAAAGGGTGCAGTGACCCAATGCATTTACCATTACCATATACTTGTAGAAGCCAAATGAAACTAGTGTTTTCAATTCCATGTAAATAAATATGTATTTTAATAACAGTTAATGTCGGTTCATAAAGAGAAGCACACTAGGAGAGTTCTTTAAGAGAAGATTACACTCTCGATGCAAAATCCTTTCCTAGAAAGTGATTGAAAAGAAATATGAACTTACAAAATATCATCTCCAACACAGGAAAGTCTCAGCTCCATTTTGTTCTGCCTCCCTTAGGAAAGTGGAAAGGCATTATTAAGGCATATCAATCAATTTTGGTAGCACCTTTATTGCCTAATGTTATCATTTTGTACATACTGATAATTTCTCCGTATATTGTTTACATAGTACATTTTACCCATCCCTGCTTCCCCCTCGTAAAAGTTATTACAAAAAAGTGCATGTATTGAATAATGCATGTGCACAAAGCTCTCAGTGGTACTTTGACATTATCTACTGTTGGCAAAATCCACAAGAAATGTAAAGAAGAGTTGGTCCCTTTTGCTTTAGTAGCATAACCCCACAACATCAGACATAGTCTGTGCTCTTCACTGGCTTCGCCTTCAAATTCTACAAGTATCTTTCAGGGAAACATGTCCCACAGTGAGGCAAAAAGAATAAACTATAGATATAACTAGAAATTAAAAAACCTGCACTGTAACACAAATCTGCTGTCAGACTCTGGTTTTGGTTAGAGTTCAATACTATTTGGGTCTTGGGTTTCATCACCAGTCACTGCAGATACAGAGTCAAGGTTGAAACTGTAGTAGTTGTTCCAGCATCTCCTTTGATTCTCACTTTTATTTATTACTTACTTAGCCTGAAACAGCATGTAGTGAGTCATTGCTGCCATACAGGAAAGTGGAACTGCAAGAAAAGAGCTGTCTTAGCAACCAGTCCCTCCCCATCAAAGGCAACACGTTTTAGGCATTCCATTATAAGGAACCACTGAACACCCCTTGCACATACTATTCTTCTCCTCACTAGCTACAAAATAAACTGAAGAAATGTGGTAAAATAGCAAAACCTCCAAATACAGTGTGAGGCTTTAGCTAGTAAGAGAAATCCCAGACCACCGTGAAAGCGGCCATACCAAGTGACAGAAAAAGATGGAAAACAAAGAAACTAAAAGCAGTCAGCAGGGAAAAAATGGTTGTTGCAAACTGATCTGGAGAAAAATGGGCTTGAGTCCAAACCAGATGATTAGTTTAACCCTGAATAAATGAGGGAAACACACCAGATGGGCAGCTGGAGGGGTTTAATATCACTGAGCACACACTGTACTGTCTCCTTTGGACAAGTTCTTGTGCTTCAGAAGAAGGTGGGAAAAGACCAGCCCTTCACAACCCAGGTTATGTATGCATAATGAGGAAGAAAAAAGCAAGAGCTCTCATGTCCCCTGTTCTAGTACTCTCAGGGATCTGAGGCATGCATTAGTGCAAAATAAATAAAATGTGAACAAGCACTATTAACAGGTGAGCTCTGATCAATTCTCTGCTCTGAAGATACTGAGAATTTGGAAGTTTCAGGGTTGATACAGCAATCCTATGTTTTAATCCCTTCTTTATGCAATCCCATAAGTATATCATCCTCATTTTAAAACAATGGGAGGTCCAAGCCCTTACTATCTTCTATGTAGACTGCTTCACAGTTTCATTTTTTTGGTTAATCAGAGCCAGTTTGCCAATTTCCAGTCTGACTTTGTTCTTGATTCTCTAATATCTATTTGATTTTGTATCAGTGTTACTTTTAAACAAATTTTATTTCCTTGTTATGTGCTTTCTAATCCATTTATACATAGTTATGATAATGGTGATGTCACCAAGAAAACTGCATGTTTGAAAAATGGAACTGGGACAGCCCACATCTCCTGGCATTGAGCAGTAACTGTTGACTGCCTGTGACTGCAACTACTTCTGGAACTTACATTTTTTGGCTAGTACTGCTAAAACACTCAAACCATTTCACAATAGACCTCTTGCAAGTTAGAAGTGAGAAAATGATATGAGTCCATAATTAGCATTTCAGAGACCCGGGCTCTCTTAGTACACGCAATGCAGTATCTGCATTAGCATCTTCAGGCAGAACCAGAGTGGGTTTTAAAAGTAACTTCCTGACCATCTCTCCTCTACTTTTGGTTCCCACTGTGGAGTAGTCTTGGACCACATGGCCTTTTCAGAGCAAACTAGAGACACACACCTGGTGCCTGTCAATGTGGGTTTAACTTTATGGGCCCTGACTAGAAATAAATATATAGCAAGGATTATCCATGTTGGTGCTGTGAACCAAACACAAGTATCATGGACTTCTTTAAATATTTCCCCTTACAGCTCCACTTTTCTTGGGCTGTGCTACTTGATCAATTTTAGATATCCTGCATGACAACAACAAGTGATTTCAGGATCTGTGGTCCATGTTTACCATCTGTAAGACAGAAGTAATGTTTTTTCTTGAGATCATTAGAATTATTAGTGACTTGTGCTCTGTGCTTACAGCAGCGATCACAGCAATTTTTATAACCTCTTCCTCTTTGTCGCACCAGAAATTTGACATTGCTGTTAATTAGTAACCAACTGAGAAAAGGAAGAAAAAAAAAGATAGCTGAAAATTAATTTACTGAGAAAACCACATGGTTTTGAAGAATTGGTTTAAATTTATTATTTATTTTCTAAATTAAAGGTTTTGCTTCAACATTTTACATCACTTTTTAAAATTTCAAAAAAAATCTTATTTTTATTTAAACTTGATGTAAATTTTGTTTTAAAATAGAGTTCCTGATCACATAACAGAAAACTATATTCAGAGTATTTGATTTTTAAGAAAAATACGATATTTTTTTGTCTCATCCAGAATATATATAGTTTTTAGAGTTTTCCTGTGTCATTTTTCAGGTAAAACTGTGAATAATCTGGTATGACCTGAAACAAATTTCTTGTAATTTTTCAGATCAATCACGAAATTTAGAAAAAAAAATTAATTATTTCCTAGGCTATCCAACAAAACACTGAAACCAAGAAAAGCAAACTGAGAGTGAGATCACTTCTGAAAGAAGAATCCCTGCGTAACCTCAATACTCAGCACAAGCCTCCTGTGGTTACACTACATCACTGGAGTGCAGCTTTGAATCCTAGAACAAGTCTTTGGTGCACTAATACATCATTAATGTGTCTGCCTTTGCCTCTGAGCTGGCACAGCATCTCTGCAGAACATCTCTGCTTGAGACAAGGAGTTGTGAACCCTCTGGGAAGAGGAGTTTGCAGCTTCATGCAGCCCTAACTCCAGAGGGTATCTGTCCTCAGGGGGCAGCCGCCACAAACAACAGGGTCTCATATGCAGTTGTGCTGAATATATTCACACATTCAAAGCATTCCTCTTTACACTGGCTCAGACTCCATTAACAACATTAACGAACCCCTGTAGCACAGTTTGGCAATAGCTTCAAATTAGGAAGTTTTCTTCCCTTTTTCTTCCCTTTTTTCCCTCTCTCCCTGTGTTGTGAAGCAGACAAATAGATCCAAATCTTTTTCCTTTTATGATTGCAGCTTGAAATAATTAAACTCAGTAACTTGCTTCTACCCAGCAGTGAGAAAGATTTTCCATCATACCCTAAGTCATGTGATACTCAACTGGTTTCTGGTTCTAGCTCCAGCAGGATTTTCTTTGAGACCTATTGGAGACTGCAAAACTTCAGCAGAAATTGCAAATGGAATAATTTACCTGCCTCCAGAGCAGCACAATTTTCTTGTGTCAGAATCTCCATTGATTTGTTTCATGATTGTTAATAAAATCCACATGGCAAGTATTCTGGGCCTTCTGAGCTCACATGCAGGAGCTGATAGAGTAGTCTCAATGTCAGTCCCTGTTAGATGTTTGTTATGTTCCACATTATTTATTTCCTTGTGTTTTTCATACCCCCAGTGAGCCAACTGTGGAAGGCTGCCCAGGTCTGTAAACCACAATTCCCTAACCTGCCTATAGGAATGGACACACTGATTAATTGGAGGGAGACAATTAATTAATACAAGATTTGATGCCATAGAGCATCTGTTCCAATAAAGACAGGCCAATTGCTTCTGATTCTAGAAGAAAAGCAATAATGTAATGTGTAGCAATATTTTAAAAAATGCCTGATTTTGTTCATGACCCTCCAGTCAAGCAGATGCTAAAGAAGAAGGTTTTTTTCAAAATCAGTCAGGCTTGGTTTAGCCAGTGCTGGGTGGATGTGGAGGGCTTTCACTGTGATTCTGCTTTGTGTCTGCATTAGTTATTTTTGTCCTCATCCTTGAGGCAGCAAAACAGCCGAGGAGCCTTGAGCTAGCCCTGAGAAGAATATAATCTTCTAGCAATCTGAAAAACACTGTGTGCATTCCTGATGGAGAACCGGATTGTTCAGCTCAGAATTACACCATGATTTAGTCAATGAATTACCTAGCTTTGTCCCTTCATGGGTACCCTGCACTCTGACTGTGTTGTTAGTGTATATGTTCATATGCTAAAACATATATATCATGCAATCTTCAGTGATGGAGGATGTGAGGTAGGATGTCCTTTAACTTCAAAATTTCAGTATTCTTACAAAATCCCTGACAGGAAGGAAATATTAAGGAATAAAACCAAATATTTAAAGAGCATACGAACAAAGAACACTTTATGTTGCAGATACTCCTTTACTTATTATTTAATGAAATTCAGGCACTCCCATTGGAATGGGTCTGCAGAAATTCTATTTCATGTCCTGATTTTCTTGTTACACCAGACCATAAGTTCATTCCTCAGTGGACATGTATGCTCAATAACATTGCTTCTAAAAGGAAATAAACATTTCCCAGGGATGTGCCTCTACCTACAGTCCTGGAGATGATAGCTAAGGCTCTGATGGGAGCAACCCTCCTATGAAAAGGCACTTCTTCCTCAGGTCATGTTTTGTTGTTGTTGGCAACCTGGCTGTATGTTTTTCTTGGAGCCTTGTGGTTCATTGTCGTGGATCTGGTGTGTTTGGTGGAAAAACAGTATTCCCTTGGCACCTTTCCCTTCTGGGTGTCCAAATGCGCTGAAGGCTTGCATAATTTGCTTTGCAGTGTTTCTCCCTTTTGAAACATATTATTACATTTAATCTATCAATGTTGTGGGTGTTTGGGGTTCATGCTGAGCAGAATGCTTGCATACATTCCCTCCCCAGGATTTCACACAAATATGACAATCTTTCCAAGAATAGCTCTAGGAACATGGTTGGTGGTGTTAAAGTTTCATTTTGTGGGGGTTTTGCTGCTGCTGTTTTAATTTTCAGACTTTTCTCAAATTTTTCAAAGAAAGTATCTCTCATATCATAGTTCACATATAAACTGTAAATATGCTAGGCCAATAAATGACACTTAAATTCTTGGTATTTTACAAGATTATTGTGGTACAGCTAACAATTCAGAAAAATAAAAAAAAATTTTCTTGTTAAAGAAGATTTAAACCAGTTTCTCAGTGTAATCACCAAACAGTATCTGATATTATTAAAAGGATTAAGGGTAAATCTGCAGTGAGCACTACCACTGCAGCCCATTTTAACTGCCTGTATTCAAAATTTGTAATCTGGGCATCAACTTTTGTCCAAGGGCATATGGAAAACAATTATTTTCATGGTCTTCACAAGGAAACTCCAAGGATCTTCTTCCTACTGAGCACGTGGAGTGTTTTGCAGGAATTACTGGGGACCTCAGAGAGATGGCCCCTCTACAGGAGTTGTAACCTCAGTATAGCAGACCTAACTCCCAGAACACATTGTCTTTTTACTGATATAATTAGCCTTTGGTCCCATAAATGGAAAAACCTGGAAATGCATTAAAAAAAACCCTGAAAGCATAGTGTAAGTCCTTATCAGTGCACAGAGAGAAATCCTGAAGTGAATGTGCATCTCTTACAGGGCTGGAAATAAACCAATCCATTTTTCTGAATTTCGTTCTAGGTGCAATGCTTATTTGAGGAGGAGAGAGAGCAACAAATTGACATATTTGCAGGAGTATGTCACAAAAGATATATCAAGATGAATGCCTGCCTTTTTGCTGTGAGTGAATCTCTTTTGTCAGACTCCTATAAGGGTTCACTCACGTGTGCAGCATTGTCTCCAACTTCTCACCTGGTATCAAATGCATCCTAACTCTTGTCAGCTTCAACAGCATGGGCAGCAGCACTGAAATTTGGGGATCTTCTACACAGCACAGGAGAAACTACAACCCCAGCCAGTCAATTATCTGACTCAGCCCTGTTATAGCTCTTTTTCTGGGCCCATTTCAGATGCTGTTGATGTGCAGAAGACAGCAAAGTGCTAAGCATTTGCAAAGTGGTTGCAGACAGGATAAATTCTTATCACCTGGTTGTGCTGAAGTCCCTCTGGAGATGAGTTAACAGGGCTGGCCATGGGTCAGGGCCAAAAATATGAGCATCCCCTGGAGACCCTTCTCACCCTTCCATGTCAAACTTGAGTGTGCACTGCAGAGACCCTCACAGTTCTTTTCTCTCCTCAGATCCCCTGGAGATTCTGGGCACCTGGTTGCTTTTATACAGGTGGGACTACAAAACTTCTCTTGTACACCCCATCATATCTTCAAATAGTTGTTTCCCACAGGTGGGAAGCAGAGGAACAACACTGGCAAGGTCGCAAGCATCAGAGTGGAAGGAGTTGGCCTCTCCCTTTCCTGACTGCCAGCACCCTTTCATTTTAATCATGCTTTTTGAGATAAACTTTCTGCTGTTGTCCTTAAGGAAGGAGTGTTTCTCAGTATAGGCATGATGTAATGCTCCTTTTTCACTTCAGAAAGAAAACAGGCGTTACAGTCTGTGCCTCAATAATATCTGTGCTGTTAAATAACTCACTCTACAGCTGTGTGTGGGAGCACACTGCAATGTCTTTTTGGAGTAACTCATTTTCCAGGCTGAGAAGGAAACTCTCTGGCACAGGGCTGACCTTGGATAGGGGGCAGCAGCCAAGAGAGAGTGCCATGCTGGAGATTGCTTTGCCTGCTGTTTGCCATCTGGGGAGTGATGGTGGATCCAGGCAAAACCTCCCCCCAAGGCATACTGTGAATGAGGCAGAGCTGAGCACCATGGAATTAGCTCCCTGTGGTGGACCTGTCTCACACAGCTCATTCCTCTCACTTCTGGTTCCCTGGCTTTCTCCTGAGCCAGAAGATGCAGCAGGAGGGAGCTGCTCTATACCCTGCAGTTTGTTCCATCGGTGGGACATTTCAGACCTTTCCCAGGAATGAAGGGGGACTCTTTCCACCACATTGCAAGCCTAAGGTGCATGAGGTGTGCACTGAAAATACCAGTGCCTCTTTGGGCAATGGGAAAAATTTCCCTTGATGTTCAGCAGGTTGATACACTCTCATTGTTATCAGTGGCACAGTTCCATAGACCAGGGTTTGGTTGAGCTGTTCAAGCACCCGGATGATCCTGAGCAGGTTGGACATGCCCTTCATGCTCACTCACCTCTTTGGGACTGTGAGACTCTGCCTTTTATGCAGAGATTGCCCCAAGAACCTGAGGCTGCCACGGGGCGTGGCCATCACTTGTTTGCCAGCCTTCCTGGCCACAAGCTCTGCTGTATTCCCATAGGCAAAATGTCTGATCCTGAGACTGTTCAAAAGTTTTCAGTTGCTCAGAAACTTCTGTCAGATCCTGCTGCTCAGCCTCGGTTTTCATGTCCTTCTCTGAGCCTGAGCCTTCAACATAAAAGCCTATTGTGTAGCCACAAAGCAAGACCAGAATTTATTAGTATTTTCACTACTTTCCTAGCACAAAGTGACTGCTGTGAAAACCCATCACGATAAATTCCTGTGGGATACAATGACCCGAACCTGATCAAAGATGATAGGGAAGCAGAGCGGTGAGTGAGTGTTTCCAGCTGCTGCACGTGTGCCAGGAATGTCAGCACTCCTGAGGACTGATGTAAAAGAGAATAAGGAGTGTCCAGCAGCGTCCTGATAGCAACCAGGACTTGGATAGTACTATGAAAAAGGGATTGTGGGTTGTTTTTTTAAACACCTCACTTAAAGCTTGCAAGGTCAGGAGTTCTGTGGCAAATTCAGTACATTTTCCTGAGGTGTGAAAGCATGGGATTTGCTAATACACAGTATTTTTACTAATCAAATTGGTTAGTAAACAAAAATCTCCCTGCAAGTCCCTGGAACTTTACTTTCCAAGAAGGAAAAATAAATCACAGGTCAAAATGGATCTCTGGTCTGACCAGCTGTACAAGCCACTACATTTTACTTCTCAACAATCTCTAATGTGTCAGGACCTTAAGCCTCTGCAGAAAAATTTATACCATTTGTCCAAAATGGCTCAGAGGTCAATATAATCTTGTGCTGCGATGTGAAGACTATTGCTCTCTAAACTGAAAGAAACAAGTCAGTCCCAGTTTTATTTTTAGTACCATACACACATTTTCATTAAGCTACACTAAAATGTCACATCCTTCTTCTAGATAAACCAGAAAAAGCTACAGGAGGAATAATTTTGGTCTAAGAGAAGAAGTTGGGAGGAAGAAGGTAACAGCTTCTTCTCCGTCTGTCATGGCAAGAGAAAGGGTTAAACGAGCTGTCCAGAAAAACTTGATGAGGCTGCAGGCGTGAGAAAGGAGGAAGGAGTATTCACTTTTCCTAGAAGAAAACCTGAAGTCCATTCCTGGCAGATGTGTGGGTCAAGTCTAGAAAGCAGAGCAATCAGGTTATAAATAATGTGGAAGGATTTGACAGAAACAGGTATTGAGCAGCAGCATAGCTAATGCCAGCCCATTCATGTGGTAAACACTGGATACTGTAGAATTCCAGGACAGCCGCTTTCTACTTGAAGAGGAGAGGGAAGATTCTGAATTATTAATATGGATGGGTTGAGACTGGATATTCTGTGCAACTGTGAGTTAATCCCATTAAAGGGAATGTCTAGGAAACCGTGAGGAGACATCACAAGTACAAAAATAGCAGGCGGTCACAAAACCCTGGTGCTGGGAGAGCTCGGGTTCATTGCACAAGCTTGCCCTGTCCTCTGGCCCCACCAAAACCAGCTGGTGGAGACAGCTCATTGCCAGGTCCCCATCTGCAAAGGCTATGCCCTTTCTTCCTGTCTGCAGGGCATACCAGGCAGAAGGAAAATGCACTAAGAGCCAGGAATTTGAAGAAGGGAAAAAAACCATGTTCACAGCAACTGGCATTTCTGCTTTCTCCAGTGGCTTCTCAATTCTAGAAGCTTGGCTGTGAGTGGAGTATGGGGTGCTCACATCCAGTTCAGCCTGATTTTGTGGCCAGAGGCTGCTTAGCAGGGTTTTAAATCACAGCAGCTTTCTTTACTCTGCTATTGCTCTTATTAGCTGGAAAATGCCATCCAATGTAATGTAAAGAATGTGACAACCAGTTTTCATAATTGCTAGCATCTCTACCTCTCCATCATAAGATATCTAAACCTAGCCCTTCTGAAGAGTTCAGTCTTTGGTTTCAAATGTCTATTCCAAATCAAGACAAATCCTTTTGGGCTAGGCCAAGGCTTCTTTCTAGTTCTTCTTCTAAATCTCTCTCAAAAAATAGTCCCGCCCATCAGCTTCTTGACCAAGATCAGGCTTCCTGCCTTGAGTCCCTCAGATCTCCCCCCCAGCCTGTTTGTGTGCTCGAAGAGTACAGAATATTCCCATCAGAAGTGAAATATCTGGGCTGGTTCAAAGAAATGCAACAGAGAGGGAAAGGGCAGAAACAAAAAAGCACTTGAGCAAAAAGAGAGAGAAAGGGAACACGTTTGCCTTTCCAGGTGGTGTAAGAAAACACAGGAGGCGATTACTCTGATTTCTCTCTCAGGAGAGAAATGTAGTACGACTTGGTGACTAATGAAGGACAAGAAGGAGCTGTAAATATAGCAGAGCTGTAGGCACTGCAAGTGCTGCCTGATCCTCATAACCAGACCAAATGTATGCTCTCTCCTGCTCTGAACAAATGCATGCCTTAGCTTTTAAAATGTTACATGTAGTGATTATGTAGACCTGGGGGAGAGGCTCTCCCACTACCCAAAAAACCAGGACCTCTGAGTAGCTGTTGATCTAAGCTTGCTCTCAGGAAGCCTGAACATCCTGCCATTGAGTAGTTGTGTTCAAGCATCACCTTATTTTTGTGTTCTGGCTCTTAGCAAGGAGCGAGAACAGTGCACTGGGAAAGAACAACGTGTTCATTTGCCCAGCTCCGTTCTTGCTCCCCATACACATTGCATAAAAAAATTTTGCATTAGAACAAAGCATCTGTGTGAAACAGAGGGGAGGGCAGGGACACCTCAGCCTGCTGTCTGCTCTCTCCGTGCAGCCTCCACTATCTGTTTTGCTTTAATACCCACACAGTAGGTGGGTTAATATATGCTCAATTATTTCATGTGCTTTTCTCTATAAGTTTCCCTGATGCAGCACATGACCAAAAGCAATTCTGCAAAAGCACTGAGGTCTTGCTCTTGTTTTGCAGCACCTAACTTGCAGTCTGGTGAGAGTACACCCTGCATACAGATTTATAAGTTTGTCAGGCTGTGCAGCTCGGATGACCTCCGAGGTGTGAAGAAGAGGCTAAAGTCAGCCTGCAGGTGCTGCTGAGATTGTTGATTTTTGGCGTTATTGCCCAGGAAGCAATGAGGGATGGGGTCCTGGCATACCTGTCGCAAGTGGGAAGAGAGTTTACTCTGACACTAGCAGAGATATCAGTACCCTGTGCAGGTGGGAAAGGACAGCAAGAGTTGCTCCTTGCAGACAGGCTTTCCAGTGGTAGGAAGAACTTGGTTAGAAAAAGATTTTTTTTCATGAAAGCTGTAAGAAAAGATGGAGATAAAATCTGGAGGTGATGAGGCAGTGAGAGAGTTGCATTTGCTGATGATAAAAGTGGTGCTTGGTGGTGAAATGTGTGTGTGTATGTGTGTAAATTTGGCTGTAATTCAACGGAGTTAATTTGGTTTTGTTTCTAGGTAAGAAGACATATGAATCCCTGTCAGAAGGAATGATGACCCCAGTTGCTTGGCAGCTGAGTAGATAAAATATTTTGTGGGCTTTACCTTGCCCTCTCATCATCTTCCAGCCCTTCAACCACCCTTTGCAGAGAGGAGGGTGTTTGCTTGGAGAGGCTGAGAGCTGAAACACCCAAATTCAGTACACCTTCTCCTTGACTAGGCTTTCTTCCCTCTGTTTTTTTTTTTTTTTTCCCCCATACAGCTAGAACAGACATGACTTCATGTGCTCCTGTAGCCTGTTTGTCTCTTTTCGGTGATTTTCAGCTCAAAAAACACTGTCTCAATCCCAGGTAATAGGCAGGAGTTGCCTATATTTTGTGGAATAATTTTACCACGCATTTTATTTTAAAATAGTATGTTGCTCTGGTGCTATTGTGTGATGCACAGCCTTGGAGCCAAAAGTGCACGTAAACAAATGAGTGTTAGGAGTGGCTGGGGGTGACACGGCAGGAATGGGCAATTTTTCATAGGCAAAAGACAGGCATTCCCTCCTCAACATGCAATTTGCTGCAGTGCAGAGGGCCAGCACAAAACTTACATATCATGTCAGCCCCACTTTAAAGGTCATTTATTGTGGAAATAGTCCTTGTGCTGGTTCTCTGAACAGGGATGAATATTAGTCTCTGTGCAGAGCATTGGTCGCTCCAGGAGGCCCAGCTTAGAAAAATTAAACATTGGGGTTTTTTTATGAGCCACTTCAGTGCAAATCTTTTCACTCCCTTCATAAAAATTATTTGTACAGTTTTATTTTAAGTAAGAGAAATTTCATTCTGTTGTCCTCCCCTCTTCTTCCCCAACACTTTTTCCTCAGAGTTTACCAACATTAAAAAAAAGTATAAAGCCTTTGAAAGCCTCACTACAACTCTCTCCTCATACAGCCATCTTCTCTTTGCTGGCTGAAGAGCACAAGACATAGAAGATTTTACTCCAATACCATGTGGTTTCTGGGTGCAGCCTTAAGAAAATTGTTCTACTTCTGAAATATGGCAAAAGCTCCTACTAAGTGCACCTTGTTTTCCTGGACGCTGTTCATCCATCCATGCATTCATCCATCCGTGCATTCATCCATGCATCCATCCCTCCCCCCATCTCCCTCATACCATTAGCAAATTTGCAGATGACATCAAGCAGGGGTGTGGGGGGGCACATTGATCTGCTGGAAGGCAGGAGGGCTCTGCAGAGGGACCCGGATAGACTGGAGAGTTGGGCTGATTCCAACAGGATGAGGTTCAACAAGGCCAAGTGCCGGGTCCTGCACTTTGGCCGCAACAACCCCCTGCAGCTCTACAGGCTGGGCACAGAGTGGCTGGAGAGCAGACAGGTGGAAAGGGATCTGGGGGTGCTGATTGACAGGAGGCTGAGCATGAGTCAGCAGTGTGCCCAGGTGGCCAAGAAGGCCAGTGGTATCCTGGCCTGGATCAGGAACAGTGTGGCCAGCAGGAGCAGGGAAGTGATCCTTCCCCTGTACTCAGCACTGGTGAGGCCACACCTGGAGTGCTGTGTCCAGTTCTGGGCCCCTCAGTTCAGGAAGGATATTGAGGGGCTGGAGCGGGTCCAGAGGAGAGCAACCAGGCTGATGAAGGGACTTGAACACAAGTCCTATGAGGAGAGGCTGAGGGAGCTGGCGCTGTTTAGCCTGGAGAAGAGGAGGCTCAGGGGTGACTTCATCACTCTCTACAACTACCTGAGAGAAGGTTGTAGCCAGGTGGGGGTTGGTCTCTTTTCTCAGGCAGCTATCAGTAAGACAAGAGGGCATGATCTCAAACTGTGCCAGGGGAGGTTTAGGTTGGATATTAGAAAGAAATCCTTTACAGAGAGGGTAATCAGGCATTGGAATGGGCTGCCTGGGGAAGTGGTGGATTCTCTGTCCCTGGAGGTATTTAAGATGAGACTGGATGTGGCACTGAGTGCCATGGTCTAGTAACCACGGTGGCAGTGGATCAAGGGTTGGATTCGGAGGTTTTTTCCAACCTGGTGGATTCTGTGACCTCCCTCGCTCCCTTCCTCCCTCCCTCCCTCCCTCACTCCTTCCCTCCCTCACTCCTTCCCTCAGTTGTAATTCTCCTCACTCTGCTAGCAGTGAGTGCTTCTTTAAGCTTACCCTTCAAAAGCCTTTTTAGTTTTTTGGGAGGGGGAGAAAACCATGAGGGTAAGAAGGGCTATGCTAGGGACCAGCCTTTGTGTCAGCAAGTATTAATTAAAATAGGGCAGATGATCATCTTGTCTCATGCAAAACCAAAACCTCTTCCCTCAGTTCCCTCTAGTTTTCTTAGACTAAAGGGATGCTAAAACCTCAAGCCTTCTAAGGAGTCCTCCCCATGAATGTCCATGAATCCTGGACACCTAATTCCTAACACCTATAGTTCTCTGCTTACACTGTTCACTCCTGTCTACATGCAGCTGTTAACCTGAGCTTTGCAGGAGTGGGGAAAGCATGGAGATTGCATTATGCAAACAGCCTCAGTTCGCTCGCAGCCTTAGGCACCACCATCTGTGTCTGACAGGCAAGAGAATGCCAGACACCACTGGCAGCGCTTCTCACCTTTTGAAAAAAGGGACACAGGGTCTTTAATTAGGAAAGAAGTAACCAGAAGCTGCTTGGGCTACAACTCACGTGGGACTTTTGCAGAAAGAAAACAAATGTATTTGCTGATGAATTATTCCGAGAGAGGAAACAAACGAAAGGATTACCTGGATAGTTATTTTCCAGAAATTAGGTCAGACCTAATTAGTTGCATAATAATTGCCCGATTACCCAACTAGTTAACTCTTGGTAATCTTTTTTGACTCATGGTGTCAAATGCATGCACGCATTTTTTACAGGAGAGGTCTCATGGTGCTTTACAAACTGCAACTCCATCATCCTGAATTCTGGGACACAGCTTAGCACTGGTGATGTTGCCCCCCAGTGCTGTGTTTACCTATAGGTTTACCATGCCAGTTTACCTACAGCAACACGGAGAGATGCCAAATTGCAATTACATATGTTGTGATTTGGCTGCCCTGCAAGTGCTCTTAGAGGTCTTTGGGCAATGACAAGGCTGTTGTGAAAGCAGGTCACCTGTTTCCTCACCAGTTTCTCATGACTTCACAGGTGGCCCTCCTCATGGAGTAAAGCAGATCTCTTCTGCTGGCGCTGATGAACATCAAGACAGGACTAGTACCTATAGTCAGGGCAGTCCAACCGGGAGGTCTCTTTTGAGGGTTTGAGAATGGTGGCACTTGTCTACACAGGTGCACAAGGGAAAGTAAAACTGAGACCAAAGGCACCATCCACTGGTGCCTTCATTAATGGTGTACTGTAGGAGAGACACTGAAGCCAAGAAATAGTAACGACGGTGTTAAATGTGTGGAAAAATATTCTGAGTTTTACCATGAAGTAAACAACACCTCCATGGGAAAAAATAGAATACTGATGCCTTGAAAGCTTTTTCAGTGACTAATGAGTGTTTCAGTTGTGACTTCGGTGTAATCACACAAAAAGATGTCACCATCCTTGGGAGGAAGGGAAACTGATACTAAAAGTGGTGACTGTGGGCTGCAGTGGCTTTTGAAGGAAGGAAGGAAGGAAGAACAAATAGTCTAGAAGAAAGGTAATGATGGGTAGCAGGAAAAGCTGAAGTTGCTAGAAAAAAACTCCAAACCTTGATTAATTTAACATGGTTGAGAACACTTTGCCATGCCTATGCCACTTCTAGAAAAAAAGGGTAGTTCAACTCAATTTTTGGCCTAGTCCAGACAACTTGGCTCTGCTGAGAAACAGAGTATTTCAGCACCAGGTACACTGAGGAAAACCTCTGGTTCTGGTGCCCTTGCTAAACTCAGTATTTGGCACAGCCTAATGCCATATAGACATATGCAGAGACCCCATGGTAGAGTGAATCCTGTTTTAGTGCAGACTTTAGTGCAGAAATTTAAAAAAAGAGAATGGCTTTGGGCTTTTCCTCAACATGGGTTCTGACAGTCTTTGGAGCATGTGGGGATCCTTTAAAAACTGCTCTAATTTGGCTGTGCTTTTCTAGCTTTTGATGGGCCCACTTTATTGAGACTGATTCCTCCCTCCTCCTTCCCCAGTTTCCCCTGCTGCACTTAGGGATGCCTTATGCCACCATGACATTTGTGGGACAAGGCTAAAATGCAGCTGGCAATGTGGGAAAGAAAAACTGTATATCCTCCATTTAAAATTAAGATTTTTTTCCCCCTAACAAAGTCCAGGGAATGTGTAGAGTCAGGGAGAGGAATCTATTTTCACCATCCTGATTTATGGAAGTCAGCTGGCTCAAACAGTGACTATTTCAAAGCAGGATGTCTTAAGCTTGGGAAAGAGCCAGTTATCCTCACCACAGTCACTCAAACAAATGACCAAAAATGGGAGAGGGAAACAGGAAGGCAGCATAAGAATTCATGTGCACACTGGTACAGAGAGCTATGAGCAGGCTTCTGATCTTCCAACTGCTGATTTCTGCAGAAATATTTCTAAGGGGTGTGGATTCTATTCCTACATGACTGCAGGTAAAGCAGAACACACTTCTAGGCACAGACAGCACAAACCATCATTTTGGAAAGGACCAAGATGGGATAAAGTTGAGGCAATGAAGAGGCAAGAGTACAAATGTCCAAGGTGTACATGCCTGTCCAGACAACATAGTCAAGAAAAGAAGAAACTGAGAGTATTTAAAGCTAATCAGGCATTTGTAGCTCACAAGCAATACAAAGGATTGCAATGCCAAGGTGACTGGTGGTGGTCCAGTGTGGTGCCTGGGTGTTCCCTAAAGGAGCTGCTATCCTTTTTTCCAGAGACAGTGTGTACATGTTGTTTTTATCAATCTCTTGCTTTTTTCTTAGCACAATTCTTCAACAGTGAAATAAAATATTCTGACTTGAACTTTCTTTAAAGTTTATCTCTCCATAGGATTCTCCCATGCAAATTTCTATTACTTCCTGGGAACAATACTTCAGCCAAAATATCTCCTTTAATGCAAAATTTTAACACTGGATATTCAGATAACTCAACAGAAATGTCCATATTACTCAATCTTGCCCTGCAATTTTCAACCTACTCATAAATACAATGTGCCCCTATCTGGGCTCTGCTCTCATTGTGAATTTGTTAATTTTCCCTGTTCTTTTAATGGTGGGGTTACAAACTTTATGCAGATGTCCAGATTGAGATAACAAAGACCCAGGTAACACATGGCAAAATCTTCATGAGACAGAAAAAACACAATACAATATTTTAGTTACAACAAGTTAAAGTGAAGCATACGTCTGATAAGTTGGGCCTGGAAACATATTTTTGTCTTACACAGCATCATTTCTCTTGCAAAACCAATGCTTTATGAAATGTTTTCAATGAACTTGGAAAGTGGGGGGCAAAGGACTCCTCTGCAGCTTCTTAGTGCTTGAAATCCATTCCTGAGTACTTTCATCCCTAATTAAAGGTCACCCACTGGTTCGAGAACAACTGTTAATGAAGAGTTTAATTATCCAGATGACAGCTATAAAATCCTACTCCTGTCCTAGAATATTTTAAAGCAACAAGGCCCACATTTTCAAATATGTACTTGTAACCAAGTACTTAAACAAAAACTCTCACTGAATAAGAGTGTGTATGAGCCATTCACATTTGCATACACAATCAGAGATTGCATATGCCCACATTAAAGATGCAAATCTGTGAGGAGGTTTGTATGTGCTTACTTGACCGTTTGAACCAGACCCACCTTTCTTTTCTGTTCTTTCATTCAGGTAGGGGGAGGGATGTTTAAATTATTCCTTGAGGATAAATCATTTCACATTATTAACTCTTCTTAACAACAAAGCTGCATAAATTAAATGTAAGATTATCTGCTTTGTCCTCAGTGGAATGATTAGGAGGGAATCTACAGGAAAGAAATGTGGTCAAATGATATGAAGACTTGCTAAATGGGATGAAAATCTCATCTTGCATTCTTAACAAGCTCAAATGTAGACCTGCCTTCTAATGAGCAAACTCTGCTTGGCATATCTGTGCAACCCCCAGAGCAAAGTTATAAAGAAAATGGATCATGGTTCATTTTCTCTACTGAGTCAGGTTTTTGCTTTTATTGACGCCTTTGACCAGCTGCTTCTATTACCTTTACCCATGGTGACAATTTCTGTGATGCTGCCCTTAGTCTGCCAAGCTGAAATGGTCCCATTTCTCATTTCCCATCACAAGATGAGTGTTTCTTAGGGAGGTCAGGTTGGGGTTCCCCACAAGGTACATGATGCTTCTATCAAACAAATGAAGAAGTTGCTTATCAAGTCCTCACTGCCAGCACAATCTCTTTGCGTCACTGGTGTTGGCACCATAAGGGCAAAGAGAGTCATAATTCTTTAACTGGGCATTTCTGGGGGCTTGGTGAAGTCTAAAATGCAATGGATGGCCACATAAGGGCAGCAAGGAAAACCAGAAGGTATTACAATATTGTCTACTGTCAAGTGGTTTTTGGAGCAAGCTAGCAATGGGCTCCAAAACAGAACAACTCCAAGGTTTTTTCTGTGAGTTGGAGTTAGGTCTTGACTCAGTTTTCTTGTTACCTGTAACCTCTCTCCTACACATGTGCACATACAGACACACACTTATTTGTCTGAAGAGAATACTCCACAAAATAGAATTTCATGCCCTGGGTGTAAAACAGAGGGGAAAAAAATCAGAATGTACCATGTAACAGCAACCATTTACATATATTGAAAAGGAGGAAAATGCCTGTTTGAGCTCTATCAATGGATAATATCTTATTTCATAAGAAATATGAATTAATAGAAGAGAGATTTGTTAAAAAACCCAAACAGGTCAGTCTTAGTATGTTATTTGTTGGACAGGTTTCAAACATACCTTTCTGTGCTTTGTTAACTCTCCAGGAGTCTACCAGGAGGGTTTTCTGTGCAGAGTCTCTCACCAGCTGAGCTTCATCCGTAGGTCACAGTGACCTGATTGTGGAGGCTGTGCCGCATAAATGGAGCTCTCCAGATAAGCAGAAACATTTATTGCATACTTTGTCAGCATATCTCTGGCCATACACTTGTTCTCAAGGCACTTTGTTGTGATACTGGTTTTATTAAAATAGATTTCAAAAAGGGAAATGTAAAACAGTTCAAAGATTACAACATAAACATGTTGTTCAGTGCTGAGAAAATCCACACCAGACACCAGCAGGCTTTCTGTACATTACAAGCATGAAAAAAATGTATCTTGCATTTTTTTTTCTTATACTGCTTTCTTCAAACAAAAAACACTGCTTAAGAATTGCTACAAACAGACCTATGTCCCATGCAGGGAAAGACACAGGTCACACCAATGTGTCTTAGAATCTGGAAAATTATTAAAATTAAAATCCAAAGAATAGTTAGAGCCAAGGAATTCTGAGGGCTAGAAGAAGGAGGCTTTTGTCTTGAAAACTGCACGGTCAACCTCCCAGCTTTAGAGGTCCTGCCACAGCCTGAGTTGCCACCAGAGCTCCTGAGCAGCATGTATGGGCAGGATGACATGTCCTCTTGCTTGGAACAAGGCAAGTTCTACTTGCTCTTCAAGTATCAACTCTAGCATCCTCTGGAGGAAGAGCCATGGGCTAAGGTGGCTTCATCCCTTGGGCGCTGGTCTGACCCTGTATACAAGACACAGTCCTGCAAGGTCTCTTTTCAGAGATGCTAATTTGTAAAGCATATTTAACTGCGTCCTAATTCTGCAAATGTCTAGGCAATGGGTTTGCTTGAAGCACATCAGCTGTATCAAGCCCATGTACCTGACAAGACAATTCACAAAACTGGCTTCTAGACTATAATGCCTGTGCTTTCCTGAACTGCCAGGTCTCATCCTTGACAAATGGACAGCACCAAGGCAAAAAAGCATAACATGATGCACTACAAGACTTTTCCCTATTTATCAACAAAAATGGGATAGTATTTGCCAAATAACACCTCTCATTTTTGGCCCAAGAATAGAATCAGGAGCCTTTTTAAAATGTAACTAGAGTGTCTGTCATTTTGGAACATCATCATTCAGTCACTTCCATCCAGATGGGTTTTAATGGCTGCACACCATTATGCTATATATGATATAAAGTATTTGTGGAAAAAATCACTCTGAATAGTCAGAAGATCTTCCCAGAGATGTACTGCCTTTCATGCTCTTGTTTTTTGTTCTTCTTTCTCCTGGATCTTGGAGGGAGTGTTACTTGTTTTGAGTAATGAAATTTCACCCCCCAAGCCACACTCTTTTGATCTCCTGTTTTATGCACTAGGGAGCTGATGGTTCCTTTCCTGGTTAGGACTGAATGAATAATCACCTCCTGTAGTTATTCACATCAGGTTCAGATGCTGAAATGTGAAGCTGATGACGGGAGATTACAGATAGAAGCATCAAGATTTGCTACTGAAATTTTATGAGTTGTAGGTAGGAAATATTTAAAGCACATCACATTTAACCATGAAGATTCCAAAGATTTATAATCTCATGGGGCAGAACTGTGAATTGTTTGTGAGGTGGAAATAAAGCCCAGACTCCTCTCTTGGTCTTTTCTTTATGCCCACATATCCAAACATATCCACAAAACCAGCATGAGAAAACCCTACCCATCCCTAAATCTTTGTTGGAATTTGGAATGATTAACCCTCAAAAAGTTTGTTATGCAAATCATGAAAAAAGTCTGTGCATTCATTCAGATGTTAGTAAAAAAATCCTGTAAAATCAGGAAATCTGGATGAAAAGGTTTCTTTTTTGTTTGTTTGTTTTTTGGTGTTTGGTTTTTTGTTTTGTTTTGTTTTGCTTTGTTATTTCAACATATGCAGCTTATGGTTTACTTCAGGTCTTCCAATCTGGACCATCATCTGATAATAAAATCCTAAAAATATTTTGCAAACAATTAGGATTTCCCATAAACTTTTATTCAGGGTTTCAAAAGCCATACCTAGTTCCATGGCCCTTTTCATAGGCCAGGCAGTGTAATGCACTAATACCATTTTATGGTAAACGTACCTTGTGGATCATTTTAGAGCAGCCCATTGGCCCATCTTGGCGTATCCAAGGGGCCCAGACACACAATTCAACCCAACTCTGTGAGAACAACTTGAGAAAACATCCTCCTTATTATCAGGGGTTTCTCTCGCCTTTGTTCTTGCACTTTCTTAACTTGAAAACAAGCCCCAAACCAAACCAACTTCTAGAGACAAACTTAGATGAAATATGTTTCTCTGAGCCTGTCAATCTACATCAACACAAAACCCACCCCACGTGACACTTCTGTGTAGAGTAAGGCAGGGCCATGCAGTGGACAGAAAACATCATGGAATGTTGGATGGAATCATGGAACTGAAAACATCAGCACAGCTGGAGATGGGTGTGGTCAATAGAAATGGAAACAACACAAGATGTTCTCATTCCTAGTAAGTCTGTGCTCAAGGAGGGCTTAAGTTGGCTTTCTGTCTCCTGTAACCCCAGAAAGTACAATTAATGAAAAAAAACTAATTATTTGTCATTGTTATAACACACTTCACATGAAAAATTATTTCTACTTTTTTTTTTTTTTTACTATACATAACCACTACTTAATGCTCAATAAGCAGCTAACATCTTCCTAGAATGAAGGGAGTGTCTGCCTGCATGGTGGGAGATACTGGTTTATGATCTCATTTCTTTCTTAAGGCAATTCTATGAGAAGACTTTGGCCCTTTGGTCTTCAAGAACTGGTGAAGATGATTTGCCATCTATGATGGTTGTTCACTGAACAAAAATAGCGAAGTGGAAATAATTTTTTCTTTCCTCATAAAACATAAGTTTACATGCTATGCTGAAGTCATTATTCAAATGCACTGTTGGAAGTGATTATCACACTGCCTCAGACACAAATTCACGTGAGTGTTTCAGTTCAAGTGATTCAGAGGAACCAATGAATAAATAGGGCCATCACTGTTTTTTGATGCAGGAGAGCAATGACCATTTCTTGTGTGGAAATTAGGAGCAGATGAGGAGGTCTCTGTTCTGTAAATCTGGGCTTGCATTTCACAGCAGCCAAACTTGCTCAGCAGAATGAAGAAATCCCTGCGGAAAGTCTTGGTGAAAATGGCATAGAGGAAAGGGTTAGCACAGGAGTTGATGGGGTAGAACAAAACCAGAAGGATCTTGGATTTGGACACTGTGATGAGTGGAACCTTAAGTGAGGCCGATATTGCGAAGAAAGATATGGGTGCCATGCAGAGGAAGTCTGTGAAGATCAGTATGGCCATGCGCTTGGCAATCTTGGTGTCACTGTTGGAAGAGATCACGTTGGGGTTCCTCACGGTAGAGTAGATGCAGATGTAGCACACGCATATAATCACAAACGCGAGCACATTCAGCACTAAAAGACATACAACATAGGCCTGAGAAAATGGTGTTTCTATATCCATGGGCAAACAGATGCTGACCTTCATGTAGCTGCTAACTCCAAATATGGGAAGAAGTGCTACTGTGAAAGCAAACAGCCAGCCGAAAACCATTATAATCACAGCATGGCGCAGTCGAACCTTGCGGTGCAGCTGCATGGCGTAGGTGATGGTGTGCCACCTCTCCAGTGTGATCACAGTCAGTGTGTAGACTGAGAGTTCGCTTGCAAACACTGTGAAAAATCCCGCAGTATTGCATCCTGCCCCAGTTTGCCAGTCTATGGCGTAGTTGTAATACTGGCTTTTGGTCTGGATATCTACAGATGCAATAAACAACAGATAGATGCCTATGCAGAGGTCTGCAAATGCAAGATTGCACATCAGAAAGCGAGGTACAGTGAGCTTGTATTGACTGCTTATTAATATAATGAGGACAACAATGTTCCCAGTGATAGCTAAAATGCTGATAAACCATATCAGGACTCTCAGAATGTTGTATCCCATGATATCTTCACATGGATTGAAAGCATCAGGTTTTGGTGAGCAAACTACGTTAACTACTTCATTGCATAAACCGTAGTCAAAGTCATTCTTTGCTGGGTCAAATCCTATGCCATAGCTTGAAATGTAATCTTCAGCTGTGGACTGCATCTGTAGCTTTTCTCCAGGCTGCTCCTTAAGGTCTTGCTTGGCCTGAGACGTGATACATATCGGATGCAATTCAGTGCTGAAATTGTAAAAAGAGTGGAGTTGGAAGCTAAGAGACACAGTGGGAGGCATACAACACGATATCATCCAGTTTCCATTAACAGCTCAGTTTTTCTGGTTAGCTGAATATATAGATTACCTTGGAGCTTGAAATTAATAGTCTGGCTGGTCCTTATTTATAAAATATTACAAGAAATGTAAATGATTTGGAAACATAAAATGTAAGGGAAACAAAAGACTAATGTTTGCCTAACACCCATGATAGAGTTATCCACCTGGATAACAGTCTCTCTAAGAAGCCTCCCTTATTTGAACTGAATTTCTCAAATAGCCTGTCATTGATAAGCTGATTTGTGCGTGGGGGAAATACATGATGATGAATAGCAATGTAAGACTGAGCTTTGAAGAGTTAGTCAATTCATCTGTGTTCATGAGGACTCTGTATAACCAGAATAATGCTATTATCCCTTAATACTATTTTCAAATTCCCTTTTTCCTAGAGGTTTTGACCATCATGGTGGCAATAGTTCTGTAACTCCATCAGGGCACAGAACAACTCCAGTTTGTGCTATTTCTAAGTATCTCATATCATTACTGTCCAGTAACACACACACAAAAAAATAGCACAAATAAGTTCATGTAGGCTTCCAGATATTATCTAGTAGCCAGATATGAACATAAACACAAGACATGGTAGACCATTTTGTTTAAAAACTGTTTTTCAAAGAAAATGTATTAGAAAGCAAGTGAAGCAAAATCAAGACAAGCCATGCCAAACCAAACCAAACCAAACCAAACCAAACCAAACCAAACCAACCCAACATTTTAATGGAAACAGTAGTTGCTTTTGTTTCTGCCAGAAAGTATTTTTTAAACATTTTAAGAATTTTTAGCAGCACAAGTAAATAAAGGAAAAGAGTTTCAAGGGGAAAAAATAGTATTTTTGATAGTTTTAATTTTGTTTGACTTCATTTCACAGAGTATTAGCTCTATGCCCTTCTCCATCCCTAAACAAATAGAAGAAACAACTATTTTGGTTGAGGTGATAGAAAGATGATTAGGTTTATCAAGTTAAGAAATATTAAGGTATATTCCTGTATAAACAGGAAATGAAGGGTCAGACTTTACAACAGCTTCTCCTGCCTTTGAAGTTTAGTGTGCCATAAACTGGTGTCCATAGTTTTGGATGCAGATCTAATCTGAGTTAGGAAATAAAGCAGGTGAAAATGTGTTGCAAAAGCAACACGGTTCAGTTCTGCCTACATTCAGCTACAACCCGGACTGCAATTTAGGTGTAAAATTTCCAGGACAGGACGCCAGCTTAACTTCCACCCTGACTTCAGTGCAGTCAGGAGAAGAACTCTCTAGGTAAGTTAGGTTGAAAATTTTGAATAACTGGTAGTGCCTTAAAAGGAAGAATTCTTCTTTGTAACCTAATTTTACCCTTTGACTTTGTGCACTCACTATATCTCCCAAAAATTGAGTTTAAAAGGTCTGCAGGAAAGGAAAACTAATGAAGGCCCAGCACCAGAAGGTGAGAGACATTTCCTATGAGGTTCTGAGCATCCTCTACCATTATCAATATTTTTTATCTTGCCTGTCAACTGAGGCAGAAAACTGATTTTCTGTGAGGTCAAATATGCACTATGAAGGTCACAATAGCAATAACAAGGCATTACATTTTGCTCCCCTGTGTTCTACTCGCATAAGGATGAGTGAGGGGTCCACTGTATTGATCAATATATCAACAGTTCTCTAGCTGAAAGGGAATATAGGCTTCCAAGGAGCAATAACGGGACAGAAAGTCCCTCATTTTTAGTGCAACAGTCACCCAGGGGTACTGAAAGATACTGCTGGTGGTGGTTCTTTGTAAATGAACTGAGTGAAATGTTTGTATCCAATCACTTCTCAGCATTAGTTAAAAGTAAAACTTTTCCCAAATTATGGAGGCACTGCCTGGACTTAAATCTATTCCCTGACAAGGCTGCTATGTAAGGCTAATTAAGTATTTCTGATTATTAATTCTTGAATTTTTTTACAGCCAGTGGTCCCAGTAGAAGCAGGGTCCCACAGATTTAGCTGCTGTGTTTCCTCCAAGGAGCATGATGAGGTTGGTTACCTGTACTGAGAGCAGGTAAGATGGGCAGCTGCAAAATCCCACGGGAAGGAAGAGCCATCCTCTGATACTGACTCCTTACCGTACCTTTGCCCTATGATATTTGCTCCTTGGGCTGCACAGGGCATTCAGAGCAACAATTTAAAAATTGTTTGTCAAGGGGTGGGTGGGTTCTTGCTTCCTTCTGAGGCCATGGGTATTGTAATGCAGTCCATTTATTCACTCTGGAAAATTATGTTACTGTTTAGCATTATTTTGCTCAAGTAAACTAGAGAAATAAATTAGAGAAAGGGCAACTTAGAGAATAAAATTGAAATTGACAAAGTGCTCTGACAAAAATAAACAAAAATTACTCCCTTTGTACAAGTTGTTATTTTATGCGCTTTGTCTCGAACTGGTGACAGCAGGATTTTGTGTGCTGAGAAACATGCTCAGCAGAACAAATAGTCTTAACCTAGGTTCTGTATTAAGCCCTATCTCAAACCAATCACTCTCACCAAAAAGTGACAAAGGTGAGTTGTGAGCAACTGATAGTGTGTTCTCATGAGACAAGGTCCGAATGTGACTCCTGAAGCTGCCACATTTTTTGAAAAAGTGGGATTTCAAGTGACAGCTCCTCCAAAGAATAACGATCAAGTGTAAGGACAGAGTCATATCAATGTCATTCTTTTAGGCAGAAGGTGATCTTTATGTCAGAGAAAGCCAAAAGCTTACTGAAGTTCATAATGGTATATGTCAAGTTGAGGGTTTTAACATCCAACCTCTGCCCTATCCACACTTCAAGGATATTATTTTCCAGTCACAGAAAAATGTGAGGGAGTTCAACATACTCTACTGGACTTGTCTTAAGAATGCAGCTTACCTTCTGTTAGGCCAGCATCACAATATTCAAGTGTAATCAATCCACAGATCAATATTTAGCATATAGTCCTTATGGGAATGCAAAAAACCATCAAAATTGTCTTAAAATTTGTTTCAGACTGGCAGAGCTTGATTCTACCTTCTTTGAAATTTAGAAAGCACTGTTGCTGTAACAGGTTTAAGCTTCCCATTATTACAACAGGACCTGTTTGCTGGTGCAGATGGATTTGGGAGAGGTGACTGACCACAATCAGCTATGGTAACTTTTTTAAGAGTTTGAGTGCTGCAAAAGTGTCAAAGAGGGGAAATCTAACATAAACTGGCAGTCAGAATGGTGCCACAATGGTGCCACCTTCCCAGAGTTCCCGTGTGAACAGCAACTGCTGCTGTGATCCTTAGACATGCCCTTCTGGGGGTCATGAGGCACCCTTTTTATACTCCCTGGACTACCTGAAAGTGTTCTGAAAGTCAGATAGTCACAGAATAATGACTGTCTCCTGTGAAGGTGCATGACAAGTCAGGACACCTCACAGTTCCCACCACCACAAGTGATGCTGCTGCACTGAACCAAGCACAGTTCTTGCCAAAGAAATATTACACGTTGTGTGATCAAGCACTATACAAACTATTAATAACTTTTAAACAGCCTGAGCAGCCTTCAATGCACTCACAGCTTGTGCTAGCTGTCATGAAAAATGCTTTGAAATGAAAGCTGGTGTAGCTACTCTATGTGTGACTCATCTCTTTTGAAGTGTATTGTAATATCTTCAGTATTCAAACTGAACACGTGTATCCATTTTCTTTCTTTAAGCTGGAGAAAGGACGTCAGTTTCCCACCAATTTTAATACAAGACACGACTGTATGAAAGAAATGACCATTTATAATTATGTTAAAAAGCAGCTAACAGGAAGGGTTGATCTAAGTAATTGGTTCTAGTAAATCTGCATTTGTGCTTAATATTTAGTAAAAAGTACATCTGGTAACTATTAAAGACAGATAAACACATTCAATTTTGTTCTGTTGACCAGGGTGGTACAGTTCACATGCACACTCATTCAAGTAATCCTATATCACATATCATAAACAAGAGCATCTCCAACTTATATACTATTTCTCACCATTACATCATGCCTGATACCATAGGAGACTGAAGCTGTGACCAAACTTCTCCAGAAGCAGCCCCACCACTGCATGGTGCTCCAGCCCAGTTTGCTGGCCATCCTTACCTGGGTTATGTGAGCTCTTCACAGGTTTGTTGGCATTTCTTTGCAAAATTGCACTTACTCAGGCTGTGGAAAGTGATGTTTTATGTTCTTGGCTTCTCGGCTGCCAGGGCAAAGGCCTCCAAAAGAGGGGCTATACAAGAGGGGAAGTGAGTGTTGTGGGCTTCAATTCGCTGGGGCGAGTATGAAACATGGAAGTCATTTTAAAGCCCAAGAGAGGGGACTAGATACTCAGAGCTTACCACAAGGACTGTTTCCTTCTGTAGCCTTCCTTCAATAGCAACTCCTACTTTGTTTTTGAAAAGTCCAGTCGCCTAATTTAAGGGGTAGATTCTTTGATTTGGGTCCTGTTTAAGCCCAAGCAGCCCAGAAGCCACGTACCTTCAAAAATATGAATTATAGTGACATCAACGTCCCTTTGCACATGCAGGATTGAACATGCTTTCATTGGACTCATTGGAATATACCACTGTGCCATCAGTGCTGGAAGGACTGGACACATTCCTACATATAAGTTACCAATCACTGTGTCTGCATAAGACTGCACAAGTGTGTGAAAACATCTCCTGCTGATAAATTGTTCTAGTGAAAAGTTTAGCATTTTGGAACAAAAATGGGCAATGGGGGATGGATTCTGTCAGATACTTCCCTTGTCACTGCAGTCTCCAGCATCACACTTGCATTCTTTACACAGACAGTTTGGCAAACACATGTAGGTGATATTTATTAGCTATCAGCACAAGCAAACTCAGCTTCCATTGTTTGGTGACAGTACAATGCTAAAAGTAAAATAAATGGCTGTTTAAAGTGTTAAAATAGAAGTTACTAACATTTTATGCCTTTTCTACGTGGTTTTACTGTTCTTTGAAGTTTTATGCAACTTCTGAAGATGACATCTTGATTTATAACAGTGGTTCATGATTTTTTTTTCTGCCATGGCAAAGTCCAAGTCTTTCAATACATCCAGTAAAGGAAGAATTTCAAACAATAGCAGGGGTTTCTGTAGGTACCAGCTTGCCATGTTTTCCAGTGGCACAAATTCAGGAAGTTCATTACCTACTTAAAGTGTACATTTCAAGACTGCCTGAGCAGGTGAAAATACTCAACAAGAATCACTGATACCTGAAGTCTCACTGCAACTCACTAATGGAAAATTAAAAAAACAATGGAAAATTACTAAATGTCTAAAAAGACACCATACCCTCCCACACTCCCTCTGTTGATTTGGTCAAAATGGATCTGCTCTAGGTTAACCATTTCAGAAGTCATGTCCAGAAATGTTGTCGATGTCAACTCAACAGATAAGGTATCTCTGACGCTTGGCTTGACAGTGTTCCAATATCAGTGAAGCTTTCTGAGAGAAGAGTGTTTTGCATCACTCAGTGGTCCTGTTACCCTCCTGAATTGATGGACAAGTATTGACCAGCTTCTGTGCAAACACAGCTTTCTCCCCAGCTACCTCCTGAAAAGTTATCAAACTTTTTCTGTTTAATGTGTTCATCGTGGCTCCAGGCTGATCCAGAACAGCAGGTCCCAGTGAAACATGGACCTACAAACAGGTGGGGACAGAGCTGCAGCTGGGGAAAGTAGTGATAGTAAAATAACACAGCGATTAAAAGTTAACAATTCCCTGTAACGTGGAGCATGCAAAACCCCATATGTATTGTATATTTATTTATTTCTATCCATTTACTTACCTGCACTAAAGAGACTTTTCTATCCAGACTTTGAGGAATTTTATTTAATTCCTTATCAAATGCTGAAAAGCTCCAAGAAGAAAAACAAATTAAATCACTTACTTTTGTCTTTTCCAGTTTGCAAATGCACAGCAATGGCTAGGATATGTGAAGTTTGCTTCAATCAAAGATCTAAATTTGCTTAGATCAGGAAGCTTTTTTAAATTGTATGTAGACCTTGCTCTTAGCTTCTTAATGAGTTCTAATCCATGACTTGGCAGGAAACTGATTTTCGTGCTTGAAATATCCCTTTAAGAAAACAGATGAAAATCTTGGTAAAAAGCAAATTTACTTCTGCTCAACAATGGATATGTGTTTTAGACTGTCCTACTCATTCTCAGAGTAGTGATTAGAAACAGATCAGCTGGAAATCTACACTAAAAAGAGGATCCAGTGAAAAATTCGATGTTCCTCCAGCAAACTGAACTAACATGCATTGCAAACAACAATCATGTGATGTTAGCCTGTGAGAAATAAAGAAAAAAGTCCCATAATGTTCTGGGTAAGAATTAGCAGGGACATAAACCATTAGCGCCATATGATCCTGGGTTTAGCAATACCCAGTAAATGCAACAATCATCCCAGAATAATCTTACAGGATAAAAAAGGCTGATGAAATCACAGTAGAAGTTTGCTTTATGAACATCACATCACGGAAAGGCTGCTGTGGAAAAAGCAATAAGCACAAAGAACGAAGCTCACATGGGGGTACAGATGTAAGGACAGGTTGGGTATATCAGGTTTTGTAGTCATTAGGAAGAAAAGGAGATTAAAGACAGGCAGGGGTGACATTGTTCAGACTGTTAGGAACAAAAAATCAAAACCAACAAAACATTCCCAGAGGTTCAAAAAACAAATATAGCACAGACTGAAGCAAAGAATGGGACAAGATTACAGGAGGTTAGGAGAGATGCATTTATGTGGAAAGCAATTACTGTGTGGGGCAGGCTGTGAGAGGCAGCAATGCAAGCAGCACCCATAAAGAGGGCATTAGAGGGGCTTTTAAAAGGAAACATTCGTCAAACACTAAATCTTGGGCCATGCAGGTGGGGAAAGGGAAGAAGGATCAAGGGTGCTCCATCTCCAGGCTGAGATATTTGGGAATCCTTCCCCATAGGTTCAGGGTGTAACAGCTGGGGCAAAACATCTCCCCATTTCCTTCACTGGGGCACAGACTGTGTCCCTTGGATCATGACAGCATAAGAACACACTTCTTTCTCTTAAAAGAAAAGGTAAAAATGAACTGCACAAAATCACCCTGTCCTCTTCCCTTAGACCCTTGTGCTCTTATGGCCTGGGACTGATCCAGGATACAGTGTTTGCTGAGGCTGCTCTGTTCTTAATTCTCCAAGAAAAGACAAGATTTTTCCTTAATCAAGGAATTGGACAGACAACATTTGTAGTTTTCTCCATGTCCCCTTGAAGATACAGTTTCCAATTCATCCGTAACAGTATGATGTCTGGACAACATGTTATTTGATCTCTATCACCCAATGTGCACAAATTGTTTTTATTATCCTTTTAATACAGTAGAGTGGTGCCTTGTGAGGGGGAGACCAGGTTTTAGCAGCATGAAATGAAGTTTAGACAGTTGCTTTGTACCATACACACATTTGCATCTCTGTCCTCTGGTTTAAGAAAGAAAATTATTGCCAGGGAAGGCTCTGTTTGAACTCCAGCCAAGCCTAACAAATTCACAGGCAGCTGATTAAGCGGTTTGTAAAATCAGTGTTGGGTAAGGATGATGTGTCCACACTGTGCCTACAGCCAAGACTTTATATCCAGGCTCTAAAGGAATGTACCACCTTCGACAACTGGACCATGAACTGTGGCAGCAGAGGAGCAAACATAGGCTCCACTCCACTGCCCCAAACTAGGGCCATAATTTCTACGGGAAGGGAAAGTAAACCAGTGTATTAAAAAATGCTATGAACTTCTGCAGGGCAGACAGAGAGAAGCCACACTTCTCACAAAAAGAGTCCTGAGATCCTGGGCCTGTTTCTTACAGGAGCTGAAAACAGCAAGGGAAGAGAAATTTTAGGCTATCGATTTCTGACTTGGACACTTGAAGAGGTAATTAGGTTGCAAAGAGCAACCTCGATTTTCACATGGGCTGACTATTGCCATTAGTGCACTGCCTAATGAAAACTGTCACCCAGAGTATATGCTCATGAGCCAACAACTAAACAGCAGTTTTCTGCCTAAATCCACAGACAGCATCACTCATTGCATCATTAAGAGGATGTGAAACTTCATAATTCTGAAAAAGAACATGGAAAATGTTTTCTTTGGCTTGTTAGCTAAAAACCATTACCAAGTCCAAACTGTTATTACACTGTGTGGAAATAACAAGCAAATATGAATAGGAATACCACCTGGACTTAAAAATAGCAAAAAGGTTACTGGGTCTCTCATTATCTCTAAATAATTTCATAAATATTAAACATTTTTCCACAAAAATATTTTATTCTTATTTTAAAAATTTTTCTTCTTACGTTCATTATTGCACATAAACAGAAGTGAGTTAGGGAATGTGTTTTGTAAACTCCTTCAGGGGTTTGCTGATATGCCTGTGAGGGATAGTTATCAATAGACCACTGACATGGCCCCAAACAGCAAACACAGGCGTTATGTGTGTGGTTTAGTAACTTACTCCACTGAGTTACCACACACAGACCTCAGTGCAGAGGTTCTTTGGGATGTTGCTCTCTAGTTAAAGGCTTGCTGAGTTAAATAATCATGACGAACAAGACCATAAAGTGGTAATAGGACATCAAACCAGAAGGCATCAACAATTGGAATATGTGTTCCTGTGTTATTTCTGCTTGGCTGTTAGTCATCAGCCTTGACAGCAGCTGGTGCAGGAACAGCAAAATGAATCTGACTTGTCTTCCAATCACTTTCCTTTCCCACTGGGAGTCTCTGTTGGATTAGCAAATATACTGTCCAACTGATGAGGTTTGAAAGGCACATACAAAAAAGGCGGGAAGTAGCTGCCAGAGCAGAAAAGAGAGGGCAGTAGAGTGGTCAGTGAGAATTTTCTCCATGTATCTAAACTGATCTCTGGCTGAGCTTCAGGGTCTTGGCTGTTGATCTGGGGATCTACTGAGCCCTCCTGTAGCCCCCTATGTGGGTTTCTCACTGAAGACAAATTGTAAGGGTAGGATGGACCACTGCCATACCACGCCTTGCATTGAGTCAGGACAGAGAGAACTAAGGACAGCAGCAAAAGCTGATGTAACCCACTACAGCTCTGAGAGCAGCAGAAAACAATTATATGAAATAATGTGGCTGAAAATTGAAGCTATGAAACTCCAAGTTGGAAACACGGTGTATTTCTGTATGGAAGGAATAGGTTTAGGTGTGGGATTTATTAGCTATTGGATTTACTTGCCTACTGTCAGCACTGAAATCTTTTAACTCAAAACTTGATGTCTATCCAAAAGAGATATTCTAATTCAGATAAGAGCAGTAAGTCCGAGAGAGGAATTGATTTATGAAACTCTGTAGTCTGTACAAGGGCTGAGATTGGTGCTTTCTGATTATTTGTGTTTCTTTTACATTATATTAATATGCTGAATTGTAGAATAGAAGTTGGCACTAATTGACTGTAGAACACTGGTTCAGGAAGGTCAAGAGTTAAACCCCCCTGACATTCATTCTAATAAAACATTGCAGTCTGCAACATGGATTTGATTGCAGCAAAACTATTTTTCCCAGCAAAGATATGATTATGGGTCAATCATTTCCACAAGTGAAAGTGCATCCCTGGTGTACACTACACTGATGGATGAGTAAGAAGGCTGTTCTTTCATGATCTCATCCAGGATAAAAAGGTAATTTTCCATCCATGGAATAGTGGATGTATTGGTAATGGAACAGAAAATTTTTTACACAAATAACTCAGTGTTAGAAATTGAACTATCAAAGGAATCTCAACTACAGGCAAATCAATTTGATAAACATCCAGAATATGACTGTATCAGTTACAGCTTGCAAAGAAAATGAATTTACTTTTTGTTACAGGAAACAATGATTTTCCTAAGAAACACCTATGACATTACTGATGAAAAGATGCTCCACTGGCAGTCTTTTCCAAAGAAGGAAGAGGCTTTTAGGAAGCAAGGGAAGTGAAACAGAATGCAGTAACCCATGCCATAGCTCTTTATATCACAGGTGCACTGGCCATCACAATGTGGAAACAAAATGCTTTCAGAAGAACTCTGGACTGAACTCAAGGTTAATCAGACATCTTTCTCTTTCTGTTTTAGATTTCTAACCACTCTAACATCAGTGTAAAATCTTCCAAGAACTCCAATGACCCCTTTCTCTCTTTATGGGTGACTTTTAGCCCTCTCTGGACAAGAAGGATAGATGGGAAGAGAGAAATGTTCTGACAAATGGGTAAGACAAGAAAAGACTCCTACATCTCTATTGCAGCTCTTACATGTTGTGGCTTGTGCTCAGAAAAACAAGCAGTTCTGCACAGTCACAGGCATTTTCAGACCCCATGGCAAACTATGGCTTGAGGTAAAATGTTTACTGAGATCCGTGAGCATCCTACTGCTGAATTCTCTACTGCTGAGATCTTTATTTCCATTTCGTCACCCACCAAAGACGTCCTGTTGTAACTGTGTGGGATGTATGTCATACCTATCTGTACAAGAGATGGAACAGTCCCGTCCCTAACCCTGTAGGATAGGAATCTTTCTTTAGAATTAAGCTCCACAGATACAGGGCAGATCTTCAGTGGAAAGTAATCCAGATTAAAGCACTGAGAACCACTCACCTATTTTTCATTTTGCTCAAACAAAAAAAGAAAGCCTTTTTCTCTGAAAAAAATAACCAAAAGCAAAACTGCTTCTGTCTTACACAGTTTAATCAACCATGGAGAGCAATCTTAATCTAAATCTCCCAGTCTCAACACTTCAAAAACTTGAGGACAAAGTGAATATAAGGATCCAGACTGATTTTTTTTTTTTTTTAGTATATTCAGAACTACGTCTGGTTTTGAAATTCAAGGTCTGTGAGATGTTGAAACCCAGACTGGCATTCGCATGTTCTTCTGTGATATTTTCTAGGTAGTCAGTAATGAGAAAAGTATTATCCAAATATTACTTACAAAACAACAGGCCCATTGGCTCCCTGGAAGACCTCATTTGGTAATTTTTCTAGGTTGTGATTATCACTTAGATTTCTGAAAAACACAATATTTATGTTGCAACAAGCTGAAATAAAAAAATAAATCTTGCAGCAGTTACTATCTTCTAATTATCACTTTTCAGAATAGTAAACAACAGAAATAGTTACAGTTCATCCAGATATGTTCCATTAAATGCATGATTCTCAATTTCCCGAATTCCATTTTTATTCAGCCATCTGCAATAGAGAAAAGAAAAAGAGAGCTGTGTTCTTATTCATGGTTCATGACTAAAATGTATGTAATTCAAAGCAGTGAAAGGGATCTCAAACAAATAAAATTGTTAAATGGATATTGAAATGGTGAAATTTCTACGAATACTAGCTGGTAAGATCCCAGTATTTGGACAAAGACTTTGGAGAGCACAGATATGAATAGGTCAGGTGAGTGCTACCAACAGAGATGACAGCTAGAGTAAGTTTCTGAAGTAAGGGCAGAGCTGGTGAAGGTGTTGGCACTGCTATGGCTCCACTGGGAATGCTGCAGAGGAGCTGCTGTGGCTGTTCCAGGTTAATCCCAAGAGGGGTGAGACAAGGATCTTTCCTGTTGGTGCTGTCAGTGCCACTTAGTTTTACTGTTTAGCAAGACTTTTGAAACTCTGGGCCACGGCTCAATCTTTGCCAGCTATTAGAGCAAAAAGACTGCTGTTTGCCATGTTCTCACATGCTCAGCCAGGCAGGTGGAGAAGGGAGACTGACTATCACTGAGCCAGGCAGGAGGGCAGAATGGGGGTGGCAACCGTGCCAAACTGCTGGGGAAAGTGGGTGATTCCTGCTGTGTCTGCTTCCTTGACAAATTACACTCCCTTCTTGCTCTATTGCCCCGGTCCCACCTCCCCAGGCTTCTTCCCCCAAGAGGAGACACAGGTAATAAAAGTGGGAATTGAAGTCCTGGGGCTTCCTGCCAAGTTTTTACTCTAGTGCATTACCTAATTAACGTTTAACGTCCTTCCCTCTGTCCCTTCACGGTCCTAAAAATTTACATTTGGGTCAGTTATATTTATCATCTTTATGGTGCAATCTTTCATCTTGCTTTAAACGTCACTTTGCAGCTCACGCCCTCTCCAACAGGCAATGACAGGTCTGATTGATGGCAGAAATGGCCTGATTTAATTAAACTGTCAGCAAACTTGGACATTTTTTTTCCTAATTCACTTTGAAAGCTGAGCATGCAAGTGACCCACTTATCTAAGGTCTGAGGTGGTGAACTAAGGTCAGCACGAAAATCAGTTAAGGGTCTGGCCGAAAGGATTACTCTTTTGACCATGACAGGCAGATGTACACAGCTCTGTGCCTATAATGTCTGTCAGGTCGGATCAAGAGAACTGTCACCATCCCCTTCACTTGCAAGCACTATTAGACATGAGTGAGCAGGCACAGAGGAGAGACACGTCCCTGCTTACAGCATTTAAAACATTTATTATATTAAATTGATCCTATCCATTTGTAGCTGCCAGGCTGATATATATGTTTTTAATCACAGTATTAGCACTTAGCTGCATTTTCTTACTGAAGATGATGCTAATGCAATGAGATACTAAGGTCGTGAAAAAGAGTCACTGTTGCCATACAGGGTGGACTATACACTCCTGTCACCTGTCTAAGACACTGGAATAGAAAAAAGGGAAAAAAAAATTACCTAAATCCCAAGACCTCATTATGGTGCTTATAGACAAGTTTTTGTTGAGACAAATTCTCTCCTCACTTCAACCAGCATTCTTACTGACTCTAACTCTTACATTAGCAACAGGTGACAAGGGATGCAAAGATCCAGACCTCGGATATGGGGCCTTTACTTACCACTTCATGGCCATAGCAGATTTTTAAAACATGCTTTAAAATTCTGCCAGTTCAGGAGGTCACTGCCCCTGAGGTACCATTTACACCCTATTTCAGGGCAGGAAAGATCTATCTTAGACCTAAGTGGCATGCAGACCTGGAAGCAAGGTGAACGTCTTCCATAAATTTCTAGCACTTTATTATCATATGTATCCTGATTTCCCATCTGTGCTGATCCCAAGCATAGCATAAAATCAGATGCAATCTGAATTACTGGCTTAAATATGTTTGGAGCCTGCCACACCTAAACCTATTAAAATTGTTTCTCCATAGAATCTGGGGGTTCAGTGGGTTCTGGGTAATTTTAATCATCCTGACACGTCTGGTTTCATGAAATGATGTTTGACTAAAACTTCCTATTGCATTGCTGTGACTTCAACTCTGTATAGAAAATCAGCAAATTTGGGTCTAAAATGAGCAAAGTTCACCACAGTACAAGGGAAACCTAATCAGGGACTCTCAAAGGGCACACACAGGGTCTCTGTCCCATGGCAGAACTACAGCAAAGTCAGGACATCTGACCAGGGTGGTGGTGGACAGGTCTGCTTGCGCAGCTCTTTCAGTTCTTGCACACACTGGTGGGTGCTGGGAGCCCATGGCAATGGGGCTGTTGAGGAGGCAGGGCAAAGCAGCTGGAAGTGGACATGATACACCCCCACGCCAATTTTGCTAGCAAACCAGCCACCTTAAGTCCTCAGAAAGGTCTATCCTTCAATACCCAGTCAGTAATTCTATCATAGTATCATAGAATTGTTTGGATCAGAAGGGACCTTAAAGATCACCTAGTTCAAAACTCCCTACTGTGGATAGTGATACCTTCCACTAGACCAGGTTGCTCAAAGTCCCATCCAGCCTGGCCTTTAACACTTCCAGAGATGGTGCAACCTTTTCCAGTGCCCCACCACCCTCACAGTAAAGAATTTCTTCCTGATATAAGCAGTGAGACTTTCTAGGGAGAGGGGAAGGCAATTTCATCTGCTCAAGTGACAAAAAGAGATCAAAGCACAGCAAAAATCTGGGATGTGTATCTCATCCCTTAGTGGTATTATGGAAACATACAGTACTTGTCGGGCAGTGCTCTGAAAATGAAAAGTCCCAAGTGAGCAGCTAATATTATCATCACAGAAGAAAAGATGAACCAGTGTACTTGCAATGTCATTACCTGAATATATATTTGGGAAACCTCTGTGTGTATGGGTCTGTGTGTCTGTGTTTAAAACTTCAGAACTTGAAGTAGACAGAGATTGTGCATAACTGATGGGGGAAAAGAAGAGATAAAGCTAAGTGACCTGCTCCTGGATTTTCTTCAATTATTGATGGTCTGACCTTGATCCCACCAAAATCAACGTGAGCCAAATCAGTCAATTCAAACCTTGCTTGTCTCCTTCAGTGTGTGAGGTAAACCACACACACAGAGTGGGAAATTTTTCCAGTCTGGTCACTGCGTGGGTGAAATGAAGGCAGCTTGTTAGCAAGGAAACAGTATGTTTTGGTATACAGAAAGGATCAAAGAAGCCAGCTAGTTGATTCAAATACATGACTGTTCAAGTCAAATGTAGTCACCTAACCATGCAGCTTGAAACTGCATTATGAACCCATCTGTATCAATGCATTAACATTGTGTACAAATATACCACATTTCCACAACATCTACATATGTTTTGCCCAAGTAATAAATGTCTTTGAATGGTATGTCTGACTGTAAATATTTATGAGTCATGCCATCCTCTGGAACACAATTTTTATCACGTGGACTGTTGCTATAGGTGTTTAACCTTGGCATCAGTAATTACTAAATTTGCTCTCTGCTGTGCTTTTAAAATAAAGAACAGGAGTAGAACACAACAAAAAAACCTCAAAACATTCATTTTTTTTATGTCAGGAAAACAGAATACGGAGACCTCAGAGGCAGGGGAGAAATCTAAAACATCAAATTGAATTTGGAAGTATATGAAATAGTGCTCAACTCCTGGTTTTCTTGACCCTGCTCTGGAAAAGAAATGAGCTAACAAGGAGAATAATGAATTTTCTATGTCTACTCACAGAATCACACTTTCAGAACTCAGGCCCATGAATGAATTTCTTTCAATTACACGTATATTGATATTGTCTTGAATATCTCTGAAAAATAAAATACAATAGAAACTACACCTTTTTGTACTTCTGTGAGCCTTTCAATATAATATGTTGTTTCAAACACAGTATTTTCCCTTATATTCAATCTGAGGAAGTACTATAGGCTGAGGGTAATGTAAGTTTTCAAGACATTTTTTTTGCAGAGCACAAATCTTCCTCATAAAAAAGGCTGGAACAAAACCTTTCCAATGCCCCCATACTTTCTTCCCAAATAGGCTGAAGTCATTAAAATGCATAAAAGCTCAGGTCTATAACCCTGAGGTGGGTGAAATAGTTCCTCCAGCAAACATACTACCCAGAAAATGCAATCTGAGGGGCTGTGAGGCCACCCCTTCTCACAACCTCCCAGTCAGAAGAAGGAAAACCATTAGCCTCTTTGGCCTGATTCAGCAGGGTACCTACCAGCCCATGAATCATTCCCCTGCTGATGTCAACAGGGTTGCTTATAAGCTTCATACGTGCTTAAGAACTTAAGACACAGAGCCCTGTCAATGCAGTTGGTTGAACTGACAAGTAGGAATTTCCGTCTTTCGTCAGTTGTGGCTGATATGAAAAAAGGAACATTCTCTTGCTGGCTCAAAATAAACCTCAAAGAAGTTAAATAGTATTACTCATAATTTAGACTGGGGATATGGCTGTTTCCATGCTGTTTCTGTTGGAAAGCACAGAACAAAATTAATTATCTGCAAAGCTTGAAATTAAGCCTGGTTCCAAAATTATCTCATGCTGACACTTCAGTGCAGCCACAACTCTTTATTAAGTGACACTTACAGAGAGTCTTCATACTGCAAACTGAGGTCAGCAGAGGCAGGAATAGGTAGGGAGCAAGGTACCCATACAAGAGAACTGTATCCCTCTGCTAAGGATCTGCATGAGGCCTTTATAAACATCGATGCCCCATCAAAACCCATTTTTGGGACTTAAATATTGGCACAACTGAAGCCAATGGGAATTCTATTACTGAGTCCAGTGGGACCAGGGTTTGAACCAAGGCCTAGTTTGGGATTCAAATGGTATCAAGGTCTTCTTATTCTTACAGGAAAGGGACAAGTTTCACCTGAAAAAAAGCCCCACCAAATAACTCCTGCTCTGCAGGACACAGTAATTCCAGTCTAGTTAAGACTAGGGATACCAAGGGATACAGGCAGAAGGCTCTGTTGCATTTGCTTGATGGTTTTGAGGAGAGAAGTTCTCAGAATTACCTATGTCAAGTGTATTACAGAAATGGATTTCTTGTCTTATATGTATGTATACTATATTCAGACATCTCTCTCTATGTTTTATATGCATTTTTATTTATATTAATGGCTATTACTAAGACAATTGCAGGATTAATGTTTCTGCAGCTTGAAATCTTCCAATCAAAGATCTGAAGATGTAGAACTTCGCATGTGAATTAATAATAACTCTCATCCAAAAGAATGCTTTGAATCATACTAAGAACTGATTGAAAAATGTATCTCAACATTTTTCTCAGTGAAAAAAAAAATCAGTCCATTTCTGATACACAGTTTTGTAACAGAATAAAAGGTGTTTTAACAGAAAAAAAGGTTGTTTTCACGCAGAATTTTAAACAAATATTTTTGTTCCCTGTTGGCACTTGAATTTTCCATAGAAAAGATTTTTCATTCTCTGGACAGTTTTACTGCAAGGGGGGGAAAAAAAAAAAAAAAGCATGGTAAAGATAATTGCCTGAGTTTAGATTTTTTTTTTAATTTTTAATTTTTTTCTTCTTTCTTCTGTGATGTGGCCACCTTTCATGGAACACAGCTCTAAAATCAGTGACTCTTCCCATGCAGGCCAGAAAACTGTCACCAGGTGGCAACAAATTTCCACTGGCACCATCCTGATTTGGATTTGAACTTGAGAAAGAGGAGTAAAAGGCTGTTACTGTCCCCTGGGCCATCCAGTCACATGCTCCTTGTGTAGTTTAAGGAAGAGTGGTCTGTAAAGTGCAAGTTACAATGCTTTGTAGAAGGGAGACCTAGAGAGAACTGAGACCCTTGGAGCCATATTATCATCAACGCCTGCAAAATTACAGCCCAAAATGCTACCGTGAAGCTAATAAATGAACACAAGGGGAATCATGTCTTGAAAGGTTTTGTTGGAGCAGAAGAACTTTCAAAGGGAGCTTTTAAAAACTGAAAAGCAAATGTTCAAACTTACAGCAAAACTTTCTGGAAAGACTGAACCTTATGGACAGCAGGTAAAAACCGAAGGCCAGTATTTGATATTAACCTAAGGGGGAGAGAACAGACAAAGATTATTCGCTCTGCCACATGAAAAAACTGAAAACTAATAAAGAAGAAAGAATACTCACCTTTTAAAATGGCAGCCACAAAGGGTAGAGGTTAGCCACAAACGTGGGATTTGCCAATACGAAACTTGACATTGTAATTTAAAGCAGTTTTTCTCCAAACTACAAGCTGAATTCTGCCCCACTGAAATAAAAGGAGAAACCCTACCTTGGATAATTACACAGTTCCTCCTGACGATGAACTGTCCATATTAATTTCCCAACTGTATTCTAAGAAATCAACTGCACTGACACAGGATAATTATTTTCATAGTAGCTGTTTTAAGACAAAAGTATCAACTCAATTACCACAATTTTAACCTTCTACTCTAGAGGGGATACATTAATTCCGTGGGAAATACAATTAATTCATGAAATTAGGAAATAATTATGTCACTTTATTCCCCAGCACCTCTGATAGTGAGGAACCAAACACATGGGAGCATTTCAGAAGTTTGTGCAAGTGGAAATGGACCTGAGACTCTGTACTTAACTACCTCCACCCTCCCACTGCACTGAGCATCACGACCTCTGCATCGCGGTTCCTGTCCATGAAACATCATCCCAGAAATGCTGACTCTGAAGGACCATCCTGTGCCCACAGCCAGCGAGGACACATGGTCACAGGTATTCACAGAGCTGTACCATGTGTAATTTAAGCAAATTTTGTCATCCAGAGCAGTAGCAAGGGCGGGACCAACATGATATTGCCATGCAGCAGGAGATGACTGGTGGCTGCTGATGGTTGGAAGGAGGGATGAGTGCAGGAGGGAGGAGCTGGACCAGGCTGGACTCTGACCATCTGGGAGCTTTTCACAAACACCGAAAAGTCTCATGTTTACTCCACCAAACAAAACAAACAAAAAAAAAGGATTCTTGAAAGTTTGCTTATATCTTTGTGGTTTTAATACATAAGATGATAGAGAAGGTAACCTTCCACTGAGAATATTGGTTCTTTAAGGAACATATTAATAGTATATAGAAGGTAATTTTTGTTCTGGCACTTAGAAAAAATATTTTTTCCATTAATAGATGTGACTTCTTTTTTTTTTTTTTTTTTTTCTTTCCAGAATCATTCCTGAAATAGTTGAATTGTAGCAGAAAGGACTGAAAAATGTAACATCATTCATCTGACGTTTTTTATGAACCTAGATTATTTCAGGAGAGTTGCAGTCTTTCAGGTTTCATAATCTGAACTGAAACTGAACGCCTGCATGTGACAACCAAATCCTGCATTTGGGAACTCAGGATGACACATAGGTCCATAAAATAGTCATTCACTTGCATAAGTACTGCTCTGAGCTCCCTGAGATGGTATCTGGGTATCTTCAGATGCTGAAAAGCCAACTTTGATCTGTCTCATCTTATAACAAAAAGCAATACTTTATATGCAGGGAAAAATTAAAGTAGTATAGTGAATATTCAAGAAGCCAATTTGGGAAAGTTGCTGAAATGTCATGACTGTTTCGTCTCAGGAGTCAGGATGGTCTGACATTGCATTAGCTTAAAAATAACAGCTGTCATATGTGACCAAGAAAGCTCTACAGAAATGCCTTTGAAAAGCTATTACATACAGTTGAATAGAAAGCATGATTAATGAAGCAGGTGGATTACACAAGGCCCTTATTACTTAAAGTACTTCTGCACTTACACTTTATAAAAGGAGTTCACTGAAAAAAATTAGATGTAATGGGAGAAGAATCTCCAACTCCTCCTTACAGTACTTTAAAATACACTCTTTAAATTACTGGAGATATACAAGATTTTAGTTGAAAGCTGCCTTTAATTTTAAATGAGTCATACATTAAAAATTAATGCAATCCTTTTAAAAGGCCCTTTTAAATACAAATTATGGCATGCATTTCCTTTAGTAGGTAAATGAAGAAGGAAACTGCTGTCAAGTAGTATGTGGCTATTGCAGGACAGAGGAAAAGACACCAGAAGCTTTCCCAAGAAAATCTCAGTCTTCCTGGTGCAGCAATGAAAGGTGACAGTACTCTTAACGTATGCTATTCAAACACTGCTCCCAGTGGCAACTTCCACCCAGTATATCAAAATTCTAAATTGTTTAGCAGGGCTTTCACCATACATGTGTGAAAAAACATCCTCAATGCCTTGGGTTAGTTCAGATCTTTCCAGTATTTCCAAAGTGTTCAGGGCTCAATTTTCACTGGTGTCAACTGAGCAGCATGAGATGAAGAAGAAAGCATCTTTGACAAATCATTACATATTGAAGTAAACCTACAGGTGGCACAACGCACTGATTGCACAGAAGCACAGAGTGGTGATTAGGAGCAGGAGAGGATGTTCTTTTAATTAAATGCAGAAAAAGAGCTAAAAAAATATTTAGCTAGACTGCAGCCTAGATCTTCCCTGTCTTTTTATTCAACCAGCAAATCTCCAGAGGCCTTTAAGTGGATAATCTTTTTAGAATGCAGATAATACAATTTACTGAATATCTTTCCTGCAGGACAGCTTTGTCAATATATTTACCATATAATGTATACCTCCTTTGTAGCCTCACTTTAAACAAGTGTCCTCTTTAATCTGTGTTACAACTGAGTCCCCCCCTTGCCATGCATAAACAGCTTTGTAAGAACTTGTTTTTTTTTTTTTTTTTTTTTCAGGCAGCTGGTGGCTGCTTTCCAAAGCATTAATTGTCTTTCTGAAAAGGCTTACCAGAGTCAGCACTTAAGAAAACATAGCACCACCACGATCAGCAGGAAAAAAAAAAAAAAATCTTTCTGAAACTAATTCCTGGAAGATTCTGGCTGCTTATCTCCAGATATAGCAAGACGTCTGCTCCTTTTTATGTCATTTGTAGGAGCTATTCTGACAAATCTGGGAACACAGTTTACCTCATCAATTTACTGTGGGTATTTGCTAAATTGCAAACTCAAGGTAGGCAGAGATAAATACAACATCACCCAGGAAGCATTATTTTTGTGTCCCTTAATCACACGGGTTACTTCATGCTGCATGTGAGCCTGATTCCAGCAAAGACATTCCTCTGACTCACTTAGCCCAGGCTCCTTTCAGCTGCAACACCCACTTCTGGGGGAAGGTCTTTAACCCTGAGGCTGCCATGCAAAAGGAAGCAGTGGAGCATCCCTTCTGTTTGTTGAAGAGGCAACTCCATGCAAAGGTTTAGTAATTCTGTGGGCTTCTCTGCATCTGCAGCAGGTATAGGCTTGGGTTTAGGAAACATGCCAGATACACGTGTGTCAGGTCCTCCACGAAATAAGACCAGGGAGATAGAAGCAGCTGCAAGACTTTGGAGGGTTCTGCAAAAGGGTTCTGCTCCTTTTGCAGACAAAACACATATCATGGAGACCTATATTTCCCCTCCCCTCCAACAACTCAGCTGTATGCTCTCAAAATTGACCTGAAAGGAGTGTTGCATTTAAATCTTTCTACTGTAAACTGAGATTGCTTAATACACCCCACTAAAAAAGAACCGAAGGACACAGATTACATATGAGAACTAATTTTGGAAAGAAAATGGGTTTGAAAAGCCATCACTACATTATTAAATAGACAATGCCACAGGTCTCCTTAATGAGAGCCAGATAAATAATCTTGTACCCATGAAAAGGTCAGTAAGTTACCTTTCTGAAGCAGTCTGTCCCTCTGGCATATACCCTAGAAGACCAATTAGCAATTCTCTTCACTCCTTCTAAAAGACTGCTGAGAAAGTTAAATTTGTGTGTTTCTAGAAGGTTTAGGCTATTCATCATTGCATTTTTCAGTATTTTTCTCTCCTTAGTGTTTTTGCCATACTAGTAATGCGGAGGTGCAGCAGACAAAGGGAGTGGGGTGAGCAGGAAATGTATTTGTACCCAAGGTGACAGAGATAAAAGCATATTCATGTTCAACAGCTGGTGGCTGTAAAAAGCCCATGAACCTGATGAGAGGATGACAATGCTAGTCTGATCTTCTTGCCTGCCCATAAATAAGGCCTAATGGCTCTACAACTATATTTGAAGAAGCACAGAGAAAGCCTTGCAAGCAGTGTGTTAAACTGATGGGCTGTGGTACCTGGACTCAGTTTTGGCATTAAGACTGATTAGTTTTAGTCTCTGTGTTTTTATATGAAAACTGTCAGTAAATATATATTTTTCTGGTAGACTTTTTCCAATCGTGTTTTAACAGTTCTGTCACAGCCACAGTACTGTGTAATGAATTAGACCATATGTCTTGTATGCTGCCAGACTGCCATCAGAGCTGGACACTTCAGAAGAACCACGATGATCTAACAATAGGCAGGTACCCAAGTCCCCATGCTTTGTCATGCTGGTTGCAGCTGGGTCTGGCTATACCTCCTTACACGGTCAGACAGAATCTCCTAATCTGTTTTGTGACAAGATACTGATGAAACAATGTCCTATTCCTATCTTCTAGCAATTTATGGGAAAATTAGGATGTAATGTACAAAAGTTTACAAGTTTTCTTTCATGGCCTTAAAATTTTCATCATTTCTGCAATAGCCGTTGGTAGCTTTTCTATCCATATAGATGCTTAACCTGTTTCTGAATTATTTTAAATTATAGTTCCACACGTTTACAACCTTTTACTTCTGTATTGTATAAAAAACCCCAACCAAGCACCACAAAAAAACCCAAACCAAAACAAAAACTAACTGAACTGAAAAATCATCAATCCATTTACCCCTTCAGGATCTTGCCTTGTATTTTCACTAACTGACCCTTCCTTGCATGCCATAGGAAGGTGAATACGAGGACTGGGTTACCTTTACCAGATGCTGTTTTACAGCCTTCCATTAAGGCTTCTGCTTTCTCATTAAATTAACTATCCAATTCTTTCAAACAGGAACGTTTTCTGCCTTTTCAGTTTCTACAAGGGCAAGCACTAGTGAGAGAAACCAGGGGATGGAGAAAATGGCAATCTTTCCTACAGAAATGTGCCAAGAGAGAACATGAAGGTGTGGCTGTATGCAGAGAGAGTGATCTGAGCATGATGTAACTCAGCATCACATCTGGGCCCACTGCTACCTAAAAGGCTCCAACAGGGACTTTGTGTCCTGCTCCTTGTCCCTGTGGTGAGAAATGGTGTAGCTCCACTGAAGCCAGCAGTGTTGCACTGATCTGTATGCCTAGCACAGCTTCCACAAATCCTGTCATTAGCACAACACCTACATTCATTTGCTCAGAAGCTTTGGAACGTGAAGCCCACACCTTTTGTACTATTTATAGTCCTACAAGACTGGGGGGTTTTGCCTCCCAAAATGTAGGCACAGCGGGAAGGCAGTGTAAATCCATTAGTGGAGTAAACACCAAAGATGAATTTTTTCAGCATAAATTAGAGAAAAGCTTTGGCACGAGAATGAATGTGAATTAAGTGGTCATGTATAAAATTAGAGGAAATGTTTTAGTCACCAAATCATTGAGTTTCTGGAAAAGCCTCTCCCAGAAAAAAAGAGGAAAGCAGGGAACAGTGAAGAGCACCAAGAATGTCAATAAAGCACTTAATTATTTGGATATATGAAGTGGATTCAGGACAAAATAGAATATAGTAGTGTGGAGAGTCTCTTCTAGCCCTGTATGCCCATAAGAGAAAAAAAGCTTAAAAAACACTCAAAACACATTTTCCTCTGATAACCACTAGCAAATAAAGCTAGATAAAGAGGAGAGGGGAATGGTGAGGTAGACAAGCAATCCTTTGTATTTTTAATCTGTTGCTTCCATAGGCAATAGCGTTGCTGCTGCAGCGGAATTTTTATACATGTAGAATCTCTAAATATTTGAGTCAACATGTATGGGAGTGTGGAATGACAAATGTTCAAAAGAGGCAATGTCCACTTAAAGTCAAGAGAAAAACTTTCACTACTTCAGGTATATAAGGAGGGAATTTTCCTTTTCTTCACAAGCTATGATTTCTGTTTCCCACATTTAAACAACAACTGAAATTAGTATGTGTGCTCATTAGCGGGTTTACATTTTTTCTTCTTCAATTTTGTATGAGATAAATGTACTCTCATTCTTTCTACTCTTCTGTACACCCGACAGTACTTCTGTACTACCCATAGCAGCTTGCTCTGGGGATTTTACATGGGATAAACAAATGCTGTGGTTTCGTTCAGAGCTACTCAAAGACAGCAGTCACCGCTGAATGACTCAGGTTTGAAATGAGAGGAAAAAGGCACATGATTTCTCCTCATGAAAATGCAAACTTAAAGCTTTATTTCTGTGCTGTCAAGAGAAAATCTGTGTTTCAGTTATGCACACAGAAAAGTTAATCAAGGTGCCTGATGAATTTGGTAAAGCAGAAATCAGTCAAAATACTGGGGAGAGTGGCAATCCTACTACAACTCCGACCACAGTTCAATGAGGGTTTAAACTATAATGGTTTTTGTAGTGCTAAATATACCTTATCTCCTAAAGTCCAAATCTTTAATCTCAAATCTTATAGTACAAATTCAAAGCAATGCCTCTTGGCATTTTTGAGCTCAGAACCCGTCAGATACTAGTGATTTTCAAAGACTTTATATACTCATTAACCTACTGGGAACTTACTTATTAGACCACTGACCTGATTTCATACTTTCTGACTTCATACGTGTCTTTAAGAAATATCTAAACAGACAATGAAACACTTATTTTTATGTACTGAAATGTAGAAATCATGACCAGGTTTCTTAGATGAGTAAGGAAAACAAGGCTTCTTGTATGAGTAAGGTTTCTTTTGTGAGTCAGGAAAATACGAAGGGGTATATGTGGTCAGGTAGACAGCCATACAAAAGTTTAGTTGGTATCCTACTGGGTGCCTATGGGTCACCAAAGAGCACCACTTAAGCTGTTAAAGCTATGACCATTAAAAACCATTACCATTAAACGAGTTCATTGGACTTCACTGGGGTTTCGATGAAGAGGAGAGATTATTAGTCATGTTAAAAACATGCACCAAAAGCTGTGAAAATATATTTGAGTAACAGTTTATTTTAAGGATACATTCAATTAGCACTGAATTTTGATGGCAACCCCATGGAAGCAGATGTGTCAACCACAGTTGTGCAAATGACATTCTCAGTGAGGCTGGTTGATGAAATAAAGCTACATCATACATCAATATGTTTGTATTTTCGGGATTTAATCATCTCACACCAAGCATTAATGAAAACCACAGCTACAGCACTGCCTTTGTTAAAGAAATAAGAATCTGAATGCTTAAGACCATGTGCATTACACATAACAGAAGGCAGTAACATGGCAAAGACAGATGAGAGATATTTTTTGTCCCAAAGCTCTCAGGAGGAATTTCAACTTTAATCTGTTTCTATAGACATAAAATGGTCCAGCTCCTCTTCTCATCACTCAGTTTCAACCTGTTGCTTAAGAAAGGCTGGAGGAATTTGTGTGTGGGACTACTCCTTGGAAGCTATTCAGCTTTTCTGAGGACTGAAGGCATGAAAATGTGGATTGACAACGTGCAGCTACTAGCAAGGAGAGGGCATTATCCTCTCTTATCACCAAAAGTGCTCAGCACAGAAGCACGTGTGTCATTCAAAGTGACTATAGTACTTGCAAAGAGGAAAAGATCTTACAAATATCTGAGGCTTGGAAGGTGTTGGAAGGCATCTGCATCAATGTACACAAGGTTGTTGGCTTTCTCAATTCTTCTGCAAAGAGGAAATCAAACATCAGAGAAAATATATCAATACATTGATCTTAAAATTGTGTTTCTCCTGTGGTGTAGTGGAATTATATGCCGAGATTTTGCTTTTGACAGCAGAAGATCTGCATGATTTCAAAGACCAGCCTACCACAGACTGGCAGACCCAAGCACCTTTTGATACTGGCAGTTATCTGAGGACAAGTTTTAGGCTGACCAAGTAAAGAAAAGGACAGTTCAATAAGAAGATGGAAGAGACAAAGGGAGATTTCAAATGTTCCTATACCGCTATGAATACTTCAGTGCTTACCTGAACCAAACTGCAGAACCTTTGATATGCCTATAATGAATCTTTATAATTGTCTCCTTTGCATTTAGATTGCTCATTACTTACATTTCATGTAGTTTGGGAAGGTTGGAAAACACATTTGCTTCTATGACCTCCAAGGCATCATTCTGTGAGATCTCTCTGAAAAATAATTTAGAAGTCAAGATATTTCACGCCACAGTGAAGTAGAGAATGGACAAGTGAAAAATTCACTAGGAATTTATTTTCTAAACCCAAGCTAGGTGTCAGATAAGAAAACAGACCCCAGAAATACTGCCAAGTACTGCCATGCTAAACAAAACAGTCAGGAATGGACACCTTCTGAGGCTGAAATTTGTATTTGTAGTGGCAGCCCTGCACCTCCTGCTGTCACCATGCCCTGTGCATTAGAAATCAGGGCCCATCTACCATGGGCTATTGGATCTCAGAAATTACAAATTACTAATAGAAACTTAAGGAAACCTTTTAACTCAGCGAAGAAAATAGGGGATGAAAGTGACTGAAATAAAGATAGCTAAAAAGTTCCCAAGAAATATGACACAACTTCAGGACACTGCTGTCTAGACCCAATGTGAAGTACAGAGATTAAATCTAAGGCACCAGCAGATGTACCCTTATTAACAGGAGCTGGAGACCACAGAGATGAAGAATTCTTTCCCACCTTGGAGAAAAAAAAACAACTATTTCATCTCATCTGTACAGAGTTAATGCCCACTTACAGCCACAGAACTGCAGAAAATAAATGGTCAGTTTACTGTTATCAACACACTAGAATGCATCTCCTGCTAGTCCAGAGTACACATTTCTTTGCTTCCTTAATCTGCAGGATGGCAAAGAGAGGTCTCAGGCTCTGGTGTAATTTAGAGCTCAGGAGCTCTCCTGGTGAACCAAGTGGGCATGACTGCAGTGCAGCCTGTCCCAGTTACATCCCTTATGCTGGCACTGACCAGGAAGGTCAAGGTAAAGACAGCTATGCCAAAAGATTCCCCACTGCCGATTTTTTGGAAATGGTGCAAAAATGCCATTTTCCCAGTCTGAGGTCAGCTGCAGGAAGTAAAAATTGTAATACAAATGTAATTCAGTGATAGTGTGATGGCCTCCTGGATTTTAATGGCAATGTAACTGTGCACATCTTTGTAATGAAACCTCAGATAAAAAGTAAGATTGCAAACTGGATGACACTTGTTCCTCAATATCTTGTTCTTTTGAAATTATGATGGCTGCAAATAGATTCAAATAGGCCTGAGGTAAAACAGTAGATTGTAATGTCAGGTGCACAGTCAAAAAATAATCACAAAAATTATTATGAGGAATATAAAAAGTATTCTACTCCCTTCTAAGTAACAACTGAACCATACCTGACAAATTACTGACCCATTTAAGACAAAAAAAGCCTTTTTGTTTGTAAAAGAAGGTAAGTTTTTCATCTGACCTTCTCCATTTAAAAAAAAATCTTAGTGGTTTAATATTTTTTTAATTTAATAAGAAACTTTCCCTCCTGTTTCCTCAAGGTTTTTTTAAGGAAGAAATCCAGCTCTTTTCCACTCCAGGAGCTCTAAACTGACTGGAGAATAAAATAATAAAAGTATATGAGGACTGATAATAGGTGCTTGGTAGGGTGCAATGAGAGCTGGATTTATTTAGCAGTGCTGAACCATCAGCTCACAAGTGAATATGTTCCACTTTAATATTTAATTTTCAGCAGCAATGAAACGCTTCAACTGAGACAGGAATTCCTTCACACCATGTGAGGTACACAGCCATTGCAAGGGATATCTCAAAGACTTTTTATTATCTTCCTGTTTTGTTTTAAAAAAATGCATTATAAAATATCTGTAGAAGTATCTAGAACAATAAACAGAAGCACTCATCCCCTATGATGCATTTGTATAACAGTACTCAATTCACTTTCCTAACTACAGTCTAGAAGATTTCACAACATGGCAGGTGTCTAACGCTTTTAAGATTTGGTTTGGTTTTGCTTGTGCTCTTTTTGGGTGGTCAGCAGTATGTTTGCCATTCCCCACAGTCTAAAAAATCAGTTGCCTTGAAAAAAAAAGAAAACCACCAGAAAAAGCAGAACATTTAATACTAACAAATCCATTTAGCCAGAAGAGATTTCACGCCACTAAGCAGTTCGGGGAAAAATGTTGCAGATTTGTTGGCCTCATACAGGGAAAAAAAGGTTATTAAGACACCATAATACAGTAGTGACCTCACCCAGCAGATAGTGCTGTTGAGGGTAATAATTTTTTATGATCCAATCTGCTATCTAACTTTGGAACAACTTGGATGACATACCTCTTTTAATGGACTGCTTAAAAATGAATGTTTCTGCATCAGGAGAGTGTGTTGGCTTCCTAAGAGTGGGATAGGTTATTGGCTTTGTTTCGATTCAAGGAATGGAAGATACAGATCTGATTAAGGCAAGGCACAAGCAGGCCATGACACTTTTGAAGGCTTGAAGTATTCACGGTTAAGGAAAAGAATGAAGAGTTAGGAAGATAAGAACCTCTAAACTGTTTTTGCAAGATAAGGGGTTTTAAATATTAAGTTTTTTAAAGATTAGTTTTCAACAGAATTAAATAACACTCGCATGTGGGGGATGTTTCAGAGATTTGGTGAATGACTTGGCTTTCATTCTTACATTCTGTTTCCCAGGTACAGAGGTGAAAGTTTAGGGTTTTTTTAACAGGCAATGAAAATACGTCCATTTACAATTACTTTTTTTTGTTTGTTTTGTCTTTCACCTCAAGCAAATCACTGCTGCAGCTGTTGAAGTTATGAGCATCTCTAGATCAGTAAAAGGAACAAAAGGGAAACTTGTCAGTGGCAGAAGGCAGTAACCCTTCTGGTGTTGGGCTTCATCCTTTGTGATCAGGGGGTTGCAGAGATGAGGGAAAAGGACAAGACTCTCTGTCCCCTGCAATGAACTGTGCGTCCTCTTCTACACTCTGCAGGAAATCCTGTTGGTGATGACCTTACTCATCATCATTCTTTGCGGATGAATTCCAGCAATAAAGTGCTGTTTTCTGACAGAAGGCCATTGCTATTCTTGTCCTTTGGGCTGAACATATTCCTGCCAAGGCTGTCATTCAGGTAAGAAGGATAAATAAAATAAAACCATTCTGTTCACAGACTGTGGACAGTGGACAGTCACACACTGTGGACAATAGGCAACACTAATCTGGGTTTTGGTAGCATAATTTGCATGAACAATTTATTCATACCTGGCAAAAAATGCACATGTGCTCATGGAAAACCCAAAGAACACCATCTTGGATACAGGTATCTATGGCACTAAGAGTACAAACCACTGCTGCTCACATCAAACAGCCAACTCAGCGGACTCAGATCCTCTGCAGAGGAGAGCAAATAATACCTGCGGCAGCAGCTACAGAGAGAAAAAAAGGGATTGCTGGCTAGTGTTTGTGCAAGTGATTTGTCTTACAGTATAAATACACACAAACAGATGATTGCTCATAATGCATATCTTATTATATGTCATCAAGAGAGAAGATAGGGCTGTTATTACGTTGTTTGTTTGTAATGAATGATACTATTAGCTCTAGCGCTAGCTATCGCAGGAAATCCAGCTGGCAGTTGGAGCATCATTTCTGATACAGGCAAGGCTTCAAATGGATGGTATGCAAAACAATCAGGGGCAATTTCTTAAAAAACCCAAATCTCCAAACCACCCAGTGGTTGCAAAGTGCTTAGGTGTCTGGTTGAGTTTGGTTTTCACAGCATCCACAGTCATATTGAGATCAACAGTGATCCTCGAAAGCATAAATTGTTTACTCAAACACAGCCTAAAAGAGAAAAAGGTATTCAGTAAAAACATTTTACAAAGGTACAAAGGACAATTGTTTTTATTTTTCTGCAGAGAGAATTTAAGACTAAGATGGGACATCACACGACTAAGGGATCTCCCCTAACTCATCACTAAAGTAGCAAACTGGAGTTTTACCATTTACCATTTACCATTATTACCTATTCACTGGCAACTGACTGCAGTGTAGCATTCCTATGTGTGACAGCCAGAGCCTCTGACAGTAGGGAGAGAGATGGAAAATTGTTTAACCTGCCTGCAAATCTGCCCTAAGACTGGACTGGGCATGCATTTTCATGGCATCCGTAATAGAGTCCTGTGTGACGCATAGGAAGTATTCCTCTTCAAACCAGCTGCACTCAGAGCATGACCCATAAAAATCAAGTTACATTGAAATGGCCTTTTAAGCAATCCTGTTAGTGAGGAACTTACAGTTCATGGCAGTTTCTTTGTAGTCCACTAAAGACAAAGTCTCTTAGACTAATCAAAGTCTTACAGCTAAAACAAGACTGTATTAAACTCACAAACTAATGATCTTGGAGCCAAGTGTTCTTTTATTTCAAAATAACGAAAGAATAAAAGACTGAAAATTTATGTCTTTTATGATAAGAATTCCTTTCAGGATGAGAGTAGACCACACAGATAGGGATAGAGTAATTTTTTTCCCTTCTAGGAAATGTGCCTATTTTAAAAAAATGTGTATATACACATAAAGAAGGTTAACGTGGAAGAGTAAGTGGTAACTTGTGTCAAAAGTGACATGGCACATGATGTGAAGGAGGGATATATCCACTCTCCAGTCACAAGGCACTACTCTGTAATGCTGGAAGCGACCCACTCTCTATAAACTTGCATAGCCTTCCTCACACTCCCTTCCAGAGCAGGTAAATACACGGGCTAAATAGTTGATCTGTTCACCTTATATTTCCTGTGATACATTATAAATGTGTCTTTTGGCCTTTTAACCTCAGCTTTTGAGGCAGTTTCTTGTGGCATAACTATCCTATGGATTCCTGTGAACATTTTTTTTCACTCTGTAGGTACCTGCAATCAGCAGTAATACTGGAGGTATCAGGTACTGGCTCCCAGAGCAGGCGGCCTCCCTGCTCTCTGCACTTTTACAAATCAATAGCATTGTGTTCATTTAAGGGAAAAAGGAAGAAAAAAAAAAAAAGCCAACAATGTTTATTTTCCCCCCCTTTCCCTAAATATAAATACTCTTTAGAGCTATTTACCTGGTCAGTTTTACTCAGTGGTTTGACTGATGCCACAACTTATGTCAAGCTTAAGAAGTAAATAGCAGTAGTGTGGTGTCGCCCAGGCAATACTGCCCAGCATTCGCTGGGTGAGCCCCCATGGGACCAGCCTGCAATGTGTCTCAAATGCAAAATTAAACACCTGGTGAGCTTTGTCTCCATGTCATGAACAGAATAGCTCTTATTTCTTTCAGTCTGATCAGAACCAAGCTGGTCTGAAATCTCCTTTTGAAAACTTCCCTCCAAAGTGACAGCAAAATGCTACTACACTGATTTAAAAAGGTTACAAAAGAAAAGCTATTTTTCTTTAAAGTATTAGAGACTTTTGACCTTTCAAAAATAGATGGTTGACACTCTCTCCTCTCACTTTCCTCGTGAACATGAAAAACTTGTCTCCCTACCATGATTTATTGAACAGCAGGGAGTTGCAGGGTAATATCTCTTAGTAGATATTGACTCTTCAAAAATGAATTCAAGCACTGACTCTTCTCATGATCTCTTTGCTGAAGATACACACATGCCTCACTGAATAGGTGGAATACCCATTTAACCAACTAAGCTTTATTAGCAACTTCCAATTCAAGCAAAATAGTGTATACATTGGTCTTTGAAGGAGATTATCAGGAGGTGCCAATGCTGTGTCTTCCTGTCTTCTCCAAAGGGAATGAAACCATATTCTCCAATAAATCAGTGCAGGCATGGGAAAAAATAAAATGCAAATTTTCGCACAGCAGATAGAAGCAAAAGGGATTTTATTTCTATCGTTGCTTTAGCACCATGCCAGCAGTCCAGATGAAAGTCTGTTGAGAGTTTGGTTGTATCAAATTAATTGTCCATGTAACAGTTTTAAATTGGTCTCTCTAATCTGAAAAAGCACGCGATTAGTCTGCAGAATTGGGACTGATAACGACTGGATCCAACAGACGAAGCCACATCGTTGCAGGAATTGATTTTATAATCGGTACAGTTTGGGGGCATAGATATCTCCTCATACTCCAGCACTATGGGGGTATGTTATACTAGTTTTAGTTTATTGCCAGCAAGGCTGAAAATGCTTGAAGCTTTGTGGGGTCAAATGAGCAAGGGTCTTTGAAGGAAATGTCAGCTTTCCACAGAAAAGCTGGCAGCCCAGAGAGATGGGGCTTAGAACTATGTGCCCTCCTGCCACTGGGGCAGACACACCTGCTGCCCCCTGCTTTAGATATCATTAAATTTTATCTTTGACTATGAAGGCTTTCAGGTAAGACAAAGAAATGTGGCTAAAATAAAAACACCCACTCTGGCAACAGCACTTTCTTTCTCAGGCATGATGGGCTCCAGAGAATCTTGAGACCACGCTGGTAGACGAGGATGGTTGTCCAGCTGATGAAGAAACATCCTCGTTCAGAGATGCTGACACAAGCTTCATACCCAAATTGTAACTCCTTCTATGGAAATGGGCTAGCAGCATTTATTGCCACTTTTATTACTTCTCTCTTGGCTTTGATAGCTAGCTAATGATGAATAGTTTATTAAGATGACCTGGGCAGATGAGGAGACAACATTTAAGATAATCATTCATGAGAACAGCTGAACAAGGAAGTGGGGAAAATAATTTCTGGGGAAAATCCATTAGCAAACTGTCTTGGACTGGGAGAACATGTGGCTTCCAGGACCCAAAGTCTAGTGACAGCCTTTCCAAACAGATCATTCTGAAGAAGATGTTTTCAGATACTTCAACAGTTTTGAAATGCTTTAAGGAAGCACATATTCATAAGAAGCCTCTGGAGGCCAGTTCATTACTAACTCCAATGTACTACAGAAATAGGAAGATACAGAATAGCAAGTACCTCAGATAGGCACAATTAAACATTTAAACTAAAAGGGAAAATTCTAAAAAAATCCCTCTCACTCCTCAATTCTGGCATTAAAAATCTTCCCAGGCTTATGAGAGAATACTGAGTATTATTCACCAGAGCAAATAATGTAGGTACACCCACTTCAGTGAAAATAAATCTCCATGACTTGACCCATCATGAGAAATATATTAGTCTTGCCTAATGTTAAACCCAATTATGAATATAGACATCATCCTACAGCTGCTAACACAGTGCACTACATCTTCCAAATGTCCTCTTGAAAGGATTTAGGTTTCTCCTATTCAATGTCTCCCTGTGAAATACTTTTTCCAGCACGCATATTTCCTTCTCTCCTCTTTTCTATTTGCAGTCATTCTTCCATTCCATAAAAACTACTTGCTATTTTTGTGGTTTGTATCCACCTGAGGCCTGAACCCTACAAACTGTTCCTTGAGCTTTGGCACCAGGCTCAGCCAAGATGCTACTGCATAAATATTTGCGTGATTGTGGCCCTTAGACACAATCTACCCAGGAAAAGGATATTGTTTTATGCTTCCAAGGGTAAATCCAAACTTTGACCTTTCTCTGCCAGAGAAAACACAAGCACCATCAAAACTGCTAAATCAAAAAAATTTACAAAACAAGTGTTCAATAATGGTTATTCATCTGATTATGATAGTATCATAAGCAGTAAAATTAGCATTAACCCCAAATCTTCAGGTTCTATATTTGAGGAGGCAGCGATGACATACTATTCAAACATGGGAATTACATACAATCCCTAACTCTTTTTCCAAGTGGCTGATGGCAGCCGAGAGCAGTCTGATTCAATACATCTAGAGTCTTATTTTACAAATAACTGAACAGCTGTCCACTACGTTAACTTGGAAAACCATATGCTTCCACCCGAGTTTATCTGACAGAAATAACCCTCCTTTATGAGCAAACACTGCTAGACTGTACACAATAAGACTGTACAAGATAAGAAAGTCTTAACGGGGGAAGATGTCATAAAACTTGGGCAAAAATTCAATATAATAATATATTTCTATGTTTGAGTGTGTGTACACACAATATTCCAATAAAAGCAATAAAAATAATAAAGCCATGGCCCCACGATGATGCTTACTCACTAAAATCAGCCAAGAGCAGCATTTCTGCACATCTAACTCCATTTACAAGGAGGTTGCTCATGTGTGCCATGAAGGGACACTGCCACAGCTATGTTGTGTAACCCAAGCAAGTGGAAGTGCCAGACAAGCAAAGGCTTTCTGATATCATCTGCTGCTGTGGGGCTTTAACAAGAAAGTCCTCAGACTGGATTCAGACCTTTGATGGGGAGCTCTAAGTATTGATTCCTCCTCAGGAGTCTCCATGGGAACGAGGCAAAACCCTTGAGAGCCCAAAGGCAATTCTTGACCATTTGGGAACAATTTCTTTCTCCTATGTATGAGTACTTTTGTCTACCTGGGAGCCCTTTTCCTTCTCCCTGTCCTGGGTCATATCTAAGTGGGGGCACAGAAAGAAGTTTGAGCTAGAGATGATGCAAAGAGCCTTATTGAAATTAGTTGTCTCTTCTTCATCAAGGGAAAAGTAAGAGGAATCTTCCTCCCTAGCCACAGCACCGGAAAAGGAGGCTGAACAGGAAACGTGGTTTGAATAAAAAGTTATGTTTCCCTTAAAAATTACTGTGTCTATTCCTGTGCTGAACTGTAGTGCATACACTTATGATATTTTTTCTGTCTGGTTTCCTGTATTGATGTAAACAAAATGGAACTTACAGTGTCTCCATAGCACGCAAGCCTGGCAAAACCTTTTTGTGTTTACAGTAAAACCCTCTGAGAAAATACTGCTGATGAGGGGAAAAAAAATCCTGAAGAGATCCCAGACCACAAAAATTACCATTTGGAAAATTCATTTTGATGAAATATGCTTAAAAAATAAATAAAGAAAATTAAATCCATCATTTCTGATTACTATCATTGTTTTAGTTGAGACTGAAGAAGATTTCAGACTCTGCAGCAGAAGGAATGGACTCATTGGTTTTAACGGAGTGGATCTGTATTTGCATTGACATTCCGTGTTTTAGAGGAATACATATTTTCCTGTAATTTTAAATAAGTGTTGTCTCCAGAAAACACACAGCTCAATACACAGAAGGACACAGAAGCACACAAACTCAAAGGCAATCCCATGAGAGCAAATTAGTTCTCAGATTTAAAGGATTTTTTTGGGGGCATGTTAAATACTGAATTAAAACTAAAAGACAAATGCAATATTGTTTTTCCATCAGACTGAAAACAAAACATGTATTTTTGAATTATTTTAACAGGAAAATGAAGAAACAAATATAATAACGCATATTATGAAACATGATCAGAGTTCCATCTGAAAGATGTTATGTCTTGAAGTTACCCAAATTTGGACCAGATCCCTGGGCAGAAGTGCATTTTTCTTGCATGCAGAAAGGTACAACAAGTGGAAAGTAACCAACAGACATCACATTCTTCTATACAAAGGTAGCAGTTATTTGGTTGGTTGGTTGGTTGGTTGGTTTGGTTTGGTTGGTTTTTTTTTGGTTTTTTTTTTTTTTTTTTGGTGGGTTGAGGGTTTTGTTGTTGTTGTTGTTGTTTTTATAACTTATTTTCAGTTAAATGAACAAATCTCTGTGAGCTTACAGGTCCCAAGAAGCCATACAGAGAATATTTATCTGTGAGACCTGTTAAAAGAGATTAACGCTGCACAGTGACTCCATTTCTGCTCACTTTTTTCTCTGTGTGCTGCTAAAGTCAATTTAAGGACATTCATCCACTGAAGACGGAGAGGGGGAGAGAAACTCCCCTGGAGTTCAGGATATGACCTGAGCTCAGTACACTCCTACCTCCTATCTAGATCTGTGACTCTCCTAGATACATTTTGCCTCATCAGTCAGAAGGGTAGCAACAGGATGCGTGCTCTCATATCCTTCTCCTCCTTAAAGATGTGCAGATGGACACCTGTTAGGAGAGCTCAGATTTGTCTGTGACATGACTGCTTAGTAAGGAGGAGGAGGAAGGCCCCCATCAAACAAGGAAGAACGCACTTGATTTTCTTTTGGCTCATATAAAACAAAAGATAAGGTAAAAACACTATGAGATGTGACTGGCAAAATCTTCCATTTATCCGCAGATGAAGCACAACACAGACAAAGCAATCAAGCCTTCCCACAGTGCCCCACAAAGGACCGTGGACACCCACTGAGATCCCAGCTCTGCTGCAGAGCCATTTCAAAGTCTGGCCAAAAGAGGCTGGTGCTGCTGAAAACCAGCTGCAGCAGCCCTAGCTTGCAATGAATCACCATCTCCTGAGGGCATAGGCTAAGATCACCCTCTCATGGTATGCAAACCATCAGCCTACCCATGTGAAAATAAAGCGTTCATCACACACATGTGGACTGGATATGAACAAATGACCCAGAAATCTGGGGGGTTCCAAGTCCTATTACCCTCTGCCTGAGTCATTCTCCTGTCACACAAAACTTGTTGTGACATATTTTGTGTGGGCTGTGGGGTAGGAGGTTGAGAACAACCCGAAGCCTACTTTGTCATTTAGTCCTAAAATTATGCATTACTCCTTCAACGGACAAATAAAAGAACAAAATGCCCACGAGAGAGGAAAATGTGGTAGCAAAGGAAAAATCTTCCTTGTTGCGTATTGTATCTTCATTTGAATTCCAGCATAGATCTGAATGAATTATATTTTTTAATTTGTTTAACTATGCTAATAGTCACCATGCACTAGTGGTTTTAGCAGTATTTTTTCTTTATATGTATGACTCAAGAATTACCATAGCGACTTGCTTCCTAATTAGCCTTCAGTTACTAACAATCAATATGATTAGACAAGGTCAGCACTGGAGTAAGCTCTGTAGATTTTTAAAAAGCTACTGAGAGTGAGTAAGGGCAGGTAGAGAAGGAGCAGGCTCCTGGACAATCTTCCCCGAAGAATGGTCATTGTTCTGCTATTACCCACTCTCCTATGAACAAAAGGAGTCATGGCAAATGAGAGCTTTGCCAGTTGCTCGACTGCAGAAAGCTTTTAGCCTGCCAACAGACTCACAAAATATGGAGAACAGAAACATCCTTAGAACTGCAGATAAAAAGACACCTCACTGTCACATTGCTGGGACTGATATTGACTGCACAAAACCAAAATCAAGAACAAATATGTCATAGATTTTTATCAACATAGCAACATCTGAAAGCAACCTCCCTGTGTGGGAAAGATCCCTGAAACTGGGAATAAGCTGACACTGTCCAGTTCACATGAAGGTGCTCCCTGGGAGCTAAGCTCATGCAGTGCTTAGCTGAGATCCTATTAGGAAGCCCTCCCTCTAGAGACCTGAGTGATTGCCCATTGCTGACACAATTCTCCCTTCATTTTTACAGTCTATTTCAGTCGTTAACATGTTATCTGTTACCCTGAAAGCACAGTGCCTGGCAGCACAGTAGGATGAAAACATAATGTGCTATTCAGAGGTACTCTGGGTCCTGGGAATACAAAACAGGATCCTTGATACTGACAGATGAAGGCTCATGAAAAGCCACTTCACTTGTTAGTGTGTTTAAGTCTGCTACCAAAAAACACAGGCAAAACCATGCTTATTTTTAAATAAACAGAGCATGTTGTCAATTATGCCCCGGCACACGGCTGTCGCAGATGGACTGTGATCCATTTGCTTTCCTCTCTAGAAATTCATTGCCACTTGTCTCTCTGCTCTGTTCCTTTCCAGAGGTTATTCCTCTGCTGAAAATGTGCCTTAAGCCTCAGCTCATGCCAGCTCATAGCACTGGGTCCCAAAATAGAAGGTCGAGCTCAGGGAATGGAGGAGCCAAGACACACAGTGAAAATGTAGTGACAAGACAGTCTGGATAGTACAATGGCACTTCAAGCCATGAGTTTTTAGGCATTATGTCTTGACCTTCTTCTGCACAGAATGCCCAAAAGAAAAATGAAAGGGTTTTAAGCACAAAAAAAGGCAGCTTTTATTAGAATATCAACTAGGATAATTAACTTTGGAGTAGAAAAACCTTATAGGATGTTGGAAGAGAACTTAGAAGAATTTATATCCTCCTCTAACCTGACATCCAGTGCCTTTGGAGGTTTGAAGTTCATAGAGTCACAGATTAATCTGGGTCGTAAGGAATCTTTAAAGGTCATCTAGTCCAGCTTCCCTGAGGGACATCTTCAACTAGACCAGGTTGCTCAGAGCACCATCCAACCTTACCCTGAATGTTCCCAGGAATGGGGCATCCACCAGTTCTCTGTGCAACACATTCCAGTGGTTCAGCACCCTAACAGTAAAAAGCTTCTTCCTTACATGTAGTCTCAATCAACCCTCTTTTAGTCTAAAACCACTACGCTTTGTTCTATTGTGACAGGCCCTGCTAAAATGTTTTTCCCCATGTTTTTTATACTCCCTCTTTAAGTACTGAATGGCCAAGTTCCTCAGTGGTTCATTTCTAGTGGCACTAAGCTCTGCCTAAACATCTTTCCAACCCTGTTCATTACCCCTGGGGCTGCTCCCTGGGGCTGCTCCCTGGGGCTGCTCCCTGCTCCCCAGTGCAGTCCTTGGGTGGCACATACCCATCTCTGGCCTGTAAACCTCCTGCCACTTGCAGGACCTCAAAGCTGTTCCCCTCCAGAAATTCCCACTAGCCCACAAAGGAAACACCCATCACCCCTTCCTCCAGGCAGCTCTAATGCTGCCAGCTGTCCTAAAGAGCCTTATCTAGTTGGAAACAGAAGTAATAAATAAGGGTGTCCTTTTCACTGTATTGTGATCAGCCTTTCTCACAGCACAGATGGAAAAAGGCAAAATCTTAAAAATCCAGCACAAGAAGACTTAAAAATGTGGAAAATAAAGATGAAAAACATATCAACATAAAATCTCATTCAAAATAAAAGATAAGTTTGACAAAAGGATTAGATGTGTCTAATGATCAACTTCATAATTACACTAGAAAGGATAAACATTTCCAGATAAAGATGTAAATGTTTGCGCTCTTGACCAGACAAACAAGACAGAAGTAAACACTCCTTCCAAGTAACAAAAACTAATTTAGTTATATGCTCATGTGAAATTCCTCATTACTCCTGCTTTCAGTGAAGAAACCTCACAGCACAAGACAACACAGAGAAACCACTCCCAGAATTTGTGCTGAGCAGCCCCCTATTTATTATGTGCACTTCTTTTCCTCAGAGGAGAAAGCATCCTATGACGTGGACAAAACATGTTCTCCATGTGGATGAACTATTCCATAATTGTTCCAGAAACGTTCTTTTGAAAGTCTTCCTTCAGTAAGTGACATCAGCAGCTCCCAGAGATGAGGTTCTGAACTGGGAATGTCAAAAGCCTGTTCCTGTCCCCAAATCCCAGTTTTCTGCTATCTACAGTGGAAAATGCACAGACACCAATAGTTTTTCAGCTTTCTCCATTTCTCTCACAATCATTTGTAATTTCCATCTGTGATGTTGGCTCCCCAAGCATTCAAAATATTTTCTGGCTTAGTATCTGTCTACCATTCTAAATCCTAGCAATTTAAATCTTTTCCAGACTGCTTTATGTATATATACACACATATGCATGTATTCAAGCATACAAGTATATATATTCTACCATATGGGAAGCAGTTTAGTCATAAAAGGTACACTACTCTTATTTTTAAAGAATCAAAGACATATATGGAAGCCTTCATCAAAACCAGGTTCCTGCTCTAGAAATCAAAACAAATATCCACAGTGTTTTGAGAGCAAATTGTTCTTGGCTTGGTCGCAAAACAAACAATGGGCACAATGAATCCCTGGTTTTACACCTGGGATGAATTAGGGCCAGCAGTGCCTTTGATAGAAAAATCAAAATGCAGCTCACTAATAACGATAAAATGCTCAGTTGCCTCTCCACTTAGCAAAGCAGCCATCAAACTAATGATTAAATCCACATAAATCATTTGGCATAATAGAAATAAAGGCCATGCAATATAATGTTGTCAGAGAATAAACATCTCCTGCTTGGAAAATAAATGTCTTGACTTCATCTCAACATTTTTTCCATAAATGCTGAGGGTTATATCAGCATTTGTATAATGGGAAACCCTCCTTCATTGCAGGATGCCAATTCCACGAACATTATTTCTAAAATTAACAGAAAAGCTGGATAAAATTAATATGGTAAGGTTTTTCTGAAATCCTCCTGCTGGACTTCTTTCTAACAAACAACATTAGTTGTGCAACAATAAACATTGAAGAAAATCCCATTTAGAGGAAATTGGGCACAGTTTCAAAGAAGTCACACCTTTTGCACTCACTCACTGTTACAGTTACAATAACCTTAATAAGATTAATAAAAAAATCCTTTTGAAACCTTTTTTTTTTTTTTTTTTTTTTTTTTTTTTTTTTTTTAAGAGCCCCATTTTTAAAGGAAACCTAGAAGCTGGAAGGAGAGGGCGCTATGATGTCTCTGGGGATATGCTGTCACCTGAATTCCCACAGACTCCTACCATGGAGCACAGCACCATGATGCATCAGGAGCCATGGACCCTCATCATCCTATCTGTCAGATGAAGATGCAGATGCCATAACAACCAGGTGGGGTGCAACCTCTTTCAAATGCATGTGTTTTCTCTCAGAATTGCTTTTTTTTATTTGATTTCACACAAGAATGTAGGTTTGGTTGGGGCTTTTTTGTTTATTTTGTTTGGGTGGGGTATTTTTGGTAGAAAGAAACCTTTTTACAGTTACCTTTTACAACCCTTTAAAAACGTTTGTTGACTTTAATGCTGCTTTTATTTAATTTTGTTTTAAAATAATTTTGTATTTACACTTGTTTCTGTTTTCAAGTCAGTACATTTTAATTCTGAATTCTATCCAGAAAGTGGGGTATTATTGTATAACTAACACATAAAAGGGACTCCTTTTTTTAAAACAAATGATTTAGAGGTATTAGAATGAATATACTGATTTTATAATGAAAAATATAATTATTTAAATCAGGAAAATATTCTGACACATCATTATGAAAGGAATTATCTTTTGCCATGTATGAGCAATGAATTATATCTGAAAATATAAAATGTAAATAGAACCAGCAATTCTGAGTTCTCATTTCATTTTGTGATAGACATATGTAAGTTTAATAAATGTATCCCTCAGCCAGCGTAAGAGTTATTTTATGTTACTTAGCAAATATGTATTTTTATATTTACCAAGTCATTTAGATGGTCATTTATTCTACCTTGAAAGTACAAGAATCTCTTAACAAAATACAACTTGAAACTTCCTTTAGTTAAAACAGAGTGAAGCTCCTAGAAGGAAGAGATGGAAACTGAAGAAGTGACACATTTTGGGGAAGAATTTTGGACTCTACCATCATCCATCTTTCCCTCTTGAAACAAAAAACCCACTCAAAAGCACCTGACATGAATCTCAAAAAGCTGGCCAGTAAGCAGACATACCAGCCTCGTCAGTATGCATTAAGCATTGACACAGGAGAAAAGAAGAAAGATTATAGTATTAATTCTGCACCACGGGACGACCATCAATTCTGAGGCTCCTTGGTAGGTTTGCCAGTCTCAGTAATCAGCTTTATGCCTCTAATGCAAAGACCTAGATTGAAGCTGCCTAGCAAAATGTAATGATTCGGAAGAAGCAAATTTCGCCCTGTGATGCCAAACCTGCAGTCCGTCTGGCCAAGCATCTTGCTGTAGTAGCAGCACAGGACACCAAGAACACAGTGTAAATGCAAAGCAAGCCTATTGAGAAATATTCCTACTAATTGAGGAAAAAAAATCTTAATAATTCACAGCATTTTCATTTGCAGAGTTTTTTTTTGGTTGTTGTTGTTGTTGTTTTTGTTTGTTTTTTTGGTTTTTTTTTTGTTTTGACACTGGACTAAGACTTTTTTTTAAGAACTGTGCATTTCACCCTCAAATCTCATTTTGAACAAATATGGCTACTGCAGAGCCTACGTTTAGATATTCTAATCTTAATTTAGCATGCACTTAGTTTTCTCTGTTTTGTTTTCATGGAGGAAGGCATGGAACATTGGATCAAAGTTTCTTCCTAAAGAAGAGTGGGAACTCCCACAACCATTTGCCCATATTTCATCTTTTATGAATTTGGGTAATCTGAACAGTATGTCGGTGGGGAATGGCATTAAAGCATTTAGTATACATTCAGACAAGTGGATTCCTCTTTTTTTTGTTTTCTCTTTCTGTCTAGACATCTGTAAAACAGGGACCAGAAATGATGTGCAAGATGATTCTCCCATTAAATACTTCAGTCTTTAACACTGGCTTCACACCAGTGCAGCTTACAAACAAAGATTCTGCTAACAGTTCCTTACTGCAAAGCTCGTTCTTGTTCAAAAAAAGGAAGGAATAACAAAATGTGTTTATTTTTTTTCCTGTTCTAAATTTATTATATCAAATACAGCAAGCATCAAGATAATAAACCACACAGACAGAATTATGGAATACTTCCTTTCTTGCACTCTAATGTGTTTCAATTAAAATATGCAAATATTAGCATGATTTTCTGAGACTTTTTGAATAGAAAATTTAGAAAATGTTGATATGGACACTATTAATTGATTTTACATTTCCTAGCTTCTTCTTCTAAGGGTTTTTACCTTATTAGTAATTTTGTTCCACCAAGCATTAGCAAAAGATTGAGATTAGATCATGCTTTCCCCGATATATAGCAAAGCTCTTTGACATCAGCAGTGAGCTGCTGACATGGATAATAAATTCCTACTTCATTTTAATGCAATTGTGCAAGGGATGACAATAATAACTGCAAGTGCAAGGCCTATTCCATAGATAAGCTTTGGCAGGGTAAAGTGGAATGCCAGATGATGATGCAGCAAAATGTTTATAGATTATAATAAAACCACCGGTTTCTTGTTCATTGCTTGTTATGTTTAGATCCCAAGGCATAGCTTCTACTTTGGTGAAATAATTTGAATTGAGAACACCAGGCTTCCTGTGTATTCATACCAAACACAAAAGTTTGCTGTCCATGGGATGATACTTGCAAAGGCTGCAGGAGGGTCATCTGAAGCAATGGCACTTCCTGGAGAAGAAAATGTACCCCAGCTGCTCACAGTGACACGGAGAGACAGTGGCACAAGGCACAGCTCTGCCCGGCTCCTCCACCAACGATGTGTTACAGGGGAATCCGTTTCAAAGGGCACAGTGTTGTTCGTGATGGGTGAATGAAGACTGACACCCTGGATGCTGTTGGGCTATGAAACCTGTATGGCACGCCTAGCAGAGGATAAGCTTTCTTACATTTTGCTGCTAGATCAGAGGCCTGAAGTGCAAGCAATCCCTCCACTATAGAAAAGCTCTGCTTCAAAACCACTGATCATCATTAAACAGCTGAAAAGGGGGAATCTGGGACTTGCAAGTCCACCTGCAGGAGCCAGGAAGCCTCCTGTGATTGCTCCCTGCCTGACCAGCAGCCTACCTGCTGAATCGTGCAGGACTAGACCAGGCATACAGCTGGGAAAGCCCCACATCACAACAGTGGCCCCATTAAAGCATTTATTCTTTGGGATGACAGCCCGAATTTTGAATTTCTTTGCCTATGTTGGTTACTCACCTTAATGTTTTTGAACAGTAGTCCGCTGTTCCCTGAGAGAAAATGCATATTTAGACTAATTTAAATGCATTACCTGGCATACTTATTTTCATGACCTGTCCTTAAGGTGCAGAATGTTTCACATAACTTTTTTTCATGTAAATTGGAATTTAATATCCATAGGCTTACACCTTGGGAATACATCCTGGACTCTTTATTACCAAAGTATGATTGTTACTTGATTCAGTATGTACTCTGGTACACAGAATGCACTGTGTCCCCCTTTTACCTTAGGCATGTAAATAAATATTTTTGTAAGCATGCACTACTTACGCATCATAGCAGATCCTAAAAATCCATACTTTGCTGCTTGTAAAATAATAAATAGTAGATTCATCCAAAAGATGAAAAAAAAAAGATAGACACTCCTGCCTAGAACCAATTTCCAAATGTTACACTGAATCCTAACTATTTTCTCAAAATATCTTTAATGATCTTATTTAAACACAGCCTTTTGCATACCAAATGAGGCAGCACACAATACACTGTGCAAGAAAAACTGGAGAAGCTGCAAAATGCTGAACAGCTTTCTTGGTAGCAGAAGACATAGACTGCTCGTCCTTAGGCAATCATGTGATTCCTGCCTCCCCACTTCCCTCCCCACTCTTGGGCTGACAAGTGTTACAGACTCACATGCCAGAGCTTACTGAAGCTCTTTTCAGGAGCACGTGGAATGGGTTAGCCATTTGCTAGCCCAGGCAACTTTGGTGGCTACTGCTGAAGAAGGTCTGGATAGTGAATCCATCAATTCACCAGGTTTTTAAAACTTGCTGAATAAAGTGAAGACTTTCAGTATGCCAGATTCTCCTGATGAGACTTTCACAGACAAGTCAAGAACTCTGCTCCTTCATCAGCTGCAGGAAGAGAGATATCTCTTGATTCAAAATACTCTCTTCTGGTCTCTGCTGTCCTCAAGTACCTCACCTGAGTCTGGCTAAAACATAAAAGATAACACAGTATGATCTAACTAAGTCAAAGGAAAGTGTGACTTGCCTTTTATCCTACAGGGCCAAATAGGAGAGATTTTAGCATTATACATTGTGTTGGTTGTTGTAGATGAAGTAAGCCGGTGCTCATGTATCAAGGTCACAGACCAGCAGCATTTGTTCTTATGAGCGATCTACGTCAACAGTCTCAGCAGAAAATCAAAACAAAACAAAACACAAAAGCTTGAATGCACTTAGTGATGAAGTAAATACATGATTAAGAGCTACTTTTTCATACAAATTCATAATGAAGTGGTAGACAGTAGGTGCATATATTCCATGACACCTACAAAAAGAACAAATAACTGATGATGGATTTTCAAGGGGATTGTGCCTCAGGGTACAGACGTGAGGCCTCTTTGGCTTGCACAGGGTAATGCAATCAGACCAAACTTCCTATAAATATGATGCCCGAATCAGGCCTTGTTAGATCAATGTTCACAAGTCTACTTTGCTACCTTGTAGTAACAGGAGGAAACTTAGCAACAGAAAAAAGAGAGACAATATTGCTTCAGACGGTCTCCAAATGAAGCATTTTCAGTGCAGGCTGAAGATGACATAGTTGCTGCAGAGCATGTCAAATTGATTTTGCCAGGTATGTGCCTGCATGGCACTGCTTTTTAATTTAGTAACTGGAATGTTAATTAGTTCTGGGAGTGTAAACAGGTTGGTTAAGCAGGAGTCGAGACGAACTGCCACGCGTCAGTTGATGAAGACTTAAGAGTAGACTAAACACGTACCAAGAATAACTAATCTGCTTTCCTGAACACCTATTTGCTAAATTAACTTGAAGGTAGAGTTGTACAGAAGTCAGAGAGCTGGTAGCAACAAGATGACAAGGCTATTCCACAGACCTGTGGGTTCCTGAAATAGCTTTCTATAGGAAAGTTTAAGTTACATGTTTAGCAAGAGAAATCTCTGATAATTAGAGACTAACAGTTTATTTCATAAATTTAAACATTTTATCGAAGAAGACAAGAAGATCTTTCTCCTACAACATACTTGGGGAAAGTTATTGCTCTATATGACAGTCTACAGAATGGACATTTCATCAATAACTGAAGTAATTTTGATGGGTGAGAAGATAATGACAAGCCAGAGATAGTTCAAATGGGCTCTCACTTTTTTTTAAAAAAATTAAAAATAGCAAAAGTAGTCCAATGACAATATTGCCAAATTAAAAAAAAAAAATAAAAATCAGATGAAACCCAAAAGATTTTGTCTTGGTAACTAAAATTAGAGCTGCACAAGGGAGAGCAGATCAAATATGCCATGCCATTATTTCCAAGTCACACTATTTTTTCGATGATAAGTCATAGTCCCTAGTGTCCATTCTGGAAAGTCCTTGGGGAGTCCAAATAGAAAAGAAGCAAGATCTTGCTTGGGTACTCTGACTGAAGTCTCACTGAAAATATCTGATATTTTCTGGCAAAATACATCTATTCAAAGCTCTCAGCAGTTTGGGTGTTTGAGAAGATACTAAAAAGCATAGAGAAAGCAGGAAAATATTATTGAATTATTTTTCATTGAAAACTAGAAATTTTTGGTCCCTGTGTTCAAAAGCCTTCATTCACTTTGAAAGTAAATACAACAGAGTTAGGATTCTCATGGAGAACTCATCTCTTATTTAACTTGGAATCATAGAATAGAATCATGGAATCATTTAGGTTGGAGAAGACAGATATTTCACAGATATTTCAAGGAGTATTCTGAGTTGGAAGGGACCCTCCAAGACCATCAAGTCCAACCTTTGAGCAAACACCACCATGTCAACTAAACCAAAGCACTAACTGCCACACTCAGTTGTTTCTT